>NC_142635.1:4649772-4952803 GCF_059453375.1 Lepisosteus platostomus | reverse complement strand
GAACTCATTTTGCCATAGTTGTCATACTACATGTGTCCACTAGTGGGCTATTAACACTTTATCAAGTGATCAATTGATCTTATTGTTAAGCATGATATAGCAGGTGGAGCACCTCTCAATTATAATATTGAGAAGAACACCATCTGGTTTCTGAACTCACGACTTTTTAATATTCTATTTCTGTCTCTCTATATTAGTTGTTTTTTTTCCTCTGAGAAGTTGCCAATTTCCCCTGCGCCGTCTCAGTTTTGTTCATTTAACTGAGAGGTGTTTGAAGAAGGGCACTTTCTTGCCAGACCATGATGGCGCAGCAGAACATCTGTAGCTCTCTCTGTCTCATTCAGTCTCCTCTCTGTTTCGGCTGAAGTCAGTTCAGCCGTGCCAGCAGGCAATATCCTGTGACAAACACTTCCTGTGCCACATCCTGCACAACACAATTAGCACACAAACACGTGATTAAAATCAGAATCACTTTGCTGTGGGGCAAGGATGAATCAATATTACTGTGGAGTACAGTGCAGAGTTACTGCACTGAGTAACTGTACTATCTGAAGATCACTGGACTAGAGTTCCTGCATGCACAACTGTATTATCTTAAGATCACTGGACTGGACTACAGTTTAGCTCTGAGTTACTGTACTAACGTAAGATCACCAGACCGGACTAGAGTTTAGCTCTGAGTTACTGTACTAACGTAAGATCACCAGACCGGACTAGAGTTTAGCTCTGAGTTACTGTACTAATGTAAGATCACCAGACCGGACTAGAGTTTAGCTCTGAGTTACTGTACTAACGTAAGATCACCAGACCAGACTAGAGTTTAGCTCTGAGTTACTGTAGTGACGTAAGATCACTGGACCGGACTAGAGTTTAGCTCTGAGTTACCGTACTAACATAAGATCACTGGAGTGGACTAGAGTTTAGCTCTGAGTTACTGTTCTACCTTAAGATCACTGGACTGGAGCAATCACTGTCCTGTGTATCTACTGGGGCGGAGTGGTGGCACTGTGGCTAAGGATCTGTGGCTGGAAGGTTGCTGGTTCAAATCCCGCGGCTGGCAGAGGAATCCTACTCTGTTGGGCCCCTGAGCAAGGCCCTTAACCCCAACTGCCCCAGGGGTGCTGTACAATGGCTGCTCCTGCACTCTGACCCCCAGCTTCTCTCTCCCTGTCTGTGTGTCTCATGGAGAGCAAGCTGGGGTCTGTGAAAAGACAAATTCCTAATGCAAGAAATTGTATAGGGCTAATAAAGTGCTCTCTCTCTCTCTTTAAAGATAACTGCATTAAAATTACTCTACTATAAAGAGAGAGATATTAAAAGGAATCATGACTTTTGCCTCTGCGTTACTAATTTCAGAAATGCACATGTTGCGCTATCTGAAAGTAACACGCGCTAGGGGCCGTGCATAATTAATGCAGATACCATTCTGAGTCACCTGTACGATCCCCGCAATGCAGTTTTAACACTCAGCAAAATTCTTTGACAGTCCAACCACAGGTGTGGCTACTGTTAGCACCCGGCTTTCAAAGTGCATGAAAAACAGAGCTGCGTCTGTGATTATTAATGACTCCTACAAAAACATGCCCAGGAGCACAAAAATACTGTATCAATGTTTAACAGCTTGTCGACACCCTGGGATTTTTAATGACCATTAAAGTCAAGACCTTGGTTTTACGTCTCACCAAAAGGAAAGCACATTTTGACAGTATAGTGTCCCATCACTATACTGGGGCATTAGGACACACACAGATAGCTGGGTGAGTGCCCCCTGCTGGCCCCACTAACACCTCTTCCAGCAGCAGCCTTAGTTTTCCCAGAAGTCCCCCATCCAGGTACTGACCAGGCTCATACTGCTGAGCTCCAGTGGGCTGCCAGTGGTGAGCAGCAGGGTGATGTGGCTGCTGTTTTTTTCTTGTTTTTACCTTGCAAACATGTGATAACCTTCTCATAAGTAAGAGGTCACTCTGATGTAAAGCAACTCTGCAGCTGTCGTGGTCTCTGGGATGAGTTCACCACACAACTGCTGGGATGAGTAGCTGGCTTGAACTGGTCTTGAACTTGAAGGTGATTTCCGAGCCTGTCCCAAGCTCACATGCACTTCCTGGGGTGAAAGGTCAGCATGACTCTTGGTGACAAATCCATCCTGTGACTTTTAATACAATAGCAGCCTCTTCCTGACTGTTTGAAATGAGAGAATGACAGGCTGACGCATTTACTGAAAAGAACAATATAGAAATAGCTTTCAAAAGAAAAATTCGACCTATGAAGCTGTTGTTCAGCACTGGAGCTGTGAAACAAGTCCTTAAGCTGAGTCCAGTTTTTCATTGGAAACCAGTGAAAAGATGCCAGGATGGGAATTGTGTGTCATCATGTTGTAACATGTTAAGCAAAATTTTGATTGGACTTTAACAAGCAAAACGACATATTTGTTGATTGCTTGTTAAAATCCAACCTACAGATCAATGAAAGTATTTTAAATCATAGTCACGTTGAATGAAAGCATCTGCTAGTGAACACCACTATTTAATTTTAAGGTTTCCTCATTAATACTACTACTTTTTTTTTCGGTTGGGTGTGGTGCAATTTACTGTAAGAGGTGCCCTGTTCACTAGAACTGCTCGTTAGTAGTGTTAACGAGAAAAGCAGAGTAGTAGAGTTTGTGAGTCAGGGCAGTTTAGTGCCGTAACTAATGACTAATGAGTTTCTTTTCTCTCTCGGTAACCAGTTTTGTCAGACATTCGTTCGCTGTGGTTTCCTTAACTTCACTTGTACTGCTAACCACATCACTGCTGGTGCTCATCACGCTGTGTAAAATGACTGGGACTCACTAATTTACAAACAGTGAGCAGTTCAAATCAGCCCTCCGAAAGTGTTGTACCAAAATGCACTTCTACATACATCGAAAAGTATCATATCGATTGGCTGCACTGGCATTGTGTGGTACCAGTTTCGGCATAATCACAGCAATCCCATTCTGTCAGAAAGATTGTCCTCAGTTTGAGGACAAAGAACAGGCTCAGTGACTACAGCCTGGACATAGAAACTGGACACAGGCAGACCTGGCTGTCCAGAGAGGACAGGCTCACTGACCACAGCCTGGACATAGAAACTGGACACAGGCAGACCTGGCTGTCCAGAGATGCCAGGCTTAGTGACCACAGCCTGGACATAGAAACTGGACACAGGCAGACCTGGCTGTCCAGAGAGGACAGACTCAGTGACCACAGCCTAGACATAGAAACTGGACACAGGCAGACCTGGCTGCCCAGAGAGGACAGGCTGTGGTCTAGCTGCCAGCAGGGAGAAACAGGGACAGAGATGCACTTTCTGATTCACAGCAAGGAATACAGTATTCCCAGATGAGACAAACATCCCTCTCTAAAATAAATGATCTAAACTAATCTCAAAATTCCCACTCCTGCCAGAATGAAAACAGCTTCCAACCCTAATGTGGGAGGAGACTCTGTATAACTGCAGCACAGTTTGCGATCTCCTGTCCCAGCTTGAGACACAGACAGTGAGCCTGTCTCTCAATAATAATAATAATAATAATAATAATAATAATAATAATAATAATAATAATAATAATAATAATAATAATAATAATACAGTGTGTGATCTCCTGTCCCAGCCTGAGGAACAGACAGCAAGCCTGTCTCTCAAAAATAATAATACAGTGTGTGATCTCCTGTCCCAGCCTGAGGAACAGACAGTGAGCCTGTCTCTCAATAATAATAATACAGTGTGTGATCTCCTGTCCCAGCCTGAGGAACAGACAGTGAGCCTGTCTCTCAATAATAATAATACAGTGTGTGATCTCCTGTCCCAGCCTGAGGAACAGACAGTGAGCCTGTCTCTCAATAATAATAATACAGTGTGTGATCTCCTGTCCCAGCCTGAGGAACAGACAGTGGAGCCTCTCAAATGTAAATATCTGTAAATAGTTGGTTTTACTGTAAATGTCTGTACAAGCTATTAATTGTTTCCTCTCTGGTAACACAGTAATTGATTGACCATGCCAATATAGCTGCTTGAATTTGAATTAATTACTCATTGCCCTGAATATCCTTCACACGTTCACTGACGGTAATTTCCTTTAGTCACGCACAATAACACTCTTTGAATATTGAGGGAGGAAAGGGTTAACAGCTTTATGGGGATCACATTGATCTTTGATATTTTTTGTCATTTACTCACAAAGCTGTGCTCACATTTGTCTCGCATAGCTGTGCCAAGAAGACGCACCCATTGAGTCTGATCTGAGGAGAGAGAGGAGGGACCAGGGGGTTAATTTAAAGCTCACAATTTTTTTTTTGAATGACTTCAGATATGCTTCCCCAGCCCATTATCATCAGTTTACATCAGACCCTACGTGAAAGAGAGAGGGGGTGGCAGGGGGACGCAGATTGAGAGAGAGACGCGGGAGAGGTACTGAGAGAGAAAGAGAGCTTCAGATTTTGGGTGGTCTTGTTCTGAATTTGACAGTTAAAAAGTTGAGTTTTCAGATGACTCACTGCCTTAGTGATCAGCCTGACAGTCTTTGGAGTGTCAGCACAACCCGGTGTCACTTCTGTCACACGCTCTGGGCAACACAGACTCCTCTGTGTGTCTCTCTCTGTCAAAGGTAAGGAAAGGCAGGTGTCCCTGCGCCTGTCCAGCCATCCTCCTCTGTCTCCTCCAAGCGTGGTCATCTCTGCCTCTCTGAGGTCTCTCTGAATGTATCTGTGCTTGCACCTGTCTCTCAGTGTCTGTGGGTCTCCCATCTCACTCTCTCTCTCAGTGACTTGGCCCGAGTAGAACTCTCTGCAGCTCTCTCTCTATGTCTCTGTATCTCTGTCCTGCCTCTCTCTTCACATTGTGTTCGGGGTCTGTCCATCTCACTTTCAGGTCGGTCTCCCTCTCGTCTCTCTGTCCATCTCTCTCGCCCTGCTCTGTCTGTACACCTCTTTCACTGGTCTGTCTTGGCTACACTCCCACAGGCCACTGACAAGATCTCATTTCTCCCTGCTCTCAATCATTTGTTTTCCAGTCCTGGGTTCGAAGAAAACGAATTGGCCAGCTCAGGATAGATTCCTCGAGCCAGGGGGCGAGTTTCAGATTGAGAAAATGCTTTTTGGATGTTGCAATTTAGGAGGACTTATGACTTTCCGGTGACAGAGTTGTTGATTTTTGTGAAACGGCATCACAAAATCCTTGTTAGGCATACAGAGGTAGATCCTCTCTGTGTTCTACTGTGCTTGCAGTTAATCAAGTGTGAGGCCTGTCCACACAGTGTCCAGTTAGTCGGTTTCTATGCTCTACTGTCCAGTCAATGTTAGTGTGAAAGAAGAACAGGAGATACGTTTTTTTACACAAAGGGGTGTGGGAGAGTGGAACAAGCTACCCACTCACACTGTTGAAGATGATACTGTGCCTTCCTTCAGGAAACAGCTAGACGAGAGTCTTGGATCAATTGCCTGCTACCTAATCAGCCTAGAGGAGCTGTATCTGGTCTGTCGTTGTTAATGTCCTGCAGTGTCTAGAGTGTTTTTAGTGTACTAACCTCCTTTTCTCTCTCCAGTTTTTTTTACAGGTGTGGGAGAGGATGCAAACATTTGTTCAGAGACTCGTCCCCATCCCTCTCTCCTTCTTCCTCCTCTCCTCCCTCCTCCCTGTCTCTCCCGGTTGTGATGAACAGACGAGCTATCTTTGGAATGTACAAAACGAGAAAAAATGCTGCAGAAAGTGCCAACCAGGTAATTAAAATTCAATAACTGTTATATTGAACTTAGCTCTGTCTTGTTCTCTCTGACTGTGTCTCCTGTCCTGTAGTGTGTATTTATTACTGAGGGATTCTCTGTGATCTCCTCTCACTGTGTCTCCTGTCCTGTTGTGTGTGTTTATTACTGAAGGATCCTCTGTGATCTCCTCCTTCTCAATGTGTCCTGTTGTGGGGGTTTCATTACTGAGGGATTCTCCGTCATCTCCTTTCACTGTGTCTCCTGTCCCATTATGTATGTTTATTACTGAGGGATCCTCTGCCCTGTCCTCTCCCTCAATACAGTGCAGTCTGCGAGTGTCTTCATCAGCTTCTCTTCTGTCAGTCCCTCTCCTGTCTGCCATTCTCCCTGCTTCTGCTTCTCTCTCTGAGTGTGTCACTTCGCGAACCTGAGGTTTGTCTGTCAGTAAACTCTGACTGAATTTGATATTGAAAAGGGCCTAGATGATTCACACAGAATTGTGACATTTGAACACTGGGGTCTGCACAGGAGCATCTCAGGATTACTGACAGGAACGGTAATTATTAATAATGATCACACTGAGCCCAGCTGTACTAAAAGCGGGAGGCAGTACTGACACATCCATAACAGGCAACACCCAAGCCCAGAGGGGAAAAGGTTCAAGCTCAGTGTTCTCATGCCAGGTTGCGCACAGAGGTCATACTGTAGGGTTTGACGTTTTGGACCTCTTAGACACCATCATCTGCTGTGAGCTTCAACAATTTCCTCGCAGCCTCCATTAGTGTGGTCTTAAGGTTATAAGAGCTTTGACATTGACATTGGAAGAGGTGTTAGTGGGGCCAGTAGGGGGTGCTCACCCTGCGGTCTGTGTGGGTCTTAATGCCCCAGTATAGTGACAGGGACACTATACTGTAAACAGGCGCCGTCCTTCGGATGAGACGTAAAACCAAGGTCCTGACTCTCTGTGGTCATTAAAAAATCCCAGGGCGTTTCTCGAGAAGAGTAGGGGTGTAACCCCAGCGTCCTGGCCAAATTTCCCATTGGTCCTTACCAATCATGGCCTCCTAATAATCCCCCTCTATGAATTGGCTTCATTACTGTGTGGTGAGCGTTCTGGCGCATTATGGCTGCCGTCGCATCATCCAGGTGGGGCTGCACACTGGTGGTGGTTTAGGGGAGTCCCCATTTCCTGTAAAGAGCTTTGAGTGGAGTGTCCAGAAAAGCGCGATATAAGTGTAAGCAATTATAATTAATTATTGATTAACTGAGCTGATCTCAGCCTTGGAGAAACCAAGCTCGGGATCTAGGCAGGGTTTAAACTCACCAGCGATCGCAGCCTTCCAGACGCCGATCACGCCAGCACACGGTGAGCCCAACGTGGGATTGCAGGAGCTCAGGGCTTGCATTTCTGAATCGGAGCCAACCGCCAGGTCTTCCTCATCAGTGACCTCACCTGCTCACCTATAAGGCTCTGTATTTAGCTTGGCACCTCAGTACCTGTCTCAAGTTACTTTCGTCTTACTCCCCTCCTTGTAACCTCTGTTCGTCTGACTATGGTCTCCTGTTTGTCCCCCAAGCCAGCTGATATTTTATGGGTATCAGGGCCTTTTGCTTTGGCCCAGAGCTCTGGAGCTCTAGCCCTGAGGATACCAGAGAGCCAGCTTTCAAATCCGGAATTTTCCAGAAAGGCTCGTCTTTGTCTGCTCCTTGGAACTCTTCCGATCCCTCGAAGCTTTTCCTTTGGCTAATTCTGCTATCTCCTCTCCGTGTCACTGTCCGGTTTTCATCTGTTTTACTGCTTTCTGCCCTGCTTTGAGACCTTGAAAGGCGCTGTATAAAATAATTCATCATCGCCCTCATCGTCTAACAACAACTGCTGAGTTTAAGCCAGGTGGCTGCAGTTTCGCTGCAAGATCACCATTGGATATTCTGTGTAAAAACAGAAAAAAACACTGAGCAAGAGGGGCAGAAGAGCGCAAATGGAGTCTTCTGCACAGAATGTCTGGCACAGCAGAGCAGCAGGAGAGCGGGGATTTCTGCTGAGTTTGGGGCACTGTGGTAATACGACAGGGTTCCACAAACTCCATTGCTTCCCAATCGCTCTATCAATAACAAAACCAAAAAGAGAGGAGTTGATCCAAGGAAGCAAGCATGTTTGCACGGTTATTGCTAAATCTTTGAACCTGTATCTTTGCTGCTGGTGCTGTAAATTCTGCAGGTACTACTACTCTCACTCCTCCCTCTGCTCTGCTGTCTGTACCGTATCACCCAGGCAGGGGGTGAATTGGGACCCCACCTTTACATAACCACTTTAGGACCCTTCAAGATGGTTCTGTATAAATGCAATTAACTGTTATCACTTATCACTGCTGTTATGAACTCTTGGTCCTACCACAATACTGCTGTTACTATTATTATAACAATTAGCAATGGTTAGAATTATAATAATCACATTTAGTCATAATTCTATTATTGTTACTGCTTACTGTTAATGCTACTAAAGTTACTCCGATTTATGCCACTGCTGTTCAATTTAATATTCGTGCTATTAGTGCTATGAATGCTTTTTTAAATTTCTAATCCTGTTGTTCTTCCAACTAATAAAAATGTCGTGGCGCTGCAGGGTATTTCATGAAGAGCAGGTGTCAACAGGGTGCTGACACCCAGTGTGTTCAATGTCAGGACGGACATTACAACAAACACTACAACATCAAGTTCAACTGCGAGACCTGTACCAACTGCAACCAGGAACGTAAGTACAGGCTTGTTTGTCTGTGAGCACACAGCACTTTGTCTGTGTGTGTCCAGTCAGTCAGTGTCACCGTGCTGTAGTGTCCAGTCAGTCAGTCAGTCAGTGTCACTGTGCTGTAATGTCCAGTCAGTCAGTCAGTGTCACTGTGCTGTAGTGTCCAGTCAGTCAGTCAGGGTCACAGTGCTGTAGTGTCCAGTCAATCAGTGTCACTGTGCTGTAGTGTCCAGTCAGTCAGGGTCACTGTGCTGTAGTGACCAGTCAGTCAGGGTCACTGTGCTGTAGTGTCCAGTCAGTCAGGGTCACTGTGCTGTAGTGTCCAGTCAGTCAGTCAGTGTCACTGTGCTGTAGTGTCCAGTCAGTCAGGGTCACTGTGCTGTAGTGTCCAGTCAGTCAGTGTCACTGTGCTGTAGTGTCCAGTCAGTCAGTCAGTCAGTCAGTGTCACTGTGCTGTAGTGTCCAGTCAGTCAGTGTCACTGTGCTGTAGTGTCCAGTCAGTCAGTCAGTGTCACTGTGCTGTAGTGTTCAGACAGTCAGTGTCTCTGTGCTGTAGTGTCCAGCCAGTCAGTCAGTGTCACTGTGCTGTAGTGTCCAGTCAGTCAGTGTTAGATCCCCTACCCTGTGTGAGTATACTGACCACTCCCTCAATACAGTAGTGTTAACATACTGTAGTGCTCACAGACTCTCTCTCACCCTCTCAGCCTGAAAAGGGATTTCCCCTTATTTATGTCAGGGTGGGCTTCAGTCAGAGAGAGAGAGCGAGAGATAGAGAGTGCGTGGGCTGCTTTTTACCGGAAAAAGGGTTTGAAGGGGGGTCTAATTCTGTACATTCTGTACATCACTACAGAAAGAGAGATGAAAATGTCAGTTTCTGATTAGGCATCGTTTTGGACGTTTCTCTCAAAACGATTTTAAATGTCAGAATCGACAACAGCGCATCTCACTCGGATAAGCAAAGTTCAAACGGACAGCCGATCTCGCTGAGAGGCAAGCGAAGTTGAGAGATCTCAAAAAGCAGCGTGCACTAACTGGGTGCTGTTGCACATTACTGGAGCGCTGTACTGAGAGAAAGAGGAACAGTGGCAATGGTGATTTAGACTGACTGTACTCCACAGTGTGCTCTGCACTGAGAGAGAGCATGCAGCGTCCATCAGTGATGACTAAAGCCTGGACATAGGACAGCGAGCCTGTCTCTCAAAAATAATAATACAGTGTGTGATCTCCTGTCCCAGCCTGAGGAACAGACAGTGAGCCTGTCTCTCAATAATAATAATACAGTGTGTGATCTCCTGTCCCAGCCTGAGGAACAGAAAGTGAGCATGTCTCAATAGTAATAATACAGTGTGTGATCTCCTGTCCCAGCCTGAGGAACAGACAGTGAGATTCTCACACAATAACATGATATCATTCTTCCAATAAATCTCTCTGTATATGAATTTGAGAAAGAAGACTGAGAATCACTAAGTAATAAACACAGGAAGGAGACACAGTAAGGGAGAACTTAGAGAAATTCAGACATAATGTCACATTCATGCAGATTGCAAATTTAAAAAAGAAACTGCTAATTTTAGTTACAAAACATCAAATTATTATATGTGTATGGAGAAATATCTTGGTTTTTAGATGGCAATTCAGATATTTAATTATCTGTGTATCTTTCAAATTAAAAACCAATCATAACGAGATATAGCAAATTGGAAATTATGAGTCAAGCGCTAGTTAAAAACATCAGGAGCTGAGGCTGCAACATTAACAGAATGAGAGATGACAAATTACTCATAACGAGGTAATATGACATTTCCATACACCCGTCACGGAAACGAGCTTGTTTCAGAACGAAAAGATTGACTCTCTGTGTCGGTCCATCTCTCTGTCGCCCTCTTTTACTTTCTCTCTCTTTGAAAAATGAGGTTTCAAAGGCGATTTCAAAATTCAGCTTCAAAACCTAGACTGTCGTGACCAAAACATTATAGGGCTGCCAAAGCGATAATTAGCAAGACATTTAGAACAATGTCGCCTTATGGGTTATGGTCTCAAAGTCTGTTCCACAGGCTATGACAGCAGATCACAGGCTGGGGTACAGCTCTATCAAGTTCCCGCCCCCAGTAGGATTGGAAGCTGTGGGAGTTGTGGATTAGATTTGTTATGTTAGGGAAGAAGTTTAATAAGGTCCCAGGGCATTTTTCACATTGCAGCAGAAAGTGCATCTCTGTCTCTGCTTCTCCCAGCCTGTCCTCACTGGACAGCCAGGTCTGCCTGTGTCCAGTTTCTATGTCCAAGCTGTGGTCACTGAGCCTGTCCTCTCTGGACAACAAGCTCTGCCTGTGTCCAGTTTCTATGTCCAGGCTCACTGAGCCCAATCTTTTTCTTTTCTTTTTTTAGCCTCTCTGTCAATGGCTCTCCTTCTATCTTTCTTTAGTTAAAGGGGAACTGCTATTTATATATCTCACGGTTAGAAAGATCCAGCATCGATGTGTGCATTCCAAACCACAATACAAGTATGTACACAGTAACTTGTAAAACCTCCAGTTTACATCACAAAAGAGACTAAACTTCCAGGTCTGTGCAGCGCCACTGTGTTCTGCAATTCGGAACGAGGCAACAAAACCTTTGGTGAGGTGAAGCATGCTTGTGAATGCATCTCTTCAATGAGAACATTTTTTGAATCAATGGAACTTACTTGCTGCCCCTGCATGCAGATCACATTGACAGATTTCTGCAGTGAAATGTCTGCTGCACAACCTGTACTTCTCCGCTCGCCCATCACATGACATCAGGCCATTACAGGGACTAGTGAGCAGGAAGGGCCGCGTCACAATTCGTCACAATTCTTGGGAACTCTTGACAGCATGGCGTCGATACAGTACTTTTGAAAAAGTTTGCAATTTAGTGCTTAATTCGAAATTGGTCAAATTGTTCCCATCCATTAATTTATTTGGTTACCAAGATGTAATAACTGGTCTGAAAAATTGAAACTGCAGTTTCCCTTTAACAAGACAATACATATCATCAATGAAATCTCTGGATGCATCACTCTGTCCAACTCTCTTTCTGTCTTTATACTGCAGGTTTTCTGTCTCTCCAACACTCAGTCTGTTTCTCTGCATGTCAATATGTACTTTCTGTCTTGGGGACTGTCCCTCCCATTCTGCCTCCTGTCATAATAAGCTCCTGAGCCCCTCACTCTGAGTGGGGTGAGTCTGCCTATTTCTCATTGACCTTCAGTGAGCCCTTGGTACACAGACAGACAATCTACACATTACTCACAATATATAACCCACAGTCACCCTGCAGCTCTCAACTGGCTACCCACTGAAGCTCAGCAGGGTTGAGCCGGGTCAGTACCTGGATGGGACACCTCCTGGGAAGCTATGGTTGCTGCTGGAAGAGGTGTTACTGGGACCAGCTGGGGGGGGATTACCCTGCGGTCTGTGTGGGTCTTAATGCCCCAGTATAGTGGTGGGGACACTATGCTGTAGAGGGCACCGTCTTTCGGATGAGACGTTAAACTGAGGTCCTGACTCTCTGTGGTCATTAAAGATCCCTGGGTGTTTCTTGAGAGAGTAGGGAGTTATCCTGGGGTCAGGGCCAAATGTCCCCCCTCGGCCTTTACCATGGCCTCCAAACTGTCCCCATGTATGACTGGCTTGGACTTGCCCTGCGATGGACTGGCGTCCAATCCAGGGTGTACCCCGCACTGCGCTCGTTGTTTGCTGGGTAGGCTCTGGCTTCCTGCGACACCGTATGGTATAAAGCGCTTTGGCTAAATGACATGACATGACATATAACCCACAGGACACTGCAACGTAACACAGATACAGTATAGTGGACTCTACAGACACATAGTCTAGTGTAGATACACACACTGCTTAGTACATACTTAAAATGCTGCCCAGCTGTCCATTTCAGGAGTGTAATGCCAGTGTTTTGTTTGTTGATGCTGCAGACTTTATGTATCAGTCACTGTGCACTAGGATCAAGAACTCAGTGTGCACCTGTAAGCCTGGGTACGAGTGTCAAGACAACAGCTGCTCAAGATGTATTGAGCAGAAGACCGCCTCTGTGAACAGTGCTACTGCAAAAACAGGTATTGCACAGCGCTCTATGTGCATTCCAATACTCCTCAGTGCGGTATGCATTTCAGTACTCTTGTCAATACTGCGTTTGAGTCCTCTGTGCATTTCAATGCTCTTTATAATAATGTGAGGCTACATGTACATGTACTGAGTGTGTTACAAAGTATTTCATTTTGTTGTGCCTGAGGACTATATTGATTACCATGTCTGTCACTTCTGTGTACAGTATGTGAACGCCCTGTCAGTAGCACCCGACAGGCAGAGACTGGACGACACAGTGTGCACCAGTCTCTTTTACAAGTTCATCATGTTTTGTTTTTTTGCATATGGCAGCACTGTGTCCTGATCGTCTGTGTTGTGTGTTGATCGTCTGTGTTGTGTATCGGTTTTGTGCATTATTGCCAGTATGCCTTTGTTCCAATTTATCGGTGTGCTGCGGTATAACTGGCGTGCCTTGTTAACGCCCTGTTAACAATTAACAGTGCGCCCTGATGTGTGTGTTTTACAGCTACAGTCGCCTCTTCCTCCAACAACACCACCACCACTGGCCTAACATCCTTGCGCAGCTCAGGTAAACTGCTGATCCACAATGCTGATCAATACGCTGGCCAGCCCACTGAACTCCTGATTGATTTGTCAGCGGTGTAGAAATTACAGTAGCTAGCAACAGTAATTTTAGCTCTTGTGGTGACATCAGGAAGAGAAGCAACTCCAAGATAAAAAAAACGGTGTTTGTGCCTGTGTGTGTCCTGGGATGAACTGGCGTCTTGTCCATGGTGTACCCTGCCTGGATAAAACAGTTAGACAATGGATGGATGGATAATAATAGAAGGGTAAAAGCATTATAGAAGGAATAAGAAGGACCAGTTGTAATAAAAACCAGTTGGAAAAAGAACTTGAAATTAATAGAAGCAGTACTACTGCAACTATAATAGCAATATGAGCAGGCAGAGTGGCAAAAGTGTAAGTTGCAGCACTGGTGGCAATTCAAGTAAGAGTATTGTATTATGATTTGTTGTAATACATGAACATGCAGTATTGTAAACTGCAGAACTAGTAGTAATCACCATAGTTGTGTTCGTTGTACCAGCAGGAGAAGTGCTTGAGGTACTAGTAGGAACTAGTAGCGCTGTACTGGTTGCTAAGCTAGTGGTAGAAGAACCAGCTGCAGAAGTAATAGAAATAGAAATTACAGTTGCATTGTTAGGGTACGAATACACCTACATTTGCCTTTTTAGGGTCTATATTAGGGTCTGTATTAATCTGTGTGTGTGAGGAGTGTCTCTAGGGTCTATATTAGGGTCTGTATTAACCTCTGTGTGTGAGGAGTGTCTCTTGGGTCTATATTAGGGTCTGTATTAATCTCTGTGTGTGAGGAGTGTCTCTGGGGTTATTAGGAACTGCATTGATCTGTCTGCATTATACAGAATGTATCTCTAGGGTCTACTTCAGTGTTTGAATTAATTTCTTCCTCCCTGTTTCTTTCTCTCTCAGATACCTGGTGGAAATCCATCTCCATGTCTGCTGTCATTCTGTGCATTGTATTAATCTCTCTGATCCTCGTCCTTCGTTACAGGACCGGATTGCAGTGGGCGAAGAGGACAGCGAATGGTCAGTTTCAATATCTAATATGTTATTACTTTATTAACTAAAGCTATCTCTTTAATAGATGACTCACTGCATTCACATTTCAATTCAAATGAATGTTTTGTTAGCCTTTTACAAACTATGCTTTTCATTCTGACAGACAGGCAGGAGAACTTAAATGACAGAGACTGACTGAATGACATTTACAAACACGCTCGCTGGATAACTGACAGACTAATAGACCGATACCGCCAGACTAATACAATGTATAACAATGACTGACACACTGAGTGACAGTTTGACCCCCTGGAAAGTCAAATGACACATTGATTGAATCATTCAGTAAAGGATACAATGACTCTCATTGTATAACATACTTTCTGGAATACGGAAGGCTGACAAACAATTTGACTTACTGTCAAATAGAGTGACTGACTGAGGGTCAGATTGAGACAATTATAGATTAACACAGTGACTAACTGAGGATCAGACTGAGAGCCTGACAGACTAACACAGTGACTGACTGAGGATCAGACTGAGAGACTAACACAGTGACTGACTGAGGATCAGACTGAGAGACTAACAGAGTGACTGACTGAGGATCAGACTGAGAGACTAACAGAGTGACTGACTGAGGATCAGACTGAGAGACTAACAGAGTGACTGACTGAGGATCAGACTGAGAGACTAACACAGTGACTGACTGAGGATCAGACTGAGAGACTAACACAGTGACTGACTGAGGATCAGACTGAGAGACTAACAGAGTGACTGACTGAGGATCAGACTGAGAGACTAACAGAGTGACTGACTGAGGATCAGACTGAGAGACTAACACAGTGACTGACTGAGGATCAGACTGAGAGACTAACAGAGTGACTGACTGAGGATCAGACTGAGAGACTAACAGAGTGACTGACTGAGGATCAGACTGAGAGATTAACACAGTGACTGACTGAGGATCAGACTGAGAGACTAACAGAGTGACTGACTGAGGATCAGACTGAGAGACTAACACAGTGACTGACTGAGGATCAGACTGAGAGACTAACAGAGTGACTGACTGAGGATCAGACTGAGAGACTAACACAGTGACCGAGGATCAGACTGAGCCACTTGTCTGATTCATTTTCTTACCCTCTAACCTTCACGTAGGGCTCCTCCTCACGAAGACTGCCCACCAGCCACAGATGTGCACGGAAGGGCAGACGCCGGTGCAGGAAAGCGACAAAGCGAAGGCGATGCTATGCACAGAGATCCCTCACATGGACTGCAGGAGTAACTGCACCTTAGACATCCCACTAGTTCCTGGGCTGTACCAGTGAGAGGGGGTGGGGGGGTGGCTGGGCTGGGGGAGGGAAGGAAGGAAAGAGACAGGGAGGGTGGGGTTGGGGGTTGATGTGAGATAGAGGACATAAGAACTCATGCAACGCACTGTAGTTTTGGTATGGCAAGCTCGTAAAACAAAAAATGAAGACATTGAACAGCAGGGAGGCCGCAGCTGGCTCTTGCCCTAATCGGGGGCCCCTCAGTGCCACATCTCCGTGGCCTGACCCATCTCCCGATGTCACTCTGGCAGCCAAGAGGAACCAACTGCAATGCAAGACAAGCAAGCCAGAATGTCCTGGGAGTGCAGAGTGAAAGCAAGGGGGTTTCCATTCTTTATTTGCCCCCCCCGCCGTATGGATAAACGAACTCAGAGAGAAGAAACAAGGGGTTCACGATGAGCGCCCCAGCACTGGGAAGCCCACGATCCTTCCTGATGGCTCAAGATATGCCAGCAGCTGTATCACCCTGCAACTCACCACTGGCAGCCCCACTGGAGCTCAGCAGTGTGAGCCTGGCCAGTACCTGGATGGGAGACTCCTGGGAAAGCTGAGGCTGCTGCTGGAAGAGGTGTTAGTGGGACCAGCAGGGGGCGCTCACCCTGCGGTCTGTGTGGGCCTAATGCCCCAGTATAGTGACGGGAATCCTTCGGATGAGACATAAAACCGAGGTCCTGACTCTCTGTGGTCATTAAAAATCCCGGGGCCTTTCTTGAAAAGAGTAGGGGTGTTACCCCGGTGTCCTGGCCAAATTTTTAATGGTCTTTACCAATCATAGCCTTCTAATAATCCCTATCTCTGAACTGGCTTCATCACTCTGCTCTCCTCCCCACTGAGAGCTGGTGTGTGGGAGAGGACTGGAGCATCATCCAGGTGGGGGTGGAGGGGATCCCCATTACCTGGGAAGCGCTTTGAGTGGAGTGTCCAGAAAAGCGCTATATAAGTGTAAGCAATTATTATTATTATTAAAAGTCAGGGGTCTGCTTACGGCCACAGCAGCTTCAGATCCACGCAGGAGGGCCCAATCCAACCTTGAGGGAGCTCATCTTTTTCCAGCCCTCTCCCTGGGCTGATAGTCCGGCTCCTATTCTGGGCTGGAGAGATATCGGGAGCCCATGAGATCCAGGGGCAGAAGATTTCATTCTGTCCCATAATTGCAGTGCTCGTGATGCTGCCTGACCTGTAAACGGAACTGGAATAAGAAAGAAGCTGGAGCCAGTACCCTAGGAGAACGGGAAAACGCTGGTCTGCCATCCCACCAAACCACATGACATCACATCACAGCCTCAGCGAATCTGGGGTTTGCTAGCCTACCTGCCTCTCAAAACAAAGGAACTTCTAGTTTTTAGCACTCTGTATGTATGATGCAGATAAAGGATTTCAATTATTTCAGAAGATCCTTTGCTGCTGATCGTTTCTGTACACTGCCTGTAAGCCTACACTTAAACTTTATAGACAAACACATGGGCTACATATTTCTTTTTTTTGCTGGGTATACAGTATATGAGAATAGTTTTTTCTTGTTTAACAGTTCTTTTACACCTGTGATTTTTAGTTTCCAGAACTGTTGCTTCGTGGAATATCGTTTGAGTGTGAAACATTTTGTGTTTTGGTTTTGGTTTAGACAGGAATCAGGTTTTTTTTTTTAAGTGTAATAGAAATTGTGTAGTAAAACGCGATGCCGAAATCAACTTGTCGTGATGACTTTGTCTCGGAAGGGAAGAGCTGTTCGAGGTAGCGCGTGGGTCGATGTAGCGCCGACACCAGCATCCGACCTGTTAAAACACTGCAATGAGAAACTCCAACTTGAAGTATTCTGTGACGTTTTAAGGTCCAACGCCGTCACCACGTCTCCAGCACGCTGGATAGAAACCCAGCGGAGCTCACCGGTGATTCCAAGCAAAGACACTGCCCTCACACAGAATGCGAGGGACGGCAACCATGGCTCATCCACAACCGCGAATTAACAGCAGCTGCAGCAGCATCAGATCCGACTACAGAAACTAAAATGATCCTGCAGCTAGGATCACACCTTTCCCCTTCTCTCAGCGACGGTCTCATTTTCTCCTAATTCTCTCCTATTCCTTTTAGGCTTCATCTCACCTCTCTTATCACCCATCCTGACTTCACACCACCCGATTGGCCACCCTGTCTGTCCCCCTGCTCCCGTCTCCCACCCCTCCTCTCTCCCAGCTTTTGTTCTCCGGCTACATTACCTTTGCTAACTGCCCTGTCTTTCCACACCTGAAGAAGGCTCCACGGCTGAAATTTCCTTTCTTCTCTTTTCAGCCGGGGATAAACCTGTAACTTGTTCCCTTGCGGCCTACGCAAACCGCTCCCCCACCTGAACATCATCAGATCCGTGTCATACTGTCCCCCACAGCGCAGTTCCTCCGAGCAGAGGTTTTTGCAATTGAAAAAAACAAAAAATCTGCAGAAATTAGACAACAGCAACTCTATATGGCGCAAAGCACAACGGGTGTCACATTTCTTTTCGGGATGGCAAAACTCACAAAATTGCCCGTAAAAGGGGGCGATCCCCCAAAAAATCTGCCGGACCGGACTGGGGCTCTCGGCTATCAGAATATAAAAGATCGAGCAGAAGCCCCTAGCCGTGGTGCAGGCATTGTCACGACTGACGCGGGGACGGGACGGGACAGGAAAACGAATAAGGAAACGGGAGGCCCGGATCGTGAGGTTGAGATTATTTATTTTATTTTCCGGGAGTGGAAAATGGTTCTCAGAGAGATAAACTTCAAACACAGTACAGGATCCCCCCACTCCTCCTCCACTAGTTGTCCGCTGTGCAGTAGCTTAGAATCAGACGCCAATCCCACACAGATCTAAGTCAGGTCTTTTAAAAATAGGAGTGAGGGGGCGTGGGTGGGCAGATCTGTTCCAGGCATGGCAGAACGCTGAGAGAGACGGCCACAAGAGGACAAAAAAGACAAAGAATATTAAGAGCGAGCGAGCGAGGCAGGACCGAAGGGAGGGGTGAGTGTCAGATTGTGTTTCTTAATGCTGTAAATTGGGCAGACAGCGTAGCTGAGCTGCAGCTTCTGAGCACATTAGTAAGACCGGTCCGATAACACCGACCGTTAACCAGAAGGATGCAAGTGGGGACGACAGATCTGTGCTGTTGACACAGAAAAGCCAAGGGGGGGGGGCGGCGCAGCTGTACACAAAGGGGGGCGGGGGTGTGGAACAAGCTGCCCAGCCGTGTTGTTCAAGCCGATACCCTGGCTTCTCTCGAGACACAGCCAGCCAGGACAGGAGGCGCTACTGTACACAGAGGGTGGCGGGGGGGGTGGAACAGGCTGCCCATCTGTGTTGTTCAAGCGCATACCCTGGCTCCATTTAAGGAAAGGCTGGGAATCGTCAGACCGATGAGTTACAAACGTTAAGGCATTGAACTCGGCCCTCCCTGGCTGACCGCCACTGTCTTTTTGCTCTCGAATTGACTGAGAACAGCAGATCGGGTTCAGGGCTCCGTGCAGGAGTGTTAGCAATGATTACACCAGCTATTCCAACCATTAGATCTCATGCTAGAGAGAGCCCCTGGGGGAGTGGAGTTTGCAATGTGAACGCCACTGGCTCACTAGTCCAACCCCCCCACCCCCCCATGAGCTCCCACTGCGAGACAGACCTAGATCTAGCAGAGCACTGTCGCCCACTCATCCTGAAACACAAGACCGGCGCATTTCTGAATTCTCGCTAGGTCAGCAGCCCCTTCTCAGAAGCCTGATCACACAGCCAAGAAAAATAACGGAAACTGTGAGCCCCCCCACCACCACGCTCTGCTCCCTCAGGTGCTGGCGCCCCATTAGTGTCTATCTTCCCCCCTCCCCCCAACTTGAGTGTCTTTCAGACTGTGGCCCCTTTTCAAAGGATCCTGGGGCACCCTGCAGACAGAGGTGGAAGCCCTCGGGGGTGTGGGTTCCAAGTCCCCATTTGTGCGCTACTCCAGGGGCTCCCAATCCTGCTCCTGGTCTTGGGGAGCCCCCCCCCTCCCACACACACACGCCCGCTGCCTCTCGCCGCAGCCGAGCCCTTTACTGTTACCAGAAGTCAAGTCGCTGGCTCAGTGGAGACTCGAATGCCGAGCGAATGCCTGTAGGCCATCTCGGGCCGGTGTGATGGCTGGGGGGGCGGGCAGGGGGGGGTGGGCAACTCTGTCGAAGGGGTTAACATCTCAGCCTGTGGGTCCAGCCTGATCCGTTGTGCCCGCACTGCTTTACACAAAGGGTGGTGGGAGGGTGGAACAAGTTGCCCCAGTCAAGCTGTTGAAGTCGATGGCAAGGCTTCCTTCTAGACTTCTAGGTAGGAATCCTGCGATCAATGAGCTAGGAACAGCCAAACTACCACACAGGTTCCCTTCATTCAAGCATTTCTTCGAAGCGTTTTGCGAGCCAGAGGCCATCTGTCAGTTTGATGTTCAGGGCAACGAAGCTCCGGTCAAGAGTTCCCCCCGGCCACTGAACCTCTCAAGGCACGTCTGGAATCAGAATCGCAGACCTGCTGTCCCAGGGCCCAGCAGACAGGAGACGGCTGGCCATTATTTCATCTGTGACGTTTCCGGGCGTGTGCTATGACCCAGGGAACTGAAAATGGTGGTTTCCAATGGAGGGCATGAAAAGAAAAAAAAAGACCTGCCTATCGCAAACTTTCAATTAAATAAGAAAATGACATCCCAGTACACGTTTTTTATGCACCTGTACTTGCTTCCCAATGAGACCATGAGCTAAAACTATGTTTCCCAATATGATTGGCTCATCCTGAAGCCACCCAGGCAGTGATTGGTTCATCCCAAAGCCACCCAAGCATTGATTGGCTAACTGTAAAACCACCTAAGCGGTGATTGGCTAATCCTGAAGTCACTCAGGAGTAAGAGATGCCAAGCATGGCACAATCCAAAGTTTACAGACAGAACTATGCAACATTCTTCCAGACCGGAAGTCCAGGTGAACACATTCAACCATGTCCCCTCCTGCGTGACCAGTGGGGCGTGTGAAGCACTTCCCCGAAGAAGGAGGAAAATCAGAGGCACCAGTGTCCTGAAGTCTGTTCTTTTCTCCTGTGGGGAAGCTTGTGTCGGCACCCATAGCATCCTCTGTCCCGCAAAACCAGCATGTAGTTAATGCAGTTAAAACCCGTGAAAGTCAAGGAGCTCGGTCATCATCTGGCAGGGTGCTTATAGATCAGCCAGGGTGAAGATCATCGTCCGGCCTGGTTTCAGATGCATCACGTGACGACAGCACTCACATATCCCACGGTGCGCTGCTCAGAGGCTCTGGCGTCCAAGCCCTCCCGAATGATGGCCAAGGGGGAGCCGGCCGGCTCTCCAACAACACCGAAAAGGAAATCGGCAGACCCAGCAGGCAGCAGCAGAGGTCCAGGGTCCGCCGGCGGGCTCACTGTACGCGCGCGGTGTATCTCTCCTCGGTTCGGAGCTGGGAGCTCCCTGGGAGCTGAGGCCGTCCGAGAGGCAAGTGCAACTCCGCCACCCTGCCCGACGGACGGCCCGCGCGTACACCCCCTAGGTGAGGCGGGGGGTGGGGGCAGCGCCTCGGGCTCCACGCATCTGTCCGTCGGCGTCCCTCCCGCCAAGCGCTGGCGGCCTCTGACCCCGATCGTCCGCGTCCGGCCCCACCCTAACCCCGCCTCCCCCTCGGGGGGGGGGCGGCAGTCTCCCAGCGGGCGCTAGGAATGATGGGAGCGCGTGTCTTCCACGGGCAGGTGATACTCCTTCCCTCTTTCCTGCACGGCCTGCCCCCCCGCCGCCTGCTCCTGCACCGGCGAGCTGCTCTCCTCCACGGACAGGGAGGGGGAGAGCGGGGAGCCGGCCGGGGGTCCGGGGAGCGCGCCCCCGGGGAGCTGGAGGTCCAGGTCGGGAGAGGAGGCCGGAGAGGGGTTGATCACGGGGCCGTTGTAGATGAAGACGTTGCCGTTGACCGTCATGCCACCTGGGAACGACAGGGCCGACACTGACGAGACCAATCCCAGCGAGACCGTGCCCAAACGCTCTTTAGAATCAGCAACACCGTTCATACCAGCACCTGCGCCTTCGCAGGCCCATAATGATACAATGATATGACGACAATGTTATTAATATTACGAAAAATACAGGCCAGGGGGGACAAAACTAGAAAGAAGAGAACTCAATGAGAAAATTCTCTCCCCTCACATTCTACAGACACCGAAGCACGGTTCCCTTAGACCACGTGAATGGAATATTTTCACCATCCGTCCATGTCTCACCGCTTTCACTAATACAGGGTCGTGGGGAGCCGGAGCCTGTCCTGGCCTGCAATGGGCGCGAGGCAGGGTACACCCTGGAAGGGACGCCTGGCCATCACAGGGCATACACTCACACCAGAAGCCAGCTAACCCTCCAGCCTGCCTTGGGCCTGTGCCGAGGAGAACATGCAGACTCCACCCAGACGGCACCCCAGGAATTGAACCCGGGGCCCCAGCGCTGGGAGGCAGCAATTCCGACCCCTGAATAAAGGCGAATAAAGGGAGATCCGAGAGGGAACGAGACAGCTCGTTCGGAGCCATGTTCGGGGAAGGGAAAGAAGAAAGGAGACTTAAAAACGCAGGATAAAAAGAAGGACAGGTCGTGGACAAGACAGGGATGAAATGAAAGAAGAAAAAGCAAGAAAAGGTCAAAACGGCCAAAGTAAAAGGATCAAAGCAAAGGTGAAACCCTTCGGGTTTGAAGAAGCTGAAGAGGCCCTTACAGGCGACACATTGTGTTTCTCTTCTCTCTCTCTCCCTGTGGGGTTCACCTCAGCTGGTCCTCTGCCGTAACTGTCATGCTCTGAGCGCTTATTAAGACATGCCCTAGTGACTCGCGACACACAGAGCGCTCGACTATGATGGGGGGGGTACCTGAGATGAGCGAGTGGTGGCAGGGCCCCGAGTTGAGTGGGGGGCTCCCCACGGGCCTGTGCATCTCGGAGGAGGAGGTGGGGGTGGTGGCGGCGGAGGACGACGCGCACGAGTAGTTCGCACCCCCCGCTGGCACCAGCAGGCTCTGGGAGGTCACGCTAGAATTGTCAGGCTGTCTCTGAAACCAACCGCAGCAAGAAGATGGTGAGCAGCCTATTCTCACTTTTGTAAGATAAAATAACACTTTCACCAAACTTTAGGCATGCAATATTAAATGATTACAGTTACACAGTGCAGTAGTTCCAGTCCAGTGATGTTAAACCAGTGCAGCTACACAGTACAGTAATTCCAGTCCAGTGATGTTACACCAGTGCAGCTACACAGTACAGTAATTCCAGTCCAGTGATGTTAAACCAGTGCAGCTACACAGTACAGTAATTCCAGTCCAGTGATGTTAAACCAGTCCAGCTACACAGTGCAGTAATTCCAGTCCAGTGATGTTAAACCAGTGCAGCTACACAGTGCAGTAATGCCAGTCCAAGGTTTTACATTAGTGTAGTTACTCAGTACAATTCTAACAGTATAATGTAAAAACACATGCAGTTTAAAACGAAAATGAACTTTACAAAACATTTTAATGAAACTTCAATAAATTCTTACCCGTCGAAAAAACATACAGTGGCCTACAAAGCAAAAACAAGAAATATAAAATTAATATGGGAACTGCAATCTTTATTTGTGTACAAGATGCCTTAAGACACCGTAGAGAATCATAAGTCTAGTTTATCTGCAAGCTCATTCATTTTCGATATGTAAGGGTTTTAATACTTAAAATTATTAAAACAATTGCACTGAAAATATTATTTAAAAGTATACTGTGCATAGTATGATTTAGTTCTGAATTTAGAACCAGATAAAACCTTAAATGCAGATGAAAAGCACAGTAAACATAAAGCTAAACAATCTCATTAATCATGTACCTGATACAGCCGACACATACAGAATTCAACAATATTTTAATCCCACAGAGAGTGTTACGGGCCGTTATGTCTGTATCTGCCTCTGGATTTCTGACACTCAGGACTGACTGAAGAAACAAGCTAAATAGGTCTAAGCAAGCAGATCAATGAAGTCACCAATCAGCACTGGAGACTTGGAGCTCAGCTGGAATTAAATCCAACAGAGACGACGTTCCTGCAGGACCAGGGCTTACTGCCCTGATAAACTGGACCGAGCAGTGGATTTTGCCTTATGAGCCCGCTCGGTATCTTGAAATGCCTGCACTTTTGGAACTGTGGTTAAATTGCCTCTGAGGGTGCAAGATGAAACAAACGCCCTCAGTCTGTGAAGGCAAAAGCAGAGGAATTGCAGAACACAAAGAAATGGCTATCGACACTGTTAATATGGGTGACAAGGAAACAATGGGTACCTCTGGCCGTCTTCCTCCCAATCCACAAAGATGTCATGCCAATAAGAACAAGTAAAAGGATGGATATTAGGATGGGTACAATGACAACGAGCCAGGAAAAGCCTAAAGAAAGAGACAGGAATTAATAAAGCACAGTGACCCTGACTGACTGACTGGACACTACAGCACAGTGACCCTGACTGACTGACTGGACACTACAGCACAGTGACCCTGACTGACTGACTGGACATTACAGCACAGAGACACTGACTGACTGGACACTACAGCACAGTGACCCTGACTGACTGACTGGACACTACAGCACAGAGACACTGACTGACTGGACACTACAGCACAGTGACCCTGACTGACTGACTGGACACTACAGCACAGTGACCCTGACTGACTGACTGGACACTACAGCACAGTGACCCTGACTGACTGACTGGACACTACAGCACAGTACCACTGACTGACTGACTGGACACTACAGCACAGTGACCCTGACTGACTGACTGGACACTACAGCACAGTGACCCTGACTGACTGACTGGACACTACAGCACAGTGACCCTGACTGACTGACTGGACACTACAGCACAGTGACACTGACTGACTGACTGGACACTACAGCACAGCGACACTGACTGACTGACTGGACACTACAGCACAGTAACACTGACTGACTGACTGGACACTACAGCACAGCGACACTGACTGACTGACTGGACACTACAGCACAGAGACACTGACTGACTGACTGGACACTACAGCACAGAGACACTGACTGACTGACTGGACACTACAGCACAGTGACACTGACTGACTGACTGACTGACTGACTGGACACTACAGCAGAGTGACACTGACTGACTGGACACTACAGCACAGAGACACTGACTGACTGGACACTACAGCACAGAGACACTGACTGACTGACTGACTGGACACTACAGCAAAGCGACACTGACTGACTGGACACTACAGCACAGAGACACTGACTGACTGGACACTACAGCACAGCGACACTGACTGACTGACCGGACACTACAGCACAGTGACCCTGACTGACTGACTGGACACTACAGCACAGTGACCCTGACTGACCCTTCAGTAAACACTGATGGACATGCTAGTGAGAAATGGTGAGAAAAGGAGAGAGGTTACCTGCAACTTCAGGGTTTTTACAGACAGCGTCTCGCAGAGCTGTTCCTGGAAATGCCTGAACTTTCCCAGACTCTGAGCAGCTGGAAAACAAGGAAGAAATATGATCGGTAACAGCAGACGCAGTAGAGGCAACTGTTACACCGGCCGCAGTAGTCACAGCACAGGCAGCAGCCGGAATGAGTAGTCGTTCATTCAGGGTTCACAGTAAAATATGAGGCAGAGTAGACACTAAGGAAAAGTGCATTAAGACAAAGGAAAGGGAGGTATGTCTTTACGCAAAGGGTGGTGGGTGTATGGAACAAGATACCCTACTATGTCATACAGGCTCATGACCCCCGAGATCTTTCAAGGATCAATCGACTAGTGGAAAGCAAATGAGTGCGATAGGCAGAAAGGCGTTTTTTCCTGCGCTTCCTAATGACTAAAGGAAGGATCTGTCCTGCTGTCCTGAGAAATGTAGAAACAGCCAGAGGAGGGAGAGGCAAAGGAGAAGAGATTAGAGCAGTGGTTCTCAACCTTTTGAATAAATTCCATTTGTTTTCCGTTTCGATTCTTTCGAAAAAGAAATAAATCAAAAACAGGTCAAACTCGCAGCCCCACTAAGAGTAAAACCGTTTCTGAATAGATGTGCAGGTGATCAGATTAATTTTCATCAATTTTTAACTTCAATGACGTGCTGCACGTAGGCTAGTCACTAGAACACACGTTCATATCGCCCTTGCCATCGTGCCTGTCATACGCCTGAGCGTTACAGACGCGGTGGTACTGTGGCTGAGGAGCTGTACCTGTGGCTGGAAGGTTGCCAGTTCAAATCCCACGGCCGGCAGAGGAATCCTACTCTGTTGGGCCCCTCAGCAAGGCCCCGATCTCCAACTGCTCCAGGGGCACCGTATAAATGGCCGACCCTGTACTCTGACCCCCAGCTTCTCTCTCCCTGTCTGTGTGTCTCCTGGAGAGCAAGCTGGGGTCTTGCCTAATGCAAGAAACTGTATATGGACAATAAAGTGACCTGATCTGATCTTATCTCAATAATAGCCCGCTCACAGCAGGGCTGCCTGGCCTGGTAGCCTGCTTGTCTGTAATAAAAAAAAGAAAGAAAAACGGATACGTTTCCTGTAAGGGGTGGAAAAAGAGGCCAGAGGAAGAAAATGTCAACGAAACAAATACAGACAATGAAACGTGTGCAAACAGGAAAAAAAGAGCCAGCGCAATGAGGGCAGGAAAGTACTTGAAGAAGGGAGGAGCGAATCTGCCGTGATTGATAAGAGATGGGCGGCCTTTCCGTTGGCTTTGTAGTCAAATTCACGCCGCCTGCAAAACGTACCCTGTAAAAAGACATTTCGATCCTACAAACCAGACGTCGGACCAGAAACAGGACGTTTGGGACGGAAGTCCTTCCATCAGCTGTGCAACTTCAGAAGCACTTTGCTGTAATAGCTATTATAATATTCTATATTGCTATTAATATAGCAATTTCTATACTACCTCACACCTTCTATATTCTTCTATATTACCTCACACCTGAAGAAGGCTCCACAGCCGAAACGTTGTGTTTTCTTTCTTCTTTTTTTTTTCAGCATGGAATAAACCTGTTACTTGTTCCTTTGCAGCCTACGCATGCTGACGCAGCTCCCCACCTGAATTAATATTATATTACTATTATATATTATATATATGGTATAAAGCGGTGTGACATATTATAATATAATATTATATTATAATATAATATTATAATAGCTATTATGCACGCAGGTAAGGTAGGCCTAGTATTGATAAATATATGCGGCCTGCGAGACTTGATTAGAGCATTGTGAACATTGTGTCTTACACGGTGTGGTTCCTGCAGACCGCCGTCACAGAGTCATTTTCGTTGAATGTCCCATTCGGACAGGCCTTGCACACGGGGTGCGTGTAGTTGTTCCCTACAGAGAGAAGGACGGGCAATGTCAGTGTCATGCATCCATCCCCCTGGCGCCACCCACCAAGCTGAAGACAGTGGGGGGGTACCCATGGTACCCATCGCCCGTGGGCATCGCGCAGGGCCAGACGCAGACGCTCGGGCGAGACAGCGCAAGCTGGCTCTACAGGCCTGTGGAGGCGCAACTTGAAAAGCAAAAATTCCCCTAAGCTTCAATCTAGCCGGGTTTTGCTTCTGCGGCCTATGAAAATACACACACAGCGCCCTGAGAAACGAGGTCCAGCTTAATGGAATCACGTGTCTTCTTCCAGCGAATATTTGGCATCGAAATCTGAGCGCACACACGCGCTGAAAGCTTCTATGTGTAAGCAGGGAAAAAAAACTGAATGCAGACAGGCCAGTTTTAAATACAGCAAAGGCTTAAAACTGAATTAACTTCTTAAGGTCTTTAAATTCACGGATGGCCATCCAATTCGCTGTGCTCGTATATTTTGTAATATGTCAATGGGTCAGCCTAATGAGAAATCAATAATATAGGAACGTTCATGTGTATATGTTGTCAATTGCAATCAAATCATCTGGAGAAAGCACCAGACGTCCACTTGTCTGCCATTATTATGGACAAAGACACAATTTCTGAAGACCAGGTTTGGAAACACACAGTTTGTAAAGTTGTAGGCGCTTTTCGGTCTAACTTGAATGGCTAACAATCAAGGACTCAAAATTGAGGGTCTATATGGATGTGTCCAAGTGTGTCCCGACAGCCTGTAGTCATCTCGGCAAGTCTGTATTGTCGCCCCCACGTTGTACCCCACTTCTCCACCTGTGCTCCCCTCCCCTCCCGTCCCCCTCAGTACCAGGGATCGCAGTGTAGGTTCCTGGGGGACAGTGGGCCCACAGCTCGCAGGCCTCACAGCGCCCGGAGATGGACACACACACCGCTCCCTCCGCGCACACACACTCCGTGTCCTGAGTGGAAGTGCAAGGTGATCGGGTCACCAGCTGAACCTCTGGAGAGACAGAGAGACATAATGGATATAAACACAAGCACTGACTGGACACTACAGCACAGGGCCACTGACTGACTGACTGGACACTACAGCACAGTGACCCTGACTGACTGACTGGACACTACAGCACAGTAACACTGACTGACTGGACACTACAGCACAGTGACCCTGACTGACTGACTGGACACTACAGCACAGTGACACTGACTGACTGACTGGACACTACAGCACAGTGACACTGACTGACTGGACACTACAGCACAGAGACACTGACTGACTGACTGGACACTACAGCACAGCGACACTGACTGACTGACTGGACACTACAGCACAGTGACCCTGACTGACTGACTGGACACTACAGCACAGTGACACTGACTGACTGGACACTACAGCACAGTGACCCTGACTGACTGACTGGACACTACAGCACAGAGACACTGACTGACTGACTGGACACTACAGCACAGTGACCCTGACTGACTGACTGGACACTACAGCACAGTGACACTGACTGACTGACTGGACACTACAGCACAGTGACACTGACTGACTGGACACTACAGCACAGCGACACTGACTGACTGACTGGACACTACAGCACAGTGACCCTGACTGACTGACTGGACACTACAGCACAGTGACACTGACTGACTGGACACTACAGCACAGTGACCCTGACTGACTGACTGGACACTACAGCACAGTGACCCTGACTGACTGACTGGACACTACAGCACAGTGACCCTGACTGACTGACTGGACACTACAGCACAGAGACACTGACTGACTGGACACTACAGCACAGTAACACTGACTGAATGACTGGACACTACAGCACAGAGACACTGACTGAATGACTGGACACTACAGCACAGTGACACTAATTGACTGACTGGACACTACAGCGCAGTGACCCTGACTGACTGACTGGACACTACAGCACAGTGACCCTGACAGACTGACTGGACACTACAGCACAGTGACCCTGACTGACTGACTGACTGGACACTACAGCACAGTGACCCTGACTGACTGGACACTACAGCACAGTGACCCAGTCTGGCAGAAGCAGTAACTGCGTCAGGTCTGTGTCTCTCACCAGTCCTGCAGCTCCGGCAGCCGCGGCACTGGGAGGCGTAGTTGGGCAGGTCGATGTAGGTGCCAGGCCTGCAGCTCTGGCACTGCGTGTCTGTGTCTGCGGTGCACCGGCTCCTCGCAAAATATCCTGTCAGGAAAGAGGGGCACGGCGACACATCAGCACTTCAAATCCCACCAAACAGGCAGGTCACCACAGGACAGACGAGTCAAGCGCCTGTAAAGACACTGAAAACAGTCCCGCATCCGGTTCTATTTCAATTTACTGAGCACAGGTACATGGAGGGCCTGCAAGGCGCTAATAATAACAATAATAATATTATTATTTTTGTTATTGTCATTATTACTAATATTGTTATTGTTGTTGGTGTTGTTATTATTAAATATTATTATACTAATGAATAATATTACTATTATATTATAATAATATTATTATAACACAGTTCTGCTCAGGGTACAGGAGATCTCTCTCCTTGGAACAGCCCACATACTCTGCAAAGTCCTAACTCTTGGACAATAGCAGGACCTAAGGAATCCAGTGGGTCCCTGGTCAACAGCAACCAGCAGAGAAGCTGAGAAGATAAAACTTTTATTATAATAATAATACACACCAGCTCTCAGTGGGGAGGAAAGCAGAGTGATGAAGCCAGTTCAGAGGTGGGGGTTATTAGGAGGCCATGATGGATAAAGGCCAGGGGGGAAATCTGACCTTTTGACAGGACTTTATTTTATATAGCGCCTTTAAAGGCGGCTTCTCAAAGCGCTTCACAGAATGACAACGACAATAAAAAAAAAAATCCACAAGCTATACACAATGAGAAGACACAGTGAGGGGAAACAGCAGATGGAGGGTACTGGATAGAGGAGGAGCAGAGGGGTAAAGAACAGAACCAGTTCAGGACAGGCTCTTCTAAAGACGAAGGTTTAGAGTCGGGATCTGAAGGAGTTTAGAGAAGGTGACTCTCTGATATCCTTAGGGAAGAGAGTTTCAGAGCCTGGGGGCATAACAGGAGAAGGCCCTGTCACCCCTAGAGTGCAGACGGGCTTGGGGGGACTGATAGGAGACCAGAATTAGAAGAGCAAAGGCTGAGAGGTGGGGAGTAGGACCCAGCAACTCAGCCAGGTACTGAGGTGTTAAAGCCCTGCAGAGCCTATTTACCTGGCTTACACTTGCTGCAGCAGACGCCTTTGCTTACATACTCATCCTCAGGGCAGGACCCATTAACTGGTTTGTAAGGATGAACCTGCAATGGACAGGGAGAGTAGGCAGTAAAAACCACGCAGTGGAAAACAAAGAGCTCAAGGCGACCATCGTCATCATTCCGGCGTCCTCCCACTGGAGATGACCCCCCTGTTCCCCCAGTAACGGCGTCACAGCCCAATGACCTCAGCTTTGAGGCACTGGACCGGCCCAGAGGAGGAGACCAGGACAGCACATCCGACGTGCGGTGTCGTCCCCTGTGCCGATCTAGCGCTCCCCTAGTGGGTATCATCATCGCCCTTAATCCATGTCATTGTAAGGGTGCTGCATTTCAAGGGGTACTGCAATGCTATTTTTCGATTTCGGGGTTCGAATCTGCCACTGATGAGTGCATTTCAAGCCACAATTGGAAGCCAAGTGGACACAGCAACTTATAAAACCTCCAATTGACATCATAAAAGAGGTGACATTTCTAGGTGAGCGTGGCACCATGTTCTGAGATTCAGAACGAGGCAACAAAACGTCCGTCCGCAACTGAAACGGCCCTATTACAAGCAGGCTTGTGAATGCATCTCTTTTAATCCGATAGAAATATGGCTCCGGACTTTCCGAGACGGTTTTGTGAATAAATAGCACTTGTTAACTCGGCACGCAGATCACATTGGAGCATTTCTGCAGTGAAATGTCTGCTGCACGACCTGTGCTTATTAGTTCGTCCACCAGTCGTGACGGCGACTAGTGAGCAGGAAGGGCCGCGTCACGTCGCAATTCGCTCGACCTCTCGCTCTCGCCCCAGGGTGAGACCAGGGGTTTGCACAGACATGGCAACTTAATACTTTCACAAAGTTCAGGATTTCGTGCCTAATTTGAAATGGGTGCACCGTCAGTGCATTTATTTTGCTACCGAAATTTTAACAACCAGTCTGTGAAACTTGGACCACGGCTCCCCACTGCACCACATTGTGTTCGCAGGGCCCAGCAAACTTTTCATGCCACCTGTATGCGTTGATGACACATATATAAGTACATCCACACCTAGAGCCATTGTGCTTAACTTGTGGTGGCACCCAATTCCAGTACCTCTCAGTTTGAGACTGTCTGCGCTCCGGCACCACCTTGTGGCATGAAGAATGTACGATCTAAAAACCATTTTAAAGATGGTCTCCATTTCACCCCACTGGCTCATGAATAGCACATAAAATAGCCTGCTTTGCTCAGCAATGTGCAACCACCTTAGGTCTCGGAGACTCACGCCTGGCTACGCTGCACACGCTGCCGGTGCAGATTGGGAAGGTGCGGATCTCGCAGGCTCAAACGTTCAACCCGCACACTTCCTCAGAAATGAGGAGAAAATGACTTGGGAAGGTGCATTCATAAAACCTACCCAGCACCAGATCCTCATCCTATGAGTCAGAACTTTTTTGTGCTTAAATCATAATTTAAGGGAAAAAGAACAAAAACGAGATTTACGTCTGTAAGATTACACATTTTGTCAATATGGTCACTCCTGGGCTAAATACAGCACAGGGTAAAGGAAGATCACACAGTCAATCAGAAACCATGCAGACCTGACAACAGGTCCATCAGACAGGCAGTGTCGAAAAACTTGATTCGACCCAATAGCATACGATTACGGCATTTGAAATTACTAATGAAAAAAATCTCTTTTGCATGTTGTCATCAGCATTGGCATTGAAATGTAACCATGAAACACACACCAGAGGACACCAGCGGAAATCAAAACTAAGAACAGGAGGCCTGCCTTTACCCAAAGAGCAGCAGGAGTATGGCGCGAGCTTCCCAATCACGGGGCCGAAGAAGATACTTCGGCTTCTTTAAAGAAACCGTAGGACGGGAACTTTGGATCGATGAAGCGTCGACTGTCCGACAGTGCGCTCGTTAGTCAAGTGCGGCGCACTGGTGTTGAGCACAACGCCCATCCATCCAGGTTCTAGCTGCTTCTTCCGATTCAGGGTCTCAGGGGAGCTGGAGCCCATCCCAGCAAGCAACGAGCACAAGGGCAGGACACACCCTGGATGGGACGCCAGTCCATCACGGGCGTTAAGCACACGTCATAATGAAATGACCGCGCCGAAACACTGAGCTCCGGCACCTTGTCATTTTACCAACTGAGGCCTGGATACATAAATAACATGAGATGTCACTTACCTTGGCAAGTGCAGCCTGCAGAGCTATCAGCATAAAAACAGTGCTGGAGAACATACGTGTCATAATGAGGAAGAGGGAGGGAGATGGGAGTCGAGGGGGAGAGAGCGCGGGGGGGGGTGGTCAGTAGGAGAGATCCCGGCGGTGGAGGGAGGGAGAGGAGAGGGCTCGGGAAGGCTCCAGGGCAGAGAGGTGCTCACGGCGCGAGAACAGGATCCATTTTGGCGTGCCGCCCATCTGCAGGGAGGGGTACAGAGAGAGACGTCAGTAACCGGCACCGCAGCCTGGAGCGCCGAGACTGTGACACAGCGGGAAAACCGGAGCGCTCACGTCAGGAGGGCGAGTCGACAGGCTGGACACTGCAGCACACAGGCGGCGGGGTGGAGCAGACAGCAGCCCCGTTGGACTGGTCCGTGGAAACGAAACAGACTTCCATTTTCGCACGTGACACGTATTTCACACACACACTCCCACAGACATTCGCACCCAGACGTGCACTCACGATACATACACACACCGACAATACAGACACATACACATACAGCGACATGCCCTCACCTAGACTCACAGTACACAAACAGCCTTTGGTATCCCTGTCTTCCTGGCTCTTCCAATAGCCTCTCATCTTAGATTTAGGTGCTATTCCAGACTCCACGAGGTTTGAAAACAAGCCAGAAGCACACTGAGGGTCAGATACCCTCGCCCTACCAACCGACCCGCCATTTTCAACTAAGCGGTCTTGTGACAAGGGTGAACAGGACACAACACCGAGCACCAAAAGGCGCTGCAGAAACACTTGTACACAGGACCCAGGGCCTGACTCAGACGACCATACAGGACTCTGATTTTTACAATGCGGTTGTGTGGGAAGGGGGGCATTGTTTTTTTTTTTCCTGAAGGTCTCGTCTTGATTTCTGTCAAAACGCTACAGCCACTGTCTGAACACAATACACAAGACAAAAGCGTTCAAGCTCGAGAAGACCATGTTCAGCTTGTGGCTAGCGCCGGAAAAGTACATTTTGTTCTTCTTACGCAAAGTCACAGGCAAAGCATCACAGTATGCAAATATAAACCACAGCAAGCTTAATAATTATAATACCGTACCTCACTTTTATTCAATGCTGGAACCTGCAGTCTGTATCAGAGCATTTTAACTCACAATGTCCGCCTATTATGAAACTGCTCACACATGGACGATTTTCGCCAGAAGATTCCTCGCATTACGCGTTCATTTCAATCGCTTAAGTCTTCCAGACCGTAACCGTATGAAACGGTTCCCCGTCTGTCCTCAGCTTTTTGTAAAGACCCTTGAGGATTCCAAAGTAAATTTTGTTTGGACGTGTCGCTATAATGTCTGCTGCTGTCGGGACCTCCTGTCGCCGAGTTAAGCTGCGTCAGCCTCCCAGAATGGCTCTAGACATCTATTTTACTTGTCGAAATGACAATGGTTGTTCGGGTAGGCTTTGATGCGTGCCCAACGCATCGGTTTCAAAACGTCTTTTACCCACTTCCTCAGACAGGGGCGAGTCCCTTCTTTCTGACAAAATGGCGATTTCCTCCTCCTCCGAAATCTGATCTAACTTTCGGTTTCACAAACTGAATCGCGTCCTTCTGCTGAGCCTGTAGAACACTACCATCTACCTCCACAGCGAGTAACTGACTTCATAGGACTGGCACCCTGCATGACTGAGACAAAGACTTACCGTCACACTGTAGGACTGGCACCCTGCATGACTGAGACACAGACTTACCGTCACACTGTAGGACTGGCACCCTGCATGACTGAGACACAGACTTACCGTCACACTGTAGGACTGGCACCCTGCATGACTGAGACACAGACTGACGGTCACACACTGTAGGACTGGCACCCTGCATGACTGAGACACAGACTTACCGTCACACACTGTAGGACTGGCACCCTGCATGACTGAGACACAGAGTGACGGTCACACACTGTAGCCTGATTGTCTGACTGAGAGTAAGGAACTGAGTATACCAGATTTAAGGTGATTTTTTAATGAAATAAATCAAGTATAAATACAATATAAAACAGGAATATATTAAAGAATAAAATAAGGATAAATTAACCCAAGAAATTTACATCATGTGTCAAAAACTGTAGTAAAAGAATATAATGGGCTTACAATACCGTGCTGAAGACTGTATTTGACTGTACAAAGCCAAGTGATGTAAAATTGTAAAAACCATTAATATGTTACGTAATATAATAAAAACGCGTAATAATCAAAATTATATTACTGTACATCACAGAATAAAAACTGCTAACTCTGCAGAAAATCATTCCAAAACACAGGAAGTTCTTGTAGAGCAAGTTACAGTCAGAACTGCGGAAATCACCACCCGCCAGGCACCTCGACACTGAAGACTTCCTGCTGCTGCTCAAAACTGAGTCACGGCAAGCAGAACCGCAGCTCCCTGCCCGACTTCCTGCTCAGGGTGCGAGTCTACTGAGAGCAGAGGGCTCACTCTGGGTCTGACTCCGGGCAGGCCACGGTGGGAGAGGACAGGCCGCAGTGTGAGAGAGGACAGGCCGGAGTGTGAGAGAGGACAGGCCGGAGTGAGAGAGAGGACAGGCCGGAGTGAGAGAGAGGACAGGCCGGAGTGAGAGAGGATAGGTCTGACTCCGGGCAGGCCGCAGTGTGAGAGAGGACAGGCCGGAGTGAGAGAGGATAGGTCTGACTCCGGGCAGGCCGCAGTGTGAGAGAGGACAGGCCGGAGTGAGAGAGGACAGGCCGGAGTGAGAGAGAGGACAGGCCGGAGTGAGAGAGAGGACAGGCCGCAGTGTGAGAGAGGACAGGCCGGAGTGAGAGAGGATAGGTCTGACTCCGGGCAGGCCGCAGTGTGAGAGAGGACAGGCCGGAGTGAGAGAGGATAGGTCTGACTCCGGGCAGGCCGCAGTGTGAGAGAGGACAGGCCGGAGTGAGGGAGGACAGGCCGGAGTGAGAGAGAGGACAGTCCGCAGTGTGAGAGAGGACAGGTCTGACTCCGGGCAGGCCGCAGTGAGAGTCTAGGGGCTGGTAAGAGTGTCTCACTTCGGGCAGGGCAGCAGTGTGAGTCTAGCTGATAGTAGGGTGTCTCACGAGCAGCTGGAGGACAGCTCTCATACTACACCACCAGCCTTCAATTCCTCAGTCCTGGACTCTCGCCTCTCCAGAGAGCACCACCTACCTCTCCATAGCCCACCAGAGTATTCAGATAATCCCAGTATTATACTGTACAGAATTCCGCAGCACCACTTTACACTGTTATACTGTGTTACACGGCACTGTATGATACTATTGTAGCACAATGCACTGCACTGCAGCCTCTGTGGCATTGTCCTGCTCCAGCACTCCTGGGCTGTGCTATGCTGTGTCAAACCTTACTGCTGCTGTATATCACACTGTACACAGTACACACAGCAGAAGAGTGTCGCACCGCACTGGAGGGTTCTTGTCCTGCTGGGTGACTGTATCGTTCCTGCCCAAGTGTTCTGCAGTGCCACACGACCCCGCCCTGCCTCTGCAGTCGCCGCCTGCCGGGCTACTGAGCGTCGTCCTTCTCCTCGTGCGACAGGTGGCTGTCTTTCCCCTGCTCCTGGCGAGGCGGGTGCCCGCCCCACTCCTCCTGGGACAGGGGCACGGGCGCCGCCCCCGAGGGGGGACGGGCGGGTGCCCCCGACCCCGTCTCCCGGGGCTCTGGAGAGCACGGAGCCGCCGGAGGAGGAGGAGGAGGAGGAGGAGGAGGAGGAGGAGGGGCGGACATCTGGTTGAGCAGGCCCACAAACACCGTGCCAGGGCTGTAGATGTGGAAGGGTCCTGAGTGAAGGGGAGGGGGAGAGAGGGAGTTAATACAGGAGACAGTGGGGCTTAGACCCCTCTCACTGTTAGTGCTGCGAGCTGCAGTTCCCACTGTGCCCTCCACACGGGGAGGGGGCGCTCTATCTCACTGCCATGTCATGTCATTTAGCCAAAGCGCTTTATACCATACGGTGTCGTGGGAAACCGGAACCTACCCAGCAAGCAACGAGCGCAAGGCAGGGTACACCCTGGATGGGACGCCAGTCCATCGCAGGGCAAGTCCAAGCCAGTCATACATAGGGACAGTTTGGAGGCCACGGTAAAGGCCGAGGGGGGAAATTTGGCCCTGACCCCAGGATAACTCCCTACTCTCTCAAGAAATACCCAGGAATCTTTAATGAGCACAGAGAGTCAGGACCTCGGTTTAACATCTCATCCGAAAGACGGCGCCCTCTACAGCATAGTGTCCCCACCACTATACTGGGGCATTAAGACCCACACAGACCGCAGGGTAATCCCCCCCCAGCTGGTCCCAGTAACACCTCTTCCAGCAGCAACCATAGCTTCCCAGGAGGTCTCCCATCCAGGTACTGACCAGGCTCAACCCTGCTGAGCTTCAGTGGGTAGCCAGTTGAGAGCTGCAGGGTGACATGGCTGCTGACTCAATCTCACTGCATTTGCTATTAATATAATAATGATGACAATGAATACCTAAGTTCCCAGTAGCGTGTGGTTCTACAGGAGTCATGGTGATTGGTGGGTTGACCTTCTCTGCGCCGTGAGTGGCTCCTCCCATCCAATCCGTGTCCTGGGTTCGGGTTGTGGGCGGGGCCGTCTCTTGGCGCCTCTCAGGTACGTTGTTGGTCAGCAGATCTACCCCGTTGGAGAGGAGCTGGCCAGCTTTCCGGCTCTCTTTGTGCTTCGCAGTACTGCAGTCTGCCTGCAGGGGGGCAGCAAAGAGAGAGAGTGGCATTACAAAATACAAGTCTCACACTATTGGAGATCCACACAGGTGGACAGAGACACGCCCCGTCACAGTCAGACTTGCACAATAAAAGTGCAACAGAATAAATACCTTTTCCACACCTGGAGAGCAGAGTTTGAAGGCTGTGAAAGAAAGGGAAAACAGGTGTCACTTTTAATACACTTGATACCCAATGAGATACGTTCCTGAGAAAGAAGAAGACAGAGAATTGGACCGAGGAAAAAAGAAAGGAAAAACACAGAGAGACAGTGAATAGAGAATACCAGTGAGAGGCAGATTCAGAAACTGAAAGATGCTGCATGGTCCCAATTTCTCAGACCTCTTTATTAAATTTCGGTAACAAAATAAATTCACTGAGGTTCTAGAAAAAAAAGAGACAAATTTCAAACGAAGCGCAAAATTGAGAACTTTGTGAAAGTACTGTGGGTCACCATGTTGGCGCAAACGCGTACTCGAGTTCCCTCGAATTGCGACATGATGCGGCCCTTCCTGCTCCCTAGTCACTGTACTGACTGATCTACCGTGATGGACGAGTGAATAAATACAGGTTGTGCAGCAGACATTTCACCACAGAAGTGTTCCAACGCGATCTGTATGCAGAGCTAACAAGTAGTATTTGTTGGCAGAACCGTCTGGAAGTCGAGAGCAGAGTTTCTACTGGATTAAAAGAGCTGGATTCACAAGCCTGCTTGTCTACAGTGTAATAGGGCTGCTTCACCTCACCAGAAGTTTTGTTGCCTCATTCTGAATCACAGAACATGGCTCTGCGCAGACCTGGAAATTTAGTCTATTTTGTAATGGAAATTGGAGAGTTGACAAGTTACTGTGTGCATTTTACTTGCATTGTGGTTTGAAGTGCACTCATCAACGCCGACTCTTTCTAATCCCAAAACATAAAAATAGCATTGACAGGACACTCACCTTGTTTTATAGACAACGCCTCCCTGGTTTTCTTCAGCAACAGGCCAGCCACAAACCCCAGAGCGCCCAGCACACCAACCAGGACAAACACATTGACGTCTGGGGGAGACGGAAGAGGGAGAGAAGCAGGGGTTAAGAGAAATCACACCGAGTTAAGCCGACCCTGCGGACACACAGGGAGACACACGGAAATGGGCAGAGATGAAAACAGGCAGACCCAGAGGCAGATCGACACAGACAAAATCAAGTGGGTGCAGAGAGAAAGTCAAGAAAACCCAAAGGATTTCTGATACAGAGCTAGTCCAACACACACAGAGGGATTAAAACAGAGGCACAGACAGGAGGGCACACACCTGGGCTCTTGATGGGACTGGCACTGGTGCCACACACTGTGTCTGCTGTGGAGTTGCCCATGACCTCCACCTGCTTCCCCAGAGCTGCGCAACTAGAGGAAAGAGGGCAAGATCAAGGTCAGAGGGAGCAGCGTCTCACACAACACCCGAAGCCACTGTTCCAAAGGGCCAGCGCTCTTGTCTTAAGCTAACGAGCACGCCGTCATGCACAGCTAACACAACCCCGAGACACAACACCTAGCACAAAATGGAGCAGACACAAACACAGCAGTGACGCATTAACTATAGCTCGGGCATCACACATCACACACGGAGCCAACCCCCCCCAACGGTGGCATTAACAACACAAGGGGCGGGGAAGAGCACACTCACTGCCTCAGACAGACAACCGCTATCACAGGAAGAAAGGGTGAGAATTCCCACAAGACCGAGAGGGGGGGAACTCACTTTGTGTGGGGGTCACAGTCCCTGGAGGACGAGTTCAGGAACGTACCAGCGGGACAGGAAGTGGGCGGTCGGGCCTCTGGGTAAGAGAGAGCGTTTTCTGTGTCAACCTCTTTGTTTCAGCTGGTGTGGAGTAATGAAGCAGGGAAGGAGACCTGCCACCTCTTACCTGTGATGTGCTGAGGCGGAGTGGCGATCCTGATGCAGTTCGTGCAGTGACCTGTAAGGACAATGTCTTCTACACAGCGATAACCTGCCCGACACCGACATACCAGGTCTGAGACTTTGGTGCAGGGCTTCACGATCTCCAGGTTGAACTCTGAAGGAGAAGAACAACTGGTTTCTTATTACAATTGATTAGTTATATGGTAGGAATTGTTCTAGCTACTAGTGAAAGACCAATCACAAGAAAATGGCTAATTAAAGCACCTCCAGCCTTTGAGGTGTGGATCAATATTGTGAATGAGATTTTTTGTAATGGAAAGGAAAACATTTTCTCTTAAATAGCGGCAGGTATATCCCCCTGCAACTCGCCACTGGCAGCCCCCCTGGAGCTCAGCAGTGTGAGCCTGGCCAGTCCCTGGATGGGAGACTCCTGGGAAAGCTGAGGCTGCTGCTGGAAGAGGTGTTAGTGGGGCCAGCAGGGGGCGCTCACCCTGAAGGCTGTGTGGGTCCTAACGTCCCAGTATAGTGACGGGGACACTACACTGTAAAAAGGCGCCGTTCTTCAGATGAGGTGTAAAACCAAGGTCCTGACTTTAATGGTCATTAAAAATCCCAGGGTGTTTCTCGAAAAGAGTAGTGTTATCACAGTGTCCTGGCTACATTTCCCATTGGCCCTTACCAATCATGACCTCCTCCTAACCCTCATCTCTGAACTGGCTTCACCACTCTGTTCTCCTCCCCACTGAGAGCTGGTGTGTATTATTATTATTATTATTATTATTATTATTATTAAATTGTAAAAATGTATGCCCCCATCAAGATGTGATTAAACATTGTAAAGTAAAAGGATGTAATATTTCTGTGTAAACAGTTTTTGTTGTCATTCTGTAATGACCAAACTAAGGTACTGTAGATGTGTATAAGGAAGCATGTTTCTGTATTAAACTCCCATCTCTGCTGGCATATAGTTCTAAAAAGTGCAACTGTAAACTAAAAAAAAAAGATGGAAGAAAAAAAGCTGAATGTATAAAGCAGAGGACACACGTGCAAGCTGTGTGGAGGAGCATTTATCACTGAGAACAGGAGGAAACTCTTTACACAAAGGGGTGTGGGAGCGTGAGACAAGCGGCCCAGCCATGCTGTCAAAGCTGATTCCCCTGACCTTTCTTATGCTCTTTTTATTTAGAGTGACCACTGAGAAACCCATTTTTTTTAACAAAAGTCCAATCCTGACGCTAGATGGTGCTGTCTTGCTACTTTTGCACCATTTCTGCCCTGAGAACACACACTACTGTACACGGGACGGGATGATCTGCAACTTTCCATTGTGTCATTTCCATTGCTGTCCACGTCTTGTGCCTGCTAGCAAATGCAAAGCACATGAAAGGTTCTTTGCCTGATTCCCCTACCGAAGTGGTACAGCCATTCCACAGCTCAAGTTCTGACCTCTCTCGAGCGGAGTTCTGACTATTGTTGACTAGGGGGCTCACAGTGTAAAGAAACACAGCCCAGAGATCGACTCTAGGTGCTCCAAATCAATAATCATCCGCTATCGAGTGGCTGTTCTAGAAACTAGAAGGATCAAAGTGATGGTCACTCCATCAATCACATGGTTTAGCATTCGAATAGTTTAAAGTGCATCATGACGATCGATGTCATTCAAGTGGCGTTCACCCCTCTTCTTGCACATTTGGGAGTGAGAGGGCCCAGGGCCTACGCACACCAAGATCCGGCCCTGCGGCCTAGATGAGCTTCAGGCTTCAGAGAGCTGCCCAGCGTGTGTCGGGACCCCCAAAACCCTCGGTCTGGATCGAGCTGATTGTCCGGGAGTCTGACATGCTGCTTGTCAGAGTGAGACAGTGATCAGTCCACCCTTGGGTGGGCGTCACTGACATGCACACCGCATCCATCCAGCGAATCAGAGGACAGTACCATTTCAAATACAGGGTGTCACCTAGCTGCTATCAGCCAAATGAGTCTGATGTGCTGAATGCTTATGGAACAAGGTGCTCAAGCATGTTATGACAGGCAGCACCTGGAGCAAAGAAAGCTTACAAACAACAGGAGGCCATTTAGCCCCTTTCGGTAGTTAAGTAGCTAAGATTCTCACCCAGCTGTTTCTTGAAAGAAGCCAGGGTACCGCGTTCCACACTCCCACCACTCATGGTGTAAAGTGCCTTCTTGATAACAAGACGAAAGTATTGTTTTTTTCCATTCCTATGCGACTGCAAGCATGCGAGGAGGACTCACCGGGTCTACAGTCCCGGGAACACGAGAAACAGGTCTCTTCGGTGTTCCAGCTCGGAGTGAAGGAGCCTTCTTTACAGGCGTGGCACTCACTGCAGCCGGATCGATGGAAACCTGAGAGAGAGGCAGAGAGGCAGAATGGGGGGTGTATGGTGTAAAGTGCCTTCTTTGACTGACCTCAGTATATCACACAGCACAGAAAGCGGGGTGGGTGGGAAACGAGGCGGAAACAGTGAAAAGCAGGAAGCACAGGCAGGTATAAACGGCCACCTGAGTTTTAAGAAGACGTCGCTCTCTGCGCAACAGGATGTGGGTTTTGTTGGGCGCCTCTCTGCTAACGAGGGCTGGCTGATTAATATGAGAATTATTTTTTTCTGCATGATGTTTTATTTCCTGTGATAGCTCTGAAGAAAGGTGAATGCAAAACAAAGAGATGTGTGATAATATACACAAATAGACTGTCACTGATGGAACACTACAGCACAGTTACACTGACTGACTGACTGGACACTACAGCACAGAGACACTGACTGACTGACTGGACACTACAGCACAAAGACACTGACTGACTGACTGGACACTACAGCACAGAGACACTGACTGACTGACTGGACACTACAGCACAGAGACACTGACTGACTGGACACTACAGCACAGAGACACTGACTGACTGACTGGACACTACAGCACAGCGACACTGACTGACTGACTGGACACTACAGCACAGTGACACTGACTGACTGGACACTACAGCACAGTGACCCTGACTGACTGACTGGACACTACAGCACAGTGACCCTGACTGACTGGACACTACAGCACAGTGACATTGACATAGAAAGAAACAAAGAGAGCATCAGAATTACCAGATGAACACAGAGCACATCCATCTGCATCAGTCCCTTTCTGCAAATGAAACCAATAGTAATTGATTAGAACAACAGTAAAAAAGCAAATTAACCTCTTCATGGAACAGTCCAGTGATGTTAAACCAGGCAGTACAGTAATTCCAGTCTAGTGGTGTTAAACCAGTGCAGCTACACAGTACAGTAATTCCAGTCCAGTGATGTTAAACCAGTGGTTACATGTTTGTATTAAACAGTAGTACAGTGATCAGTGTGCCTGGAACACGAACAGCTCTCCCTGCGTCTTACCAGCACAGGAAACATAGCAAAGGTTTAGCAGAAGTACAACCTGTGTGGTTTCCCTGTGTTTCCTGTAAAGCAGGTTGACTGGCAATGACACAAGGTCTCTGTCACTTGTACCCCAAAACCCAGGTCAGTTCTCGACGGCTCATGATCTCAATGGATGGGGGGGTGGGGTGGAAACAAGAGCTTCAGTTACAGCCAACACGGTCTTTCTGCTGAGTTTTGATTTTCCCCAGGGTCTGGTCTGGCCACACGCAAAGAAAATTGGGTTTCGGGAGACCAGTTCAGCCATAGGCAAGCAGAGGACCAGAGACCAGCACTCGTAAGCTTGTGTGGTGCATGTGCCCCATCTGAGCACATCAGTCACAACATGAGTCACTGCCTTCTTGTGGGGCTGTGTTTGGATTCTGTAAAAAAATGAATCATGGCCAGCTTCTTTAAAAGTCATTTTTTTCCATTGTATCTGCAGGTATTTTACAGGTTCTGTTCTGTTTTTAGCAACACGGGGAGAGAAACGGCGATGGTGAGTGACACACTACGTGCCCACAGGCTGACCGGGACACTGTGGCACGCTCACTGCAGCGCCGCGCCGAGACACAAGAGAGGACGAGTGAAATTGGAAACAGAAAGACTGACTCTCGTTTCTCTCTCTTGTTTTTTTTTTTTTTTCGTGCGCCAGAACAGCCGTTGGTGAATCAGGCTGACATCAACGAGATCGAAAAGATGTTTTCCTTTTTTAAAAATAATAAAAAACAAAAAACGTCACCGCGTCGCCCAAAGTGTTTGCGAGATTTTTCAAAAGACGCTTGTTTTGTTTTTCCAAAGAAACCCAGCCCTGACGTAAGAACTCCTATCCCTTATTTCCAGTGCAGGTGAACAAGACAAACACGCACTCTCATCTTCCGGAATGCGATCGGTCACCACCCGTCGCTTATTCACCCTGAAGTGCAGAGATCTGGTATCAGGTGGAGGACATGAGCCAGATCGGGATGGAAACCCTGCCCTGCTCGGCCACTAGGGCGCCGCTGTTGGGTTACCAAGCCAGCGCCACCATGTTCACCCAGCCCAGGCAATACCTCATCCCTGTTACCCTGTTCTTCGAGAGCTTGAAGGGCAAAATCAGAGGAAAGTAGGAAAATGGGAGAGACAGGAGAGGGAGGTCTCCGCGGTGACGGGGAGGGAGAGGGAGCAGGAGGAATCTGTCTGGGAAGGAAGGGCCGTAGAGACAGGGAGGCCCGAGGGCTGGTTACCGTTGGCGATCCCGCGATCATGTGACCTCCCAGCAGCACCAGCAGCACCAGCAGCAGCCAGGGCGTTGAGAGAGACGGCTTCCCCATCCCTGTGGGAGACAGCAACCGACAAAGCATGAGGGACCAAAAGCGAAGACCCCCCCCACCACCCCCGCGTTGTTCAGATCAGCCTCACTCCACTGCTCCCGTTCTCTTCACCCCACGATCGGCAGGACCCTATCCCCACGGCCCTCTGTATCAATCAGACGACAACACAGAGCCCCACTGTCTGTGGCGTGCAGGTATTCCTATCTCTGCACCCTACTGCAAGTCGATCCCAATGTGGGCCGCGAAAGGTTAAATTCCTGCCTATTCCCTTTTACCTTTCCTCCTCCTTTTTTGGCACAAATCCCACCCGGGATCTCATTCCGCAGCCCACCTTCCAGACTCTTGCCCAGAGGAAATCCCAGCCTGCAGACTGATCCGCCAGCTTTCAGGGGGGCAAAACACCAAGCCTCAAAACAGAGGCAGCACAATGACAGCAGACCCGCTTACTTACCCAGTGGTCCCACATGGGGAATGTGCTTTGCAGGCATAACACATTTCACAACACATTTAAAAACAAAACCCACCCATTAACAAATAAGACACATGCATGTATGATGAAAAATAAATAAATATGAATAAAGTAAACTACACAGTCAACTGTGCAAATTGGGCAGGATAATTGCCTTGGGAGTAAAAAAATGACTTAGCTCTATTGCTCTTGAATCTAGGTGTTCTGAACCGACCCCCAGATGGAAGGAGGTCAGATTTACTGTGCAAGGGGTGGTGCATCTCTGCAGCTGCCAGCTTGTTCCTCTGCCTGACTCTTCACCAAGCTGAGCTTTTTTTTTATTAAATGCACTGCCTTATCATTGCAAATAAAGTAACTGCAAGATTAAAGCCTGTTGAAAAAACGTCTACTGTATGTTGATTTCGTAGAAAAATGAGTTGGGCCATAAGAAAAGCTTGATAACCTTCAAAACACATTATTGTTTTTAATCTCTCAGAGCATAAATGTGCCTGAATTAGTCTTCAGTCTAGGAAAATGTAATCTTAAGATATACTACCTTGTCAAAAAAATTAGAGAACCCTCCCTTATAGCTTGTTGGTCCACCCGTAAAGCTGATTAGAGGTGCAGCTCAGCACAGCATTAATTCCAAAAGAGATGGGGGACCACTCAATATTTGGGGTAGTGGCTCAGTACCTTGCACATCCTGTCGGTGGCTCTTTTTTCAAGCCACCAAACACTGCCTGTAAGGACGTCACGCATTGGGATCGGTGCATTAGCCGGGTCTGCTGCTGCCTAGAGTGACGGCACCAGAGGCACGGGCCCCCACGCCCACGTCTCTTGCGAGATCACTTGGGTCGGCCTTCTTTCTCACAGCACAGCGCGCTCTAAGGACCAAGGCCTGGTGTGCTACTAGCTGACAGCCCCTGAGAATTGCTGTGTTGAACGGCCAGAGGACATGCAGCAGCTGAAGACTCCCATCCTGGACTGGACGGGGTATTTTGTTTCCCTCCATATCAGGAACTTGGAGGGACTGGAATAAATGACCTCATGCATGGTACAACCGCAGCGTCTGGAATGAAGACTTGAACCCCCAGCCCACCAGGTGTGAGCCCAGAGACTTACTCACTGTGCTTCCTCACCCCCACAGGTGTGATGAGGAGTGTGACGCATTATTATTAACCAGATTCCCCTAAACCAGGCCGAGTCGGCATGAGCTGGGGCAGAAAGGAAAAAGCCGAAGACGCAACACTGTCCGCAGAGCTCAGGGAACTACGGGGTCCGGACCCTTCCCCTTCTGAGCGCTGGAGTTCCCTCACGTGAGAGACCAGCCACACTGGCAGGTCAAGTGACCCAGGGAGAAGACAAAAGGAGATCAAATTCGGTCACAAGCACTTCTTCAGAAAGCACTGTGTGAGCCAACGAGCCACTGCTAACACGTACAGCACTAGATCAGCTGGAATAACGAGCGTGGACTCCCCACAGCTATACAGCAGTCTTTGTCAGTAAAACTACTGGCCCGGCACAGAGTTTCCCAGGAAAATTACTGGCCTGGCACAGAAGACTGGGACAGAGTTTCCCAGGAAAATTACTGGTCTAGCACAGGGGACTGGTACAGAGTTTCCCAGATAAATTACTGGTCTGGCACAGGAGACTGGTACAGAGTTTCCCAGGAAAATTACTGCTCTGGCACAGAGTTTCCCAATACAATTACTGGTCTGGCACAGGAGACTGGGACAGAGTTTCCCAGAAAAATTACTGGTCTGGCACAGGAGACTGGTACAGAGTTTCCCAGGAAAATTACTGCTCTGGCACAGAGTTTCCCAATACAATTACTGGTCTGGCACAGGAGACTGGGATAGAGTTTCCCAGTAAAATTACTGGTCTGGGGCTGTCACTGTTTTTATCAGCTGGGGAGGCGACAGTTTTGGCCGGAAAAGTAGCGAAACGGTTTGACAGGTTAGCGGAAGGCGCCGCCAGAAATGTCTTACCTTAGCGGTCGCGTTCGGGGAGGAAACCCGAGGCAGAAGACTGTAATTCTTGAGCCGAAGCCTGCTTCTCCAAGCCCTGCGCTCGTTCTCCTCTCCCTCTCCAGGCTTCCTTGGCGATCCTGCGTCTCTCGCTCTTTTCCCCCCTGCGCGTCTTTCTTTCGCTGGCGCGTCTCTCTCCCCTTTTTTTAACTCGCAGCTTTCCGCCCTCCTTCTCTTTTCTGTTCGCCCGTGTGAGTGCGTGTGAGTGTGTGTGTGAGAACGCCTACCTCCTAGCCTCTCTCTCTCCGCTTCCTCTTTCCTGCATCGTTATCTACCTGCTGATCTTTCTCCATCTGTCTCCCTCCCGCCCCGTCCTTCTCTTCCTCTGCGTGTCGGCCCGACTTCTGCTCTCTCCCCTCCCTGTTCAGTGTTCTCTCGTCTGTCGTTCTGTTCTGCCCGTTTCTCCGGTCTCTCTCTCTCTCCTAGCTTTTCTTATCCCATCTCTCTTTCTCTGTCCCTGCCTGGTGTCTCACCCTACCCAGTCTCTCTCTCTCCCCCCTAGAATGTCTTTCTCTGTCCCTGCCTGGTGTCTCACCCTACCCATTCTCTCTGCCCTAGCATGTCTTTCTCCGTCCCTGCCTGGTGTCTCACCCTACCCAGTCTCTCTCCCCTAGCATGTCTTTCTCCGTCCCTGCCTGGTGTCTCACCCTACCCATTCTCTCTCCCCTAGCATGTCTTTCTCCGTCCCTGCCTGGTGTCTCACCCTACCCAGTCTCTCTCCCTAGCATGTCTTTCTCCGTCCCTGCCTGGTGTCTCACCCTACCCATTCTCTCTCCCCTAGCATGTCTTTCTCCGTCCCTGCCTGGTGTCTCACCCTACCCAGTCTCTCTCCCTAGCATGTCTTTCTCCGTCCCTGCCTGGTGTCTCACCCTACCCAGTCTCTCTCCCCTAGCATGTCTTTCTCCGTCCCTGCCTGGTGTCTCACCCTACCCAGTCTCTCTCCCCTAGCATGTCTTTCTCCGTCCCTGCCCGGTGTCTCACCCAACCCAGTCTCCCTCTCTCTCCCCTATCCCCCCCGATCCTCCCTATCCCTCCCTTATTTCATTGGGTTGACACAGGGCGTTTAAGAACGTGTTCAACAGTGCCTGAATTTCGACATCGTCTCGTGCGATGTTTTGACCCCCGCACACAGAAACAAAATGATGAATGCTCACCCCCGGCGAATCAGAAAAACCTGTCAGCTGTTGGGGGTGACACAGGAAGATTACTGGCAGTAAACACTGCCAGCGGGAAGAAACTGATGTGGCAGCGGGCATGAGCAATGACTTGTTGGCCGATCACAAGAAGAGCAATCGGACAGGTGATCAAGGAATGAGATCTCCTTTTCCCTCTACCTGCCCCAGCCTCAAAAGATACCCGTCTCTGGCCTCTCACACAGAGCACAGAATTAAAAACAATTCCAACACAAAAACAGAGTGACTCACTTCCTGTTGTTCTCGGGTCTTCTGAAGAATGTAGCTGCTCGTTTCCCCTTGAGTTCACATATGAGCCCCGCAGCAGGCAGTCTGAGCAGCTCCAGGCTTTTACAGTCTTGTCGTTTAGCGTAGATCCCTGTTGCATAGCAGCCTGATCCAGTCCAGGTTCGCCTGTGGCATTAATCAGACTCCCATTGCACAGCAGTCTTGCCCTCTCTCCAGCAAATCAGATTCCTACAACAGCTCAAAGGTTTACACAAGTGCAGACCCCTGTATCGACATCACAGCCCGTGTGGAAGATCTGTAGCATGTTCTGTGTATTTGTGTCTACGAATCTAGGGGAGCTCAAAATCATTCACTGACGGGCGTAAACCTGGTGATCTCTATCACCTGAGCGGAGCACGGTTGCGTCCTTCAATCATGTTTCTTTAATCAAATGCAAACAAATCGGCACCCACATCTGAGGGATTTAACCCCAACATTGAGAACAGCCACAAACCAAAACCGCAGAGGTTGTGGAAAAAAACAGTCCGATCAGCCAAGTTTCTGTAATGAAACATGGCACATTGTCATTAAACCCCCCCCATGAAAGTCAATACAGGGTACGCTCTCCCCAAGCACTAACACATTCCCCGCAGAGCTGACACACAGACCCACCGAGCCCCTGGGGACACTGCTGTAGGAGACAACAACACTCTTCCTGTACAGATAATAATAATTAATAATAATAATTCCTTACATTTATGTAGCGCTTTTCTGGACACTCCACTCAAAGCGCTTTACAGGTAATGGGGATCCCCTCCACCACCACCAGTGTGCAGCCCCATCTGGATGATGTGACGGCAGCCATAGTGCGCCAGAACGCTCCCCCCACACACCAGCTCTCAGTGGGGAGGAGAGCAGAGTGATGAAGCCAATTCCTAGATGGGGTTCATTAGGAGGTCATGATTGGTAAAGGCCAGGGGGAAATTTGGCCAGGACACTGGGGTTACACCCCTATTCTTTTCGAGAAACACCCTGGGATTTTTAATGACCACAGAGAGTCAGGACCTCGGTTTTACGTCTCATCCAAAGGACGGCGCCTGTTTACAGTATAGTGTCCCCGTCACTATACTGGGCCATTAGGACCCACATGGACCACATTGTGAGCGCCCCCTGCTGGCCCCACTAACACCTCTTCCAGCAGCAACCTTAGCTTTTCCCAGGAGGTTCACACCTGCTGGGCTTCAGTGGGCTGCCAGTGGTGATCAGCAGGGTTGATATGGCTGCTGGCCTGCTGGCTCGGGCTGCACAGGTGCAGTTGTCTCTTGGCAAACCGATTCCACAGATGTTCTGAACTCAGGTCAGCCACAAACACTTCAGGGGTCTCGCATTGTCCCACTCGAAAAGCAACACCCTGATTGGCCAACAGGAAGGGGGTGGAGGAACTGTTGGCTCAAGGAGACTGCTAAATTATTACCATGTGGTCAGGTTGCCCCCCTTGGGCTGCACCAAAGGCGCTCTTGTGTTAAAGGAGGTTCCCCCCACCTCCAAGCGATTCACACACTTCCATGGCTCGAACCCCAAAAACAGTCCACAGGTCTGGCATGAAGCAAAGTGGGCATCTACCAGGGGAATCAAAGACTCCATCCCAGCCATGAGCTGGCCCATGGAAGGTGGTTGCTAATCTAGCTCAGCAAACACCATTGGCCATGCAGAGCATCTTCATTTGCTGACGTGCAGGTTGTTTCTTTCTTTTGTCCAAAATTGTTTTATGGAGATCCCGGGAAGATATGGTGACCCCCCCTCACGCCTTGAAGAAAATTGATTTCTTCAAGGGAAAAGAAGTGCCAGTTTCCCCAGCTGCTCTAGGTTGATCGGTTGGTCATTGAAGTCATCTCATTCTCCAGCTCACTTCTCCCACAGACAGACTGCCTTCAATCACAGTAGTACAACCTGGTGATCTCCATCACCTGAGCGGAGCACGGTTGCGTCCTTCAATCATGTTTCTTTAATCAAATGCAAGTCTAAATTTGGTCTAAATACCCGTTTCACTCATTAGCCATGACAACTGCTTGCAATCGAGAGCCAGTTATTCTAAATCAGTGGAAAGCAACCCCTGTGGATCACCGAAAAAGCCCAGCACAGAGATCTAACTCTGTTGTTATAGATCTGAATTTGGTGGTATTTTCCCCATTATGATGCAGTCATTTTGGAATCACCCATTGTTTATCCGGATAGGATCACCTATCCCGATTGTTGGGAATGTGACATCCTGAGATGCCACTAAGGCAAGGCTGAAGGGGTCCGGCGGGTCGCTCTTGTCCAACCAGGTTGATGGGGGGTACTCTGGTCAATTCAACCTCCCCCCCCCCTTAAGCCTGGTTAGCTTTGGGGAATGCTCATGCTGGAGGGTCAGTTGTGTCCACATGCAGATTTTCTAGGGTCTCCTTAAAGCACCAGCTCTTGAAGCCCAGGGAACTGTCTGGCATGGGCCGATTCTGGTTGTTACAAGCCCACCTGCAAACACTCTCGCCCCCCCCATGAACAGGACTGAGGATCCCTGCTTGAGAACGTGCAGGAAGCTGGCGATGCGAATCCCCTGTGACCCACGTCTCTGGTCTAAAGCCCAGCAACGCAACTTGTCATCTGTACCCAATTCTAGCAGCCGGGTATTTTACTGGAGGGATTTGGCTGAAGTACCTCACCCAAGGGTACAAACGTTGCCTCTCACCTGCGATTTGAACCCGCAACCTTCCAGTTACAAATGCTGAATCCCAATAAAGTGCTCCACCCTGCTGCCCAGTATCAGTGCTGGTAATGCTGGGTAATGTACTGGAAGAGGCAATGCTGAGAGGCAAACCTCAGTTTGATTTAGATCAGGTGTGGAACCCAATATATATTCAATGGCACAGGTAGTCCTTACAGTACAGAGGTAGGTTGCTGCATTCAACTGTATGTGAGGCCCAGGATAATAAATATTCGCCTGCCGCAGATATTGGTCATTTCTGTGAATATTACACCAGAACGAGGCCTCACTGCTAAGAAATTAAGTCACACACTATAATTCTTACAGTAATGTTTAATGTTTTGGTTTTTTATAAAGCCGGCCGTTCAGCTATCCATTGTCATACACTTCAAAGAACAGTACAGACGTTCTCGGCGGGTGCATTTCGGTGCCTGAAATTTTTTTTAAAAAAAGAAGAAAACCCAGGAAAACCCTTTTTTTTGGTTCCAGTTAACACGCGGTAGAAGGACCCGCGCTGTATGGTAGCAGCCAAAAGTTCCTCCCGGGCTGTGCCGTGCCCGGTCCTGGAGGGGGCTCTCCAAGCTCCACGCTCCAGCAGTGGAGAGAGAGAGCTTGGAGGGGTCCTTAAATTGGAGGAGCCAGTTAAGCCCACAACCAGCCAACTCCGAGCATAACCGCCGAGTTTCAAGGACCACCCGCAGACACAATCTCCCTCCAGGACCAGGACTGCCCCACCCCCCTGCTCCACACTCCTCACCCCATCTTTTAACAATCAAAAAGCCAGCTCTGCATCTTGAGCTGCGGGGCTCCATCCACAGAGGCATGCTTTTAGGGAACTGCTGTGATCCAGCATGCGGCAGCAGAGGAGAGATCCCCTGCTGCTCAGAAGTGCCGGTCGTACCTGCGGCACCTGCGTGGCACTGTCAGAGCGATGAAGACCCAATCAGCCTGAGCCCGTACCTTCTGAGGCAGGCGCACGGGCGTCCTTTCACAAACTTACACGCCACGGAGCAGCAATCCAAAGCCGTTAACTTCCCCAAACATCCCCAGCTGCTGTACGAGAGAGCCCCGAGCTAGCAGACTGTTCCATAGCTGACTGCTAAATCGCCTGTCTTAAGCGACTTCAAACTGTTCCTCATCAGCAAAGCCAGCGATCATTTGGAACAACAAACGCCACGCAGCTCTGAAGCCTGTATGTTTGCTCAAGGGGCCAGGGGGCTAGACTTCTTGGAGATACAGATTTACACAAAGAGTGGTGGGAGTATGGAGCAGGTCACCCAAGCACACTGCTGAAGCGGATACCCTGGTTTCCCAAGATCTTCACACCAAACACCACAGTTCCCTTTACTGTACAAGTTACCACTCTGACAGATCTGGAAATCTGTAGAACCTTGTGACAACTGGAGCTGGAAGATTAGGGCTCTCTGGGACACAGGCTGAAGACTCCTATGGTAAACAGACCAGACATGTTCAATGGCTTAATATCCTTATGAGAATCTCTCTCATTCTCTGAATCACAAACTTATCTACTCAGTTTCTACATAACTGTAACTATCATACGCGGCTATGAGGATTAATACTGTTTTATCATAAACCTACATATTGTTTTGTGCAGTTTCTCAAACAGCATTCTGTACAAGCATAGCTTTGAAAAATATGAGCATTAAGCTTTTTTTTTTTAAAGCAAGATGTTTATATATAATGTCCTAGACGAGTCCATTGTCTCTTATTGAATAAGAAGACCGTCTCGCTGTCAGTCACTGTCAGTCTTTGTCAATCTGTCAGTCTCATTCTCACTCCCTCAGCTTGTCTGACTTTTCTCTCTGCCCGGGAGAAGCAGATGGAATCCTGGATTAGAAAAAAAAACAATTTTTTCCCTAACATCACAGATCCGATCCCAGAATTGCCACATCTTCCCGAATCAGAACAGCTTCTAATCTTACTTGGGGAGGAAACTCAGTGGAGCTACAGCCCACTGTGGGATCTCCTGTCACAACCTGAGACACAGACCGCGGGCCTCTCAAATATTAGTCATTTGGTTTACGATGTACAGTGCCGGATTTCCCATGAGGCACTGCAGGCACAGTGTTGGCACAGTGCGTAGGGCCTATGATATTTTTAGGGCCTACGAAGGAGGGAAACACTAGTGACGAATGAAAAACGAGCTGAAACAACACGCCTGCGATCGACTCGAGCTGCTCCACATCAATAATCGTCCGCCATCGAGTGGCTGTTCTAGGAACTAGAAATATCACGTGGTTTAGCATTCGAATAGTTTGAACTGCATCATGTCAATCGACGTCATTCAAGTGGCTTTCACCCCTCGTTTTGCACACTGCGGAGTGAAAGTGCCCAGGGCCTACGCACCCCAAAATCTGGCCCCGACGTCGTAAAACGAGCACTATTTTTTCGTTGTACGCGTTTCGCTAAATGTAGTTCATCGGCCTTGCCAGTCCAGCTCCGTGTTGGAATCTGTGTCTCTGTCAGCGTCTGGCTCCTTCCCTCCCCCACGCTGGCCGTGCCTGCCCCCTCAGTCTCTATTCCTCCCCCATCAGCGTCTCGGCCTTTATCGGTGGCGTCCAGCAGTCTCCTCGCCGTCTGCCTCCTCCGTGCCAGCCTCTCGCCCTCTGGATACGGCCGTCGGTCCATCCCTCCCAGCCCGGATTCCTCACGCGGACAGGCCTGTCCAACTCCTCGCACTTCATCCTGACAAAGTCCCTTCACCGTCTCCCTAGCCTGTCGGTCTGTCCGTCGTAGCGTTGTGATAATATCCGAGCCTCACACTTTCACAAAGAAACGCCAGTTCCTTTTGGAAGCTTGTAAATAAGCTACGGAGCTCTCTCTCTCCCTGTACCCGTTACTTTACATTACATAGGGAGAGAAATATTTATACATATTTATACACATATACACATTGTTAAAAAAAAAATTCAAGTATTGCCATGGTCAGACAATCATCGGGATGTACTTGCAGCGGACCATGGGAGAGATCGACTGTCTCCTTCAACCCCCAAACTGATTTTCTTTACCAAAGCACCGATGGGAGACTCCACTCGGGAGTCTCCCATCTGTGCTCCATTTTAAATGCACATGCAATGCCAGGAATGCCCACGAGGTGGCAGCGACTGCAAACAAAAACATCTTGATCTTTGCACAGAAATACACCAGATCTCTAAAAGCCTTTAAACAACATTTAAATAGTACCCCTACACCATATTCCATTCTAAAAGCCTGCGAACTGGGTATTACTAGATAGCAGCACCACATTATCTTATAAAAGCCTGTGAGCAGCGTTACAGAGAACACCTAAATGACAGAAGTCTGGAAATCGTGTTGAAGGAGATCGCAGCACCTACTAACTGTGCTGCCAAACCAAAATAAGCCATCCATGCACAGCGACATTGACCACTTTTCTACAACTGCTCCCCACCCCGAAAGTTCATATGCTCACATTCTCCGTGAGCATCTGCGTGGGGCCCTGCATGATCTGCAAACAGGCCCCAGCTAATTTGGATACAAGGCTGTACCAATAAGGTACATCTTAAACCATCTTTAAATGGTTCAAACATAAAGGAAAAACCATAGGATTACGCCAGAATTGACTGGATATAGTAACCACAGCTTTTTTTCAGGTATTGTAAAGTTATCAAAATTTGCGTTAATCTCTCTATGATTGAGGTATCTTTTACAAAATGCAGATTAACCAATTAGACCAAGTTTAAATTACTACACTCATTGCCTTTGCTGTTCTGTCTTGTTTATTGCTTGGGGATTCTGTTATCTTCACTTCCTGTGTCTCCTGTCTCGTTGTGTGTGTTTATTACTGAAAGATTCTCTGTGATCTCCTCTCCTCTCACTGTGTCTCCTGTCCAGTTGTGTGGGTTTACTACTGAAGGATTCTCTGTGATCTCCTCTCCTCTCACTGTGTCTCCTGTCCTGCTGTGTGGGTTTACTTAAGGAAGGTTGTCCTTTCCTCTCATGGTGTCTCCTGTCCTGCTGTGTGTGTTTATTACTGAGGGATTATCTGTGATCTCCTTTCTCACACTGTCTCCTGTCCTGATAGTGTGTTTAACAGGTGATCACAGACACAGAGATGGAGTAATACAGTGAGAGAGAACACAGAACAGAGCAGAGGAATATAAGCTAGTGCCTTAATGCCAAAGGACAGAAAGGCCTGTAGATAATATTTACAATGTACAAGTGGAAGCAAATGCATTGACAAACTGTCCTCCCACATTCTACTGCATTATAGCTCACCCAGTTCTGAAATGTTCAATCAAAACTGATTTTTTGGACAAGCTAGATTTTGTTCCTTTAAGAATTGTATGTACAGATTCTTTGAGAAGCCATGATCAGTTATACCCACAAAGATATATAATTATTCCTATGTGTGTCTTGAGTCTTTGTTAATCACTGCTTCAAGTCTGCCTGGATTTGTGTTAATCTCTACATAAGGTGTCTCTCTAGGGTCTATGTTAAAGTCTGTGTTAATCTGTTAGGTGTATCTCTAGGGTCTATGTTAGGGTCTGTATTAATTTCTCTATACACAGACAGCTTAGTGTAACACTTGGTCTCTTTAGACACACATCACATTCTCCTCTCCTATCGAGATGAACTTTTAATTATGGCTAATGAGATGAGTTTTGGGCATAACAGCCCCTATAGGCTCCCATCTCCAGGGGGGGGGGCTCTCCTCTTCTCTCTCTCCGAGTCCTCGCTCTCCTCACTGGCCACGGACACAAGGGAGGGAGACTTTCTGAGAAACGGAGAGAGAAGGGAGGAGGGGGATTAATAGTCTGAGCAGCCGAGGTAGTGCATACAACAGCACACTGCGAAGGGCTGTGGTGCCCTTCTCTGGTGCCCATTATCTGCAAACGCAAAAAAATTCAGCCAACATTCTCCACCAGTATGTTTACAGACAGAAGGGTACGCTTATCCACACTGACAGCCAGCACGCTCACCTGTCCCCAGACTGCGTGATGAGCCGACGGCAGGTCTCCATCTGGACATCCAGGCCTCTCTTCATGCTGCACATCTCCATGTACTCATGCAGGTGTCTGTTCATGTCGCTCTTGGCATTGGCCAACTCCAGCTGGGAGAGACAGAGAGCCGAGAGGGATAAGGACTACACTTCCCATGAACACCTGGCACAATCAGCACTGTGGGCAATGTAGTTTTCTGCAGAACATCCCCTTCCAACCCTTCCATATCACTTTTACGCGTGTGTAAGTAGGAAAATGCCACCAGCGTTAACAGACCGCAGCGCCCAGTGGTCCCAGAGCGTATCTCACCTCTATCTGGTCAATGGTCTCCTGATACTCCCTCTCTCTGGACTTGAAGAGAGACTCCGTGTCCTTAATCACCTTTTCCAGACACTCCTCCTGCTGAGAGATGCAGGGAGAGTCACACACTGCAGACTTTACAGGATCACTGGACGCAGACTGAGGGACTGAAAATCAGTATCGCTCAGGCGCAGCCGGAGACGGGCAGCTGGGGTGACAGGTGGACATGCAGGCAGGTGGACCCTCAGACGGGCAGTACCTCCCCCTGTGTCTCGGTCCCCAGGGTGTAACCAGGGAAATCTTCCCACAGCAGGAGGGTCTCCTCGGTCTCTTCCCAGGCCAGGCTGTCGCAGTCATCCTCGAACTCACACTCCCTCCTTCACAGTGAGAGCGAGAGAGAGTGATGGGTCAATACACACACTGTCACAGCCATCCTGACTACACACTCCCTCCTTTAGAGGCAGAGACTGCACCACAAAGGGCACAGCCATTTGTCAAAGACTCTCAAGTGAGGGACTGGAGTACTCTTGCCCATAGGACATGGATGCACTGATTTGCTCCTATGTCTACAGCCAAATGTTATGTAAGGGGCTCAGAAAGTCTACATGTTGACCGGAAACTACATAACCCACAATTCCCAGCTTCAGGTCCCAATCGAAGGCTGGGCTTCCTGGGACACGTAGGTTTCTTGTTTTGACCAATCCAGCAAACTCACAGCTGGTTCAGCATCCGCTGCATTTCCTCGTTGATCTGATTGGCCGAGGAGGTGCCGTACTCATCGTCTTTGGCCCCGCCCACCTCGCTCTCGGATAAGCTGACTGGTTCGTCCATCTCGGCGGTGGTGGGGGCGGGGGCCTGCCTTCTGGGGCGGCGGTTAACAGTCGATGGGGGGGTGGAGACCTGTGGCGGGAAGAGAGACAGGGAGAGGACAAAATGTAACGACAATTCTTATAAACTGCTAAGAACATGATTAAAACAAATCAATTTTCCCCCTGCAAGCCACTAGGGGCAGTAGCAACATTGCCGATTACTCTTTCCAACTCTGGGATGTTGCACGCTTGGTTTTGAGTGAATTCGCATCTGTTTAGACTCCCTCTAGGTCACGCAGGGCTGCTGATGGGCGAAGCCCCAGAGACAGGCACGCAATCCGCACCTGGAAGATCTTGATCATGTCCTCGCAGTTCCTCTGCTGGGCGACGTCGCACAGCCGGGCCGTGATGTCGATCCGCCGGCAGATGTCCATGTCCACCTTCATGGCTTTCTCCTGGATCTTGCTGTCCAACTCCGAGAGATTCTGCAGAGACACACACACACACACAGAGGGGAGGGGAGGGGCAAGGGGAGAGGGATTAAAGCAGTACAGAGACAGTGACGGGACAGTCGCAAAAGGCTAGCACTGCGCATAGGGAGAAAATAGAAGTCGAGCGATACAAGAAAACACCCGTCTGGGGCCAGAGACCCAGAGGGACAGGGAAACGAGAGAGAGACGTACATAGGCAGATCACTCCTGTGTCTGGTCTGAGCGATCGTCAAGACTCAAGACTGTGGCAGACAAGAGACTGAAACAAGATGACCATTCTTGGTCTTGCGCGATCATTCTCCCCGAGATCCGTTTCAGGTTCGAACCCTGGAACTAGCAGGATATCCCATCCAAGCAGGCGGAAAATTATCCCGCGGCACCTGGATACTGGCATTCCTTCCGGGTGCCGCACATGTCCGATCGCATCCGACACGCCCAAGAAGACAAATGTACCCACCCAAAACCGCCAAGCCAAAGGCAGACACGCTGCAAGCTTCGTCCACCGTTTCTCAGACGTTTCCAGTTCCACGTGGCACAAAGACAACCACAAGCTGTCTGTGCATTAGGATACACGCAGGCAGAAAACAAGCACAGATTGAAGGGGGCTCCAAAACGGGGCACGGCTTTCAAGAGCCTGGGAATGAGTTGGGGCTCTCCTTTTCAAAACCCGGACCACCGAACAAGCGCTCAGCCCAGGAAAGAGACCCTCAACCAGCTGACCCTGCGACTCACAGAACTAACCGGCAGCAGGACAGCTCTTGATCCCAGCCGCCCCAATTTCACAACTCGTAAGCATGTACCCTCTGGTACACCGGAAATATGACATAACATCTCAAAGTGAAGGTGATGCCTAAAAGAAACAGGATTCTCACTTCACGTTGGTGCCGATCCTGAGCATGAATTCACGAACCACAAGTGTGTATTTCTACCATTTCTTCTCCACCAGAGTGATTCCTTTTCAGGCTTCCCTTAACTACTTTTTAAACATCTGACATTCTGCATTTAATTTTTTTTTAATTGAACTTGCGTGCTACAAAAAACATTCATGATGTTTGCATGGAATGTAGAGCTGAATGTCCTACGTAGGTGCAATTCCATTGGCAGCTATAGGCCGCCAGGCCCATAAAGGACTTCAGAGAGACAGATACAGCGTGCGAAACACAGAGAGGCAGACGAGAGTGGAGAAAGGTGTCTCACGTTGCTCATCAGCCCCTTGAAGACGACCAGCTCAGCCTTCAGCTGCTGAACACGGAGGGCCAGCTCGTCCTGACACGCCTCGCTCTCCTGGAGGTCCTGCAGCAGCACAGGTAAAACACAGGAAACACGCCAATTAACACGACAACACAGGACAACACGCCAATCACACTGTGACACGGGAACAGACCCAAAACACGGGACAACACGCCAATCACACTGTGACACGGGAACAGACCCAAAACACGGGACAACATGCCAATCAAGCTGTGACACGGGAACAGACCCAAAACACGGGACAACACGCCAATCACACTGTGACACAGGAATGGACCTGACGGCTCTACACATTGTGATGCACACTGAACAACATGGCCATAAACAATACAATAACACAAAAACAAAGGAATATAACACCTTTGAACTAAAAAAAATTACAGTATGTATTAATAAGGCAGGGATAAAATCTTTGAAACAACTAACAACTTAGTAATATCGGTCTCAAGGCTATAAACGCAACAATAAACAGGAATTCTGCAATCAGAACACTGGATTAACCTTCCCTTCCCAACTCTAATGCACAGTAACCATGGTAGGATAAAGCCAACAGTAACTGTTCTGTAAGACACACTGTCATGCAGACTGTAACACCGAGTCATGTGTACTACAGCAGGACAGCAAGTGTAGATCTCAACAGCATCACACTACAATACTATTATCATACCATAATGACACCACCACTGCACTAATGACACCAGAATGACACTAGCACACAAGCATCGGGCCATAATAACATCACCAACCATTCTCTCTGCTAACATCACAGAACTGGCATTGCAGCAAAAAGGCAAAGGCAGAAGAAAATCCAAACCAGGTTATGTATAGGTCCCACACAAACTATGCATGATAACAGCAAGACCCTCTTATTTGCCAAAAATCAAAGGGAGCACACACACACAAAAAAAGAGGCTATTTGGGAACTAAAAGATTACACTTCATCAAGTGGTTAAGAAATTAGGCAGCTGTCATTACATTACATTCAAGATGTCTGAAAGTTATTTTGCTATTGCACGATCGAAGGTCTACATAATATTTGAAATCATGTGCAAAGGAAGTACAAGATGACCCTGAAAAACAAGACGAGAAATGCATGCGTTTTGGACAGTTTTCAATCTGGTTTAATCTCCCCTGTATGGTCACTAAGTCACTAACAACAAGGGTTGTATATACATCTATATACAACAAATCCCACTCTTGCACCAAATAACACGGGTACAACCAAGTTATTTGGTGTAAAAGGTGGCTGCTGCATATTTACTTCCCATATAGGGATACTTTTGTTTAGCTAACAGAGTAACAAAACCATAACCAAATACTGGAGCAAAAAAGAAATTACCTCCTGTAGCTCATTGACTCTCTCCTGCATCTCCATCCTCACTGTGTATTCCTCTTCCCACCTGAACGGAGAAACAGCCCGTTAACGGCCCAGCAGCTCATAAGCACAGCACCCGGAACAGGACAGACAGAAGTCCATTGCTTCCCAATCGTCAGTGGAGGGTTAAGGTACTCAGCCATGCCCAGTGTGGGGAGTCTAAATAGGACTCACAAGAGAAATGTGTTTTTTTTTTCTCTCAATTCCACAAAGGATGACTTTGTGGCTCATGGGAGAGAAAAATACTCCTCCCTCCAGAAAGTAAAGAAGCCCTCCAGTTTCGGAACAGGACATCTTCTTGTTAACAGCGAAGCTGCTGACTATTCCAGTATCAGGAACCACCATCACCACCCCCAGACCAGCAGCCCACACTTCCTGGAAGAGGACTAGTGTCCCAATTGTCACACTATGCTCTACACCCTTCCTCCATGCACTCCTCATTACATTTATGAATTGGCTTCTTTACTCTGCTCTCATCCCCACTGAGAGCTGGTGTGTGGTGAGCGTTCTGGCGCACTATGGCTGCCGTCGCATCATGGTGGGGCTGCACACTGGTGGGGGTGGAGGGGATCCCCATTATCTGTAAAGCGCTTTGAGTGGAGTGTCCAGAAAAAGCGCTATATAAGTATAAGCACTTATTATTATTACTCCTGTGATGACCAGCAGGTATGGACTTACAAGTGCGTGAGCATTCAAGATGCACTGTCATAAAAAGAGTAATAGGACACCCTAGCATGACATCACCCGCTGGTGTGATGGCTCACGGTCTAAATGCTTTCCGTGGTCGCCGCTTCTTTTCCAGTGGCTAAATGCACAGCGGCGGGCATTTGATTTTTTTCTTAACGATTTTTCCGTATCCTCCGCTCGCAGCCGGATGAAATCGAGCGTCGTCTCGTCAGTCCCTGCACAAAAAAAAAAGCCGTGACGCGCGGTGTGCGGGCACGTCGTGCAGCCCCGACTCAAACCGGGCAGAGTAAACTGGAGAAAGAAAACCTGGCGGTACCGCTGCCTGTTTATTCAAGTCTTTGTACTATTAAAATCCATTTTATCTTGTCTGTCACCGCGCGATGGACATAACTTGTGCATTCCCGTTAAACGGGATTGATTCAAAGCGGGCAAAGTAAATAAGGTAAACTTGGAAATACCTCAGAGCTTATCAAATTCTTCGTCTTACCATGTACAAAAGCTACAAGAGGTAAATAAATATCCGTCAATCAAATTGGGGGCAACGTGACAGTAGCTTCACGTCAACACTTTGCACCTAGAATACGTATGACTCAAACGTAGCCTAGTGAAATGGTTTTTTTTTTACGCAAAATGAGAATAACAACGGCAAAAAAAAGGTTACGTTCGGCCAAGACGTGAGTCTCGAATCCTCCAAGGCAACTTCACTCCGCTTTGGAAGGTCAGAACGCGAAACGTCAACACTGCCCGAGGAGTCGGGGGGGGGGCGTCTTCAGCGAAGGCTCCCCTGATGCCTAGGGCGCATTGGGGGGTGCTCATGGGCGCCCTTGTGGAATACAGATTAGAAATGGTGCACCCTAAACTCCTGCAGACCTGGGCAGCAACACGCACATGAAGGGCACAAACTTCTCTTTTTTGTCTTGTTCCATGTTAATTTTATTATTTTTATTTGCTTCAGCAACACTGATTGTACCCATCGGTCATGCTAATAAAGCACCTTGAATTGAATTGAATTGTGTTGTGTTGCAAAAGAACTACCCCACCACAGTGGGTGGAGATGCCCACTTCACTTGGAGCAGAACTAGTTGAATCTATCTTTCACCGAGTGGCATGCAGATGTGGCTTGTCAATGCAGCCTTCAGAAAAAGCTGCCAAAATGACAGCCTTCAGTATTTTCCACTGGGCCTTTCTCTCTGGTTCTCAAAGAAGTGTCGACTCCAGTATTTAATCTCTGCGCTTGATGTGCTTTCGACAAAATGTGGACTGTTCGCAGGTCACCCAAATTAAAACAAGCCGAGCAAAACCTGCTGGAGAAATCTGAAGCCGCTTTCTGCTGAGCCACCGGCGTCTTTTGTGAGCTAATTCTGGAGCGGCTGCCTCTTATAAAACGCGCTGGTAAAAATAAATCAGGGCCGTCTATAATTATGGATTCCATGACGCTGGGGAATAAGAGAAAACACATGTCTAGTAGGAAAATTGCAACAAAAAAACAAATCGCCCCATTAACGAGCTTGGAGGCCAGGGGGAAAATATTCAAATCGTGTTCTGCTGGCCTCAAGACCATGGAGAGCAGGGAAGGGAGCAGGGGAGGAGGAGAGATTTGTGTATCAGCTCCACATACTGCATTGCAGAGAGAGGGGAGGGGCCGGGCGACAGAGGGGGAGAGGACTGCAGGCTGGAGCAGGAGCAGAGAAAGATGGAATAAGCCAGGCTGAAAGAGAAAGGGTGTAAACACGCCCGAGAGGGATAAGACACAGAGAGAGCGATCAGAGCTAGTTAAAGACCGATAAAGAAAGACAGGAAGACAGGAAACGAAAGGGGAGGTAAGGGTATGATCGACAGAGGGCGAGGGGGAGAGAGTGCAGGATTAAAGATGACTAGACAAGCAAGAAGGGGGAGGATTATTACGGAGCGAGGGCAGGAGACAAAAGCAGGGGGAAGAGCATGGCGATCGTGCCCTGGATTGGGAGTTCCCTGGGGGAAACAAGAGCTGCTTCACACCGGGGCAGAAGCTGGGACACAACACCAAGCACAAAACAGAGCCGCCTCAAACACTGCCTTTTTTAAAGTCGGAGGCTGGGCCGCAGCTCACAGCATGAGGAGCCTGACTCAGATGCGCACCCATTTTAACATTCCTTGGACTTTGCAATAGGGCTTGGCCAGGTTACTTATTCCTGGCTTGATGTGCATGTTATGAGTAAAAAAAAAAGAAGCAGGTTTTCTCTTGTATACAAAATTCGCTCCGAACATGTCCCAGCAGGCTACCCACCATGCCCTCGCTGTCAGAAACCCTTTTGTTAGAGCTGCCAACCGGATTCATGTTTCTGAATCCTGTAAAAACGTCAATCAGGAGGCCTCTTCGCCTCCAGGTGCTCAAGAGGACTGGGGAGATGAGCTTCTCTCTCCATGGAAACTCCCAACCACTGCACAGACAAGATGTATTACAAGAGCTGACTTGGGAATAACCATGACTGTAGGAATAACTGGTGAGCCTGGTAGTACAGCGAGCACAGCATTCAAAAGTAGAGCTCGATCTGTTTGTTTTCTCCCTCTCTCTGCTTTGTTACAAGGCTTTAGATCCATCTCCTGCTCCATCATTGTGCCAAGTGTTGCCTGCTGACTGGCTATATCCTTCATACTCATTGACAGCTCCTCCACATTTATAACACAAGCACTGCAATACAGGTCCTAACCTGTCACAATCTGGACTGAACTGCACACCATGCAAGCTGGTACGCTCTTTTCCTTCTGCGCTAATCCTCTGGGTAACCAGGTGGCTTCACTCAGATCCAGTGCCGGATTTCCCATGAGGCACTGCAGGCACAGGGCAGAGGGCCTACGACAAGTTAAGGGCCTACAAAGGAGGGAAACCCTAGTGACTAATAAATAAAACGAGCTGAAACAACACGCTTGCGATCGACTCTAGCTGCTCCCAATCAATAATCGTACGCTCTCTAGCGGCTGTTCTAGACACTAGAAGGATCGAAGTGATGGCCGCTGGACTCGCTCCATCACTCGCGGGGTTTAGCGTTAGAAGAGTTTAAAGTGCAGCATGTCGATCGACGTCATTCAAGTGGCGTTCACCCCCTCTTCCTGCACATTTGGGAGTGAGAGGGCCCAGGGCCTACGCACACCAAGATCTGGCCCTGCTCAGATCGTCTTCTCCTTTACAGCGCCAACCTGGCCAACGACAGAGTCAAGTAGCCAAGAACCTTCACTGGTTTAAAGCGCCAGCCCAGGATCTTGAGTGGGTCTGCTGCAGGGGTGTGCCAGTGGGGTTTTCTAGGGCTCTGAATAGAAGCTCTCTTCAGTGCCCTCAAATGCTGGGACCAGCTATTACTGTGGTCCCCAATTAAGCCGCTATTGAGCTCAATGAGGTCGTTCAGAGCTGAGCTGGAATGAAATCCTGCGGACACGCCCCGTCTCCCCCGGGATCCAGGTTGCCCACACCCCACAAACTGCTTCTGGTGCCACTCTGGGTCCATCTGAACCCCGAGAGGTTCAGCAGTACAGCCTCACCCCTCGCACCCTGGCATCTCAATTAGTCCCTCAAATCCTCTGGCGCCTGAACCTCATCCTACGGGCTGGAGGGGTCCTGCCAGAACCAAAACCCCAGAAGAGGCGCAGGGGGGAGGGACAAGACCGCACTCATTCCAGGATCTCGCCAGGACAACAGGAAATCAAACTACTCAAAAGGGCTGAAACCTCCCCAGGTGCCAACACTGCTCCTGACGAGGGACCCACAGGTCAGCTTCAGGGCCTGCGGCACAGTCACGGGTTCAAACATCAGGAAACTCATTTTTCCCACTCCTGGAACAAACAGCCCAGCTATATCCTTAGAACCAATGCTATAACAACCCTGCTATATTTCCAGAAAAGGGCTGGGTGAGATCCTCTTGTCAATGAACTGGATGAGGAGGCTGCCCACCTCTGATGCAACTTTCTTAATGCTCTTCATGGTGCTGCTACTGGCGCGGCAAGAAAGAGCAATGCGATCAACGTGTGCGCTGATGAACTTGTCCAGATCGCAGCACAGATGGCCAGTTCACACACCCCCTCTCTTGCACCTTAACTTCAGCACTCAGCTCCCCGCACTGGCTACCTGAGACTTTTGGACCAGCGACGTCTGAATTGAGATTTCCCAATAGGCGACTTTAATTTGGCAAGTGCTGGACGGGCTGGCGCCTGCTGCTCTGCTGAGGTGACGGATCCCGGTCAGCCATCGAGGTCGCAGCCAGAGGTCAGCCGGAGGCAGCGGCTGGGACTTGACCGGTCGTCGGCACCCTCGGAGCCCAAGGGGGTCACTCATCGATGAACTCCATGAGCACCGAAACTCTACACCGCTTCGAAGCCCACTCCAGTCTTTACACTGAGTGTGCTTAAATTACGGGCGAGCTAGACGAGGTGGAGCTGAGCTCAGCCAGAAATCAGAAGATAATTTCCTTCCACTTATATAGCTCTTTTCTGGACACTCCACTCAAAGTGCTCTACGGGTGATGGGACTCCCCTCCACCAACACCCCCCCTCCTCTTTCGAGAAACACCCCGGGATTTTTAATGACCACAGAGAGTCAGGACCCCGGTTTTACGTCTCATTCAGAGGACGGTGCCTTTTTACAGTATAGTCACTATACTGGGGCATTAGGACCCACACAGACCTCAGGGTGAGCGCCCCCTACTGGCCCCACTAACACCTCTTCCAGCAGCAGCCTTAGCTTTCCCAGGAGTCTCCCATCCAGGTACTGACCAGGCTCACACCTGCTGAGCTCCAGTGGGGCTGCCAGCTGGGAGCTGCAGGGTGACATGGCTGTTGGCAGTCTTGGGGCACAGAGTTGGGGGTCGTCCTGTCGGTCTGCCGGATCCCCAATCTTCCCATTTGGAATTGCTCAGAAACAGCTGGCCGGTTTCACGCCCAGCCTGTGACAGTAAAGCAGCAGCCCGGACTCTCTCCCTCTAGAAGCAACAGAGGTACATTTGCACCCCGGATTTCTAGTGGAATGACCAAGCTCCTCTGTAACGACTGCAAGAAGTGACAGGAACGGGACCAGAAACTCTCCCCGGGCCCCTAGCGCCCTCACGTTTAAGAACAGATCTTTCCCCAAGAACGAGAACACATCTTCCCAAAAACCCCAGAGGCACACACCTCGCCTGCTTAACAGTACCAGCTGACTCACACTCAAAGCAGCAGGCAGGCCTGCGTTGAAATGCCTGCTGTTGGCATCCCTACAAGAGCCCCTGCAGCTGGTAAAACCTGGAGCGGAGCAGACCGCTGCGCAGCGGGAGGCTGATATGTGACCCTGATTAAGCCAAGGGACACTGTGGATCTACTGAAAGACATATGTACTGTGTGTGTTACTACACAAAAAGTTGAGAGACCCCATATGGACCCATGGGCAGATGTCCTATGCACAGCTACCCTGTAGAGATGAAGTCATCTAGAAAGAGACACCATCACACACCCGCATTAGATCCCGGTCAATTATTAAGCAAAAATCGACCCGAGAACGTTATAGCACGGCCACGATAGTACAACAACTATGTCGCTAGAGCCGTAAGACGCCCCTAGAGGAGAATTAAACAGTAACAATAAAACAATAACAATAATAATAACAACAATAAAATAATAATAATAACAACCTTCGCTTGTACTCGTCCCTCTCTCGCTTCACTTTAGCCAGCACGTTGTACAGGGCACGGATCTCGGGTGTTATAGTATCGATTTGAACCCCGACTCCGTCCGGGTGGACCCAGGACACCCCCGGGCCGGTGACCCGGGTTTCCAGACCCGGGCCAACTTTGCGAGTGTGGTTGTAGGACCAGATTGTCCCGGGCAAGAACCGGGGCGGCGGGTTGGTGGCGGAGTTGACGCCGCAGCTAGTCCCTGTACTGGTGCCGGTGCTGCTGCTGCTGCTGCTGGTGCTGGTGGTGGTAGTGGTGTTGGCGTTGGCCCCGTCGGCCGCAGAGGTCGACCTGGAGTTCGGATCGGGGTTCGAGTTCGAGTCCGAGTCCGGGTTCAGGTTCGTGGGCTCCAGGGTCAGCACCGTGGTCAGACTTGGGGTAAAGACGCTCGGGCCCCGGTAGACCGAGCTGTTGGAGTTGGGGAAGTTGAGCAAGCCGGGTCGGAACGAGACGGGCCCGACAAAGCCGGTCTGGACGCCTTGCTCCCTGGTCTCCGGTCTTCTCCCGTCTCCGTTTCCCAGGCCCCCTCCCCCGCCGCCGGCTTCCAGCGCCTGCTGCAGCTGCTTCTCCAAAATCTTATTCCGCCGCTCCAGTTCGTGCACTTTAGCCAGAAAGCAGCGGAAACGCAGGTTGAGCGTTTTCAGGACGCTGATGTTGGAGCCCAGGTCGTTCCGCAGGGCCATGGCCGGGGGAGGAGGCGGGGGCCGGTAGAGGGGGTTGTTGAGGTGGAAGTAAGCGAGCCCGGGCGGCAGGGAGCTCAAATCGAGCCCCGGGAGGGAGTCGGCCGCAAAGCCCTGGTGCTCGCTTAAGAGAAAGCCCGGCTCGCCTGCGCCATGAGCCGGGTCCGGCAGCAGACCCGAGGAGTCCTGCTGGGCCGCCTGCTGCTGTTGCTGAAGCTGTTGTTGCTGTTGCTGGAGCAAAAAGACGTTGGCACTTAATAAAGGATTCATTGTATGGGTCAGCTTGAAGCGCTCCAAATCGGGCATGAAAATTATAATTATTTTTAGTATGTATGCTTTTAAATCCGAATATTCAGAAGAGCAGGCAGACGCCGAGATGAAATCAGACACAATAAACTGCAAGCAAAGTCCGCTAACAGCTGGAATAAAAGCGTATTTTGTAACCAAGCCACACGACTAGTGCGCTAAAGCTGGCTGCTAACTATGCGAAGCCCAGCTAAACGTTATTCGCTAGACTGCTGTCTGTTTTGAAAAAAATGGCTGAATGCGGCTTTTTCACCATCGTATGTCTGCGAGTATAAGCAACCTCTTTCAAGCATCCCCCCCGCGCTGCTTGGAAAAAGTCGAGCTGTTTTAAATAGCGCCTCCGCGACGCAGCTCCCGAGCCCCAGTTCTGATGCCAGACCCGGAGGTCCTTCTGTGTGGAGTCTGCACGTCCCTACCATTGTAGAAAGGGTCCAAATGAGCAGTCATTCAAATAATTTCACCCTGAATGCACCTACGAATAAGGTCAATTTAAACTCTGTAGGTGTTCTCAGTTCCGAAACGTGTAGGAGGTTGACTTTTAACTATTGTATTTCATGAGTAACTTAAAATATCCGCCCTCCGACCTGGATAAAAAAAAAACTTGCGAAGGTTGTAACCAGGCGACGTGTTTGCTGGTTCAGTGAAGGCTTCGTTCAGTCAGGAGCTCAGCTAACCCGTAGACCAAGATTGGGAAACCCTGGACTGATCCGTTATTGAAAACGGATGCATCCTTGTGGGTTTTTGCGTTTGGAACATTTTGCCTATATTGCTGCCACGATGTCCCGGGACAAAGAAACAGCCCTATTTTTCATCGCTCGTGTTATCTGATCAGTACGGTAGCATGCCATTGACGTCAGTGAGTCAACACAACTGGAATGCAGCCTGCGGCGCTCGGTCTTATTATTGTACAGTGCGTGTGCGTGGTTTTCTGAGGGGTGCGTGTTTGGGACACCAAGTGCCCAGGTTTTACTGTGCCGACTGTGATGAATGCGTAGTTTTTTTTTTGTAATCACTTGTGCGCGGCTGCACTCGCAACAATCCCGAAGTCAATTTAGGTTAGTGCGAGATGAGGGGCTGGCCAGGGTCAATGAAAATGACCTCTTCGTGTCCAGCCGGCGTGCGGCTCTCTTCACTGCAGGACAGTTCCGGAGAGCCGCCCCGAAGGACAGGGATGAATCTCACGCCCGTGCCGTTTTTAAAAGCCTCTCTGTTCAGAATCTCTGGGTATCCGAGAGCCCGAGTTGGGTTGGGGAAGAGCAGGGCACAGACAGATTAACTTTTAAGGACATTACTGGGAGAACAGTACTCGTCTTTGTGCTCTTCTGGTTTATAGATTATTTTTTTTGGAATCCCAAGCGTTTGTTGTCACTATAAGAAGAGGGGTCCTAAGACATTTTTTTTTAAAGTCTAGCCAAAAAAAAGTCACTAGAAACATTCATACAGTCAAAGAAATGTTCTGTACCGACTAGGGAAAAGAACTGAATCTATTTGGTCTTTAGTCCTGGCCGAGTGGAGGCGTTGTGTACATGAAGCAAAGTGATGGTACAGTGGTCAGCGTTGCCAACTTGCAGCCCTGGGTTCGAATCCAGAATTGGGGTGCTGTCTGTGTGGAGTTTGCATGTTCTCCCCATGTTCCTGTAGGTTTCCTCCGGGAGCTCGGGTTTCCTCCCAGAGGCCAAAGACATAGTGGTCGGTTAATTGGCTTCTGGTAAAAATTGACCCCAGTGTGAGTCTGTGTCTGTGGACTGGCGTCCTCATCAAGCAGGGTGTACCCCGCCTGGCACCCGCTAGGCTCTGGGTCCCCCCCAGTCTCTGGACTGGATGAATTAAAGGATGGATGAATTACATCATACCCAGTTGAAAGACAAATGACAGTTTAGGATCTTTCTGTTCATTGTGAATATTCTTGTCCATCAGTCAGCTAGCATAGCCAGCATGGAAGAAAACGGAGACTGAGATGCAGGCAGAAGGATACTGTAGACAAGCGCAAATGCTGAGAGAGGGGAAGAAAAATGCAGACTGTGCTCCCACTACCAGTGCCGACAAGCAGAGGCAGAGATGCACTTTTCTGCTGCACTGTCAGAAATACTCTGGGATCAGACAGACATGCTTCCCTAAAATAATTAATCTTATCCCAGAATTCCCACACCTGCCAGAATCAGAATGGTTTCCAGTCCTACTGGGAGGGGGTGGGGGGGGGGGGGGGGGGAACTCAACAGAGTTGCATTACAGAGTGTGATCTCCTGTCCCAGCCTGAGGAACAGACAGTGAGCCTGTCTCTCAATATGATTACCACCCAGTAGCATTAACATCTGTGGTGATGAAATGCCTGGAGAAGCTGGTGTTGTCACACATCAACTCCTCCATCACAGAGTCCCTGGACCCCTTGCAGTTCGCCTACCAGAACAACAGATCAGTGGATGATGCTGTCTCCCTGGCTCTGTATACAGCCTTGGAACACCTGGACACTAAGAACTCGTATGTGAGAATGCTGTTTGTGGACTACAGTTCAGCATTCAATTCCATCATACCCAGTCAACTGGTGACAAAGCTCAGGGGATTAGGTCTGTGCAACTCTGCCTGCAACTGGCTGCTGGACTTTCTTATCGAGAGACCACAGGTGGTGCGGATAGGCAATAAAACATCAACACCACTCACCCTGAGCACTGGAACCCCACAAGGCTGCTGTCTGAGTCCAAGGTTGTACTCCCTATTTACTCACGACTGCACAGCAAGACACAGCAACAACCGCATCATTAAGTTTGCAGATGACACCACTATAATAGGACTGATCAGTGATGATGACGAGTCCACTTACAGGGATGAAGTCGTACAGCTGCTTAGGTAGTGTCATAGCAATAACCTGGACTTGAACATAAAAAAAACAAAAGAGCTAATAGTGGACTTTCGGAGACACAGGCCACACACTCACAGCCCACTCAGTATTGATGGAACAGAAGTGGAAACATTCACCAGCTTTAGGTTTTTGGGAATTCCCATCTCTAAAGATCTAACCTGGACTGTGAACATTGACTCTATCATGAAGAAGGCTCAGCAGCGCCTTTATTTCTTGAGGTGCCTCAAGCGATGGGGGATGCCAATACATGCGTTGGTGAACTTCTACCGCTGCACCATCGAGAGCGTCCTCACCAACGGGATCACCGTGTGGTATGGCAACACCTCTTCGCGAGAAAGAAAGGCACTGCAGAGAATGGTCAATATGGCCCAGAAGATCATCGGCTGTGGTCCCACAGAGATTAAACAGCTCTATGAGGACCGCTACCGTGGTAGAATTCTGGCTATCACAGAGGACAGTCACCACCCCGGGCATGAGCTCTTCACCCCACTGCCCTCAAGAGATATAAGAGCATACGGACACTTACCACTAGATTCTTCAATAGCTTCTATCCACAAGCAGTGAGATTGGCAAACACATTTAGCCATCCCCCTTGGACCACACCTACACCATCACCATCTACCTCTTTATGATTTCTTATTTATTGCACATCTCCAGTCATTGTTTACACGTCTGTGTTGTTTACATTCAAACTGTCTACATGTTTACTTGTACATTGTCTACTGTTTGTTTGTATATTGTCTTGATGCACAGTTTGCACTTTGTTTGGTTTTTTACACTTGTTTTACAATCGAGAGACTTTCTGTAAGTAAGAATTCCATTGTACCAGTACCGGTTACATATGGCAATAAAGTTCAAGTTCAAGTTCAAGTTCAATAATAATAACAATACAGTGTGTGATCTCCTGTCCCAGCCTGAGGAACAGACAGCGAGCCTGTCTCTCAATAATAATAATACAGTGTGTGATCTCCTGTCCCAGCCTGAGGAACAGATAGTGAGCCTGTCTCTTGAGAAACAGTGAACACAACTTTCAATAATATTCTATATGTTGTATGTTAATTTCCTGCGATGTGTTTGCATTTAAAATATCTGTAGAGGTGTTATTGACTGTATATGCTTTGGCAACACCTGTAATATACCAGCCATGCCAACAAAGCTGTTTAAATGTGAGAAAATCTTTCGATTCCCTCTGATTCGACATCAGCTTTCAAATCCAGGATGTTTGTACCGGTATGGTGCATCATACAAATGACATCTCAGGAGCTCCCCTTACCTCGCTGCCCTGTTCTTTCCTCCTCTTTCTCTCAATCCCAGTGCCTCTTCCTCTCCTTCCCTACCTTCCTCTCCCTCCCTCTCTCCTTTTCTTCTGTTTCCTTTTTTAACCCCCAACCCCCTCCGCCTCCTGTCTCTCACACCCTGTTTTCCTCGTGGAACGTCAGCATGCTGTTAGCGGGAGACTGTCCTCTTCCTCCTCCTCCTCCAGGCCTGCCTCTCTCCTCCTCTTCTCCTCTCTGCAGGTTCCGCTGGGTGTCCAGGCCTCCCATGTCCAGAGATGCCCCTCTCGCCAGGTCCGGCCAGCTCACTCCCTGCCTCTCCCTGTCTGCCACCCAGGACCCAGTGTCGGTGCTGCACACCCAACTGCGGGTGGAGGACAGACTGAGGCTGCCGCGTCTTCCCCCTGTGAGAGAGTCAGAGGGGGCTCGCCATGGCTGCTCGCTAAATGTTACTGCTTCGTCAATGCCCATACAACTCCTTCAGTCAATTCGAGAGTGGGGTAAGAAACACACCAGGAGCAGAGAGACCCCCGAAGAACGACAGGTTCCGTGCCTAACAGCCTGGCCTTAGTGGTCTGACTAAACTTGCCAGCAGCCTCATCACCCTGCAGATCACCACTGGCAGCCCCCTGGAGTTCAGCAGGTGTGAGCCTGGTCAGTACCTGGATGGGAGACCTCCTGGGAAAAACAAAGGTTGCTGCTGGAAGAGTTAGTTAGTGGGACCAGTAAGGGGCGCTCACCCTGTGGTCCATGTGGATCCTAATGCCCCAGTATAGTGATGGGGACACTAGACTGCGCTGTCCTTTGGATGGGACGTAAAACCGAGGTCCTGACTCTCTGTGGTCATTAAAAATCCCAGGGCATATCTCCAAAAGAGTAGAGGTGTTACCCTAGTGTCCTGTACAAATTTCCCCCTGACCTTTACCAATTACGGCCTCCTAATAATCCCCATCTCTGAACTGGCTTCATCACTCTGCTCTCCTCCCCACTGAGAGCTGGTGTGTGGGGAGAGGACTGGAGCATCATCCAGGTGGGGCTGCACACTGGGGGTGGTGGAGGGGATCCCCATTACCTGTAAAGTGCTTTGAGTAGAGTGTCTAGAAAAGTCTATATAAGTGTAGGGAATTGTTATTACTTATTTTATTATTATTTATTTATTATTATGCTTAAGTCCAGTGTAAAGATAGAGAGAAACAGACTACATTCACAATTCATTCTGGTTGTGTCAACTCTCCTCACCTCCAGCTCTCTCTGATCCGCTCTCCTCCCTTCCCTCTCTCCCTCGGCTCCTGATCCTTCTCTTCCTCCTCCTCCTTCCCCCCAGGAGCAGATCGGACACATCGGCCCTGAATTCCTTGCTCATCGCCTGGTAGATGAAGGGATTGATCACGCAGTGGGACTTGGCGAAGAGCGCCGGGATCACAGACACCTCTGGAGGCAGTGAGCTCAGGCCTGCATCTGATCCATAGCTCGGACTGGTTCTCCAGTGTGAATCCGATGTCCAGTTGCCATACTCGGTTCCCCAGCTCCAGGACTCTGCCTGTTCTGTGGAGTTTGAGAAGCCACCTGCTCCTCTTCCTTCTCCCTCACTCCTTCCTTTGATTCCTCCAAGAGCAGAGTAAAGGGACACAATGACGTAGGGAGTCCAGGCCAGGAGGAAGGTGGAGCAAATGACTGCAGCGATCTGGAAGAGAAGACAGAAAAGGAAGGGAAAGGGATACAGGTACCAACATTCTGGTTGCCGAGGTCTTCTGTGTCCAAACAGACCCACAGAACTGAGACATCTGTCCCATTACAGATTCAGCGTGTCCACAGGGACTAGAAGAGTCTAGAGCCCTGTGACTGGGCTGTGTCAGCGTGTACACAGGGACTAGGAGAGTCTAGAGCCCTGTGACTGGGCTGTGTCAGTGTCCACAGGAACCAGAAGAGTCTAGAGCCCTGTGACTGGGCTGCGTCAGTGTGTCCACAGGGACTAGAAGAGTCTAGCGCCCTGTAACTTGGCTGTGTCAGTGTGTCCACAGGAACCAGAAGAGTCTAGAGCCCTGTGACTGGGCTGCGTCAGTGTCCACAGGAACCAGAAGAGTCTAGAGCCCTGTGACTGGGCTGCGTCAGTGTGTCCACAGGGACTAGAAGAGTCTAGAGCCCCGTGACTGGGCTGTGTCAGTGTCCACAGGAACCAGAAGAGTCTAGAGCCCTGTGACTGGGCTGCGTCAGTGAGTCCACAGGGACTAGAAGAATCTAGAGCCCTGTGACTGGGCTGTGTCAGTGTCCACAGGAACCAGAAGAGACTAGAGCCCTGTGACTGGGCTGCGTCAGTGTCCACAGGAACCAGAAGAGTCTAGAGCCCTGTGACTGGGCTATGTCAGTGTGTCCACAGGGACTAGAAGAGTCTAGAGCCCTGTGACTGGGCTGTGTCAGTGTCCACAGGAACCAGAAGAGTCTAGAGCCCTGTGACTGGGCTGCGTCAGTGTGTCCACAGGGACTAGAAGAGTCTAGAGCCCCGTGACTGGGCTGTGTCAGTGTCCACAGGAACCAGAAGAGTCTAGAGCCCTGTGACTGGGCTGCGTCAGTGAGTCCACAGGGACTAGAAGAGTCTAGAGCCCTGTGACTGGGCTGTGTCAGTGTCCACAGGAACCAGAAGAGACTAGAGCCCTGTGACTGGGCTGCGTCAGTGTCCACAGGAACCAGAAGAGTCTAGAGCCCTGTGACTGGGCTATGTCAGTGTGTCCACAGGGACTAGAAGAGTCTAGAGCCCTGTGACTGGGCTGTGTCAGTGTCCACAGGAACCAGAAGAGTCTAGAGCCCTGTGACTGGGCTGCGTCAGTGTGTCCACAGGGACTAGAAGAGTCTAGAGCCCCGTGACTGGGCTGTGTCAGTGTCCACAGGAACCAGAAGAGTCTAGAGCCCTGTGACTGGGCAGCGTCAGTGAGTCCACAGGGACTAGAAGAGTCTAGAGCCCTGTGACTGGGCTGTGTCAGTGTCCACAGGAACCAGAAGAGACTAGAGCCCTGTGACTGGGCTGCGTCAGTGTCCACAGGAACCAGAAGAGTCTAGAGCCCTGTGACTGGGCTATGTCAGTGTGTCCACAGGGACTAGAAGAGTCTAGAGCCCTGTGACTGGGCTGTGTCAGTGTCCACAGGAACCAGAAGAGTCTAGAGCCCTGTGACTGGGCTGCGTCAGTGTGTCCACAGGGACTAGAAGAGTCTAGAGCCCCGTGACTGGGCTGTGTCAGTGTGTCCACAGGGACTAGAAGAGTCTAGAGCCCTGTGACTGGGCTGTATCACTGTGCCTAGACAAGAAGAGTCTAGAGCTCTCACCCTGCGTTCATACCTTAGTCAGTCTCATCTCCTTACTGAAATGAGTGACGGCAGAAGAGGGAATCGCTGCCAACGAGCGCCCAGAGCGGCGCACCTGGAGAGAAAACAGATAAGAAAACACGGCATTGCTTCCCGAGTCTCATCCCAGCCCCACTCTCTGGCCCCCGCGCTTGTGTCTAGAGCAGAGGTGTGCTTCTATACGAGACGCTCCGTCCATCAGGCTGCGCCCCTGTTATCTCTCTCTCTCTCACCTGTATCAGGATGGCAAGGTATGACCCTGCGATGGTGAGGGTGGATAGCCCGAAACACAGCGTCATGATCAGACACACGTACAGCCTGTCAGTGCGGGAGAAACGCATCCTCCACCTGGGAGAGACGAGAGAGGAGGGCAGAGGCTGCGCCACAGTCAAAGAGACAGCCAAGCATGGAAAGACAGGGAGCAAAAGGCACACACACACACAGAGATAGACAGGCACACAGAGTACTGGAAGGGAGAGGTGGATACAGAAATAGAAAAAACGGATTCACAGATGAGGAGGCAGACAGGCACACTCAGAGGAAAGGAGACAGGCAGTACCAGTCTATAGTACAGCTGGTTCCAAATGGCTCTGGTCCATAACTGCCAAACCCGAACACTGGCAGCAAGGCCCAGGTGACAGTGTAGAGCCACACACCCACAATCAACAGCCCGATGTGCCTGCGCTCTACCCACTGGCCTGAGAGAGAGACGGGACAGTCAGGCAGAGACCCGACAGTGCCACATCGTCCACCGCAGGCAGACAGGAGGCCGGCGGGCACTCGGGAGGGTTATTGTGTCCGTCGGTATCACAGGCGTTCAGCTGGCGACAAGTGCACAGTCGGTGAGACAGTCGAGCAGCCACTGACACACAGCCAGTCGGTCAAGGTGTTGTGAGGTCAGTCAGTGAGGTCAGGATGGTACAGTATGTGGGGCGGCCAGTCAGCGGGATTAGTGTGCCAGTGAGGTTAGTAGGATCAACGTGTCACCGAGGTCAGTAAGTGAAGCCAGTGAGGTCAGTGTGTCAGTGAAGTCAGTCAGTGAGGTCGGTGTGTCAGTGAAGTCAGTCAGTCAGTGAGGTCAGTGTGTCAGTGAGGTCAGTCAGTCAGTGAGGTCAGTCAGTCAGTGAGGTCGGTGTCACAATGAGGTCAGTCAGTGAGGTTGGTGTGATAATGAGGTCAGTCAGTCAGTGAGGTCGGTGTGTCAGTGAGGTCAGTCAGTGAGGTCAGTGTGTCAGTGAGGTCAGTCAGTGAGGTCAGTGTGATAATGAGGTCAGTCAGTGTGGTTAGTGTGCCAGCAGGATGAATGTATCAGTGAGGCCAGTCAGTGAAACCAGTGGGATCAGTCAGTGAGATCAGTGTGTCAGTGAGGTCAATCAGCTCATTCAAACAGTGAGCCCAATGTGCTGGTGCAATCAGTCAGGGAGGTTAGTACCGTAGCGGATGCTGCAGATCTTGAGGCAGCGGTCCAGACTGATGAGCGCGGTGGTGATGAGGCTGCCGATCCCAAACACAAAGCCCTGCACCCCATACCACACGCACCCGGCATGACCCCACATCCAGCTATGGGCCAGGCTGAGGAGAGCAAGGAGAAGGAATGCCCAGTGAGGCAAAGCTACTGTTCTTCCAGAGGAACTGCATATCATTGGAATCCCTCTCTTAAGAAACAAGACAGGAGCACTTCAGGGTTGACTTAAAAAAACAGCATGCTGTATGTGACAGTGCGCTGACACACTGACCTCACACACACTGGTGTCTGCACACTGACACACCATCTACACATTCAAGGATAATATTCAGACAATCAAAAAACTACACACGTTTGCATGATTTCTGCTTGCACAGATGCTGTTGTGGGTCTGAAGGTTGATTTTTATATCTAAGGTTTATACACCCCTGGGTCGAACACAGGTGGTCAAGTGTTACTGGGATGATGGTGTGTGTCAGTCAGTCAGCCAGGAGCAATGACCCCTGGGATATGAAACCCTGATATGGTTCCTCTTCTCAGTCTTAAATGCAGTCCTCTTTAATTTCCTATTGAGTCCCACAGCCTGTGTTTCCCTGCTCGGGGTTTTCAGGACATACATTGGGCTGAGCCTACTGAAACCTTTTCAGAATTTCAAATATTTGCATTGTATCTCCTGACAATGATCAAAGACCGAAGGTATTCAGTTCCATTATCAGTGTTTAAAGCCAGGGAGTATTCTGCCCCACTTTTCCCAGACTAGAGCAGCCAGGGCATTTTGCTCTGTGTAATGTTGTGACTTGATTGACGTCGCTTGAAAACCGATTGCGTCTTTCTTATTGTTTCCCCCTAATTGATCGTACACTGTGTCTGTTTGCAATAGCTGAGGTCACTTCCTTTTTGTTCTGTGTCGGGTTCGGTTTGAAGGCTCATTAAAGGGCCTCTGGTCTCAGATCCGCTCAGCTGGCTTTTTTGTGGCTCTCCTGTGTCTGCTAGAAAGCAGGCTGGAAGTGGACCAGCTCAGGAGATGGGATGCGCTGATCTCTACAGATCCTGGAAGATTTGGGTGAGGGGTTTCAGACCATATGTGCTGTAGTTTCCAGCCACTGCTACAGTGCTGTAGTGTCCAGTCAGTCAGTCAGTGTCACTGTGCTGTAGTGTCCATCTGATATGAGACATTTTCCAGTCGGTTAGTGTTAATGTGTAGTGATATGGTAATACAGACAGCTCTGCATATGATAAAGGATAAACTAAGTTATTCTTCATGCACAGGATTTCGTTAGTAATAATCATTGAAATAAGAAGAAATCACTAGCCTGGAAGAGATGAGAAAGGGCGCCCCCAACAGGGAATATCCAAAGTCACAGACAGCCAGGTTCATGGCCATGAGTTCCTGTGGCCTGAGGTGGCTGCGCTTCCGACTGAACACAGTCAACACCACTCCGTTACCTGCCACTGACAGCACACCTGAGAGAGATTAACACACTGTCACTGCCACTGACAGCACACCTGAGAGAGATTAACACACTGTCACTGCCACACACACACATGAGAGAGATTAACACACTGTCACTGCCACACACACACATGAGAGAGATTAACACACTGTCACTGCCACTGACAGCACACCTGAGAGAGATTAACACACTGTCACTGCCACACACACACCTGAGAGAGATTAACACACTGTCACTGCCACACACACACCTGAGAGAGATTAACACACTGTCACTGCCACACACACACCTGAGAGACATTAACACACTGTCACTGCCACATACACACACGCCCGAGACAGATAATGTGGTGGCAGTGAATGCCTTGTGTGTTTGTATTTACTGATTCAGTACAGCCCTTTATTTCAGTTTGCCTTTGGCACAGAAACATCCCCCTGCATGCATTTTACTGTGCATTACCACATGTCGATAAGAACTTGGGACTGATCTAATAATAATCATTATTCATATCTGTGCTCCCCACCTCGGGCTGTGCATTGACGTGTGGAGTCAGGAAGACTGTCTTTTTGAATTAACCCATATGTTGACTAGAATGATCCACCAGCTTTTTGAACAGCTCTTTTTTGCATCTTAACTAAGTCATAGTACTTTTTGTATAGGTCTGAATTCCGTATAGTTTATGGCGTATTGTACTGGGACTGTAGCCCCTATTGTAAAGAGACTGTTCTACTGTAAAAGAAGTATCTCCTATTACTGCAGGCCCATACTGTCAAAAGGTTGTTTCACTGTACTTCTATAGTAATTCAAGTATTCTATGGCAGTGTGTTCCACTGCCACCACTGTCAGCTTCAGAATGGGGACTGTACACCTTTCCTGCTATATGAGATCTTTAACTATTAAAACAATTCAATACTAATTAAGAATACAGGTCCTTACGTAGAAAGTATGTCAAGGACAGTACATACAGGATTTGCCAATAACCGGACGCCATACTGCCACTGCCTCTTCTGCTGCTAATTCTAGTAATTCTGATGCTATTTCTACTAATACTGTAACAGCTAATAGATCTCCTGCTATTACTCTTGATACTAGTATTACTAATTATTGCAGTTCTAGTATTAGTACAGTATTAGTATTAGTACAATTAGAAATGATGGTTGGCCGTCGGTTCTGACGAGGATGGTCGTACGTTGTGCAGCTCGTCTGTTTGGAAGACGAGCTGCACGAAGACACCCGTGCGGGAGAGCTTTTTGAAGGGGGAAAGCCGTTGCCCTGGGCCAGTCCCACTCTCTCGACCTCAGGAGCCTGGGGCCAGCGGTACGAGTAGTCGTCCCGACTGGAGACTCCCCTTGGTCTCAGTGGATGGCCATGACGCCTTTCTGTGCCTTGTCATGCCCTTCGCTTTCCACAGAGCGTTGCAACAGTACAGTGTCCCCGTCTTAGGTATTAGGACCCACACAGACTGCAGGGTGAGCGCCCCCTACTGGCCCCAGCTCTTCCAGCAGCAGCCTTAGTTTACTTCCCATCCAGGTACTCACACCTGCTGAGCTGCAGGGTGATATGGCTTCTGGCTACAATTAGAATTACAGCTATTGTTATTATTAAGTGGAGCGGTGGCTCTGTGGCTAAGGATCTGCGCCTCTGGCTGGAAGGTTGCCGGTTCAAATGAGCCCCTGAGCAAGGCCCTTAACCCCAACTGCTCCAGTACTGTATTGTATTGTATTGTACTGCTCCTGTACAATGGCTGACCCTGCTCTCTGACCCCCAGCTTCTCTCTTCCTGTCTGTGTGTCTCATGGAGAGCAAGCTGGGGTATGTGAAAAGACAAATTCCTCATGCAAGAAATTGTAAAGGGTTAATAAAGTGATGATATTATTATTATTACTGCTGCAACCAGTCCTAGTGCTTCTGTTAGTGCTACTAGTGCCACTACTCATAAAGGTCTTGTAGTCTAATCTAGTGCAACAACTGCTGCTCCTTAAAGACAGTCATGCTGAAGGACACTCACCAGTCAGGGAGAGGTAGACAGCAATGCCGACATCGGCGCTGGGGGACAGGCGGGAGAGGAAGGGGTGAGGAAGAGTGAGCGCCCCCTCTGTCGAGCTGTTTCCGTCGCGCGGCATCGCCTGGAACAGAGCGGGAGAGAGTGAGACACGGCCCAGCCCCACCAACCCCCCCCCCGCCTGACATCCGACCACCTGCTTCTCCAGCCACAGATGGGATTATGAACCGGACTGGGATCCAGGTCGCGGATATGAGTTAGAAAGAGCCGTGGACCCAGTACAGACCCCTGTGGGTCCTCTTCAGTCCTACATGTGGTTCATTTACTGTACAATTTATACGGTTACCACTGTGCCCCGCTATGCCTCCATGTTCAATCTTTATCTTGGTAGTTGATTTGCAGGTTCATTGCTGACATACGTCTACCAACATTCTGTTTCTGTCTCCTAGTGCTTTGACAACGCTTTGCTCTGATGATCAAGTCGAAGGCCAGAGTCTGGCGCAGACGACACAAACACAAACCCTCCTACCCTCATCCTTACAGGCAAACGCGCTGTGCTTGTGTATTACCTTGCAAACCCTCACCACAAATGCGCAACGTGTACGGCACATCAGCAGAAGTGCCAGCGGTGTCTCACAGTACAATTTCTCTCAAGACTACGGGATCCTTTTCAATGTGCACAATAATACATATTATATATATATAATTATTATATTAAAATATATATTTTTTCTGTATTCAGATAAAAAAAATACATGTACAAAAATACTTGTGCAAACGCGGAAACTATTTTTCCCCAAACTCTTCGAATCCCCCCTCCTTCCAAGTCCCTAATCCTAGCAAATCTTTTTTTCTAAATTTGAGTGCCTTTCCTGGAACAAAAACAACCCACGAGCCCCCTCCTGCTCCACCCTCTGCCTCTGAATCTATTAAGTCAAATGATCCTTCTGCAAAATACATCACGGAAAACAAAACAAGCTCAGAAAAATAAGCCTACGGACGGACAGATGATCTGAGAAACAATCCCATGATAAATTAGTGGTCTTTTTTCATTGCCTTTGCTGCAAACAGACTGCCAATGTTTCTGTTGCTCGTTCAGACTCGTCAGACCTGGGTTTTGTAAGAAGTACGTCACTGCATCAAGGGAACAGGGGCAGGCTTGAAGAGAGAAGGCCACACTCCTAGTGCTTCCCTGGGGTCTAAAAGATTTGGTGCTCCGCTTCAGAGGGGAGTCTTTTTGTCTTCATTGGCAGAGATTTCAGGAAACAGCGAGGTGTCGGCACGAACCCCTCTGTTCATCAACTCATCACCGTCCTCAACCTGGACTCATTCATTCATCCTTCAACTGGTAGACAGTTGGAGAGTTGGCTTAGGTGTTCACTCCTTCATCCAAGTTCCTACTGTCCCAGGAGTCTGTGTGTCTGTTATCCCAGGAGTCTCTGCCTCTGCTGCCCCAGGGATCTGTGACTCTGCTGTCCCACGAGTTTCTACCTCTGCTGTCCCATTACTCTGTGACTCTACTGTCCTACAAGTCCTTACCTCTGCTGTCCCAGGACACTGTGATTCTGTTGTTCCAGAAGTCTGTGACTCTGACTCACCAAGAAATGAAATGTCCTTGAACCTCAGCTAGAGATCCATTAACCAGAATGGTCTGAGACAAACAGAGAAGACAATCCAAAGGGCGAAATCCAAGAGACGAGATCGAAAAGGGAAGTTTAGTCCAAAAACCAGGAAATCTAACAAGACAAAAACGCACACTAGAAAACTCTAAAGGAGGCTTCTCAATAGGGAGCAAGGCTTGGTGCGTGAGGGAACTTTAAATAGTGAAGGGAGAGGGACGTGGTTGGATAATTGGTCCAGAAGTGAGAATCCCTGGAATCTGGTGCCTGTGAGGATTGACAGGCTCAGTCAGGAATGAGATCGTGAAACGGTGGGTTTGGGAATAGAAGGGCGAGTGCAGGGCACGATAAAAATGTCTAGGTGTGACAAAATATCACCACAAGGGGCTAGGAAAAACTCAGGAGACCATGTTTAAGTCAACTATAAACTGCCTAAACTATCATCCTCAGAACCTCATGGTGCTTGGAGTGACGAGCTGCTCCCGCAGAGTGGAGTATTTGAACCAGACACAGAGTCGGCAGTGCACTAGCCGGGGATCCGAAAGATCGTTAAACAAAACAGGACATTCTGAAAGGCTGGCGAGTTTCCTCTGAATATCAAGCGATGCATAAATGGGTACGATTCCGGGATGGAAAACCCTGAAGAATCAATTCCTTACGAGAGAGGAAGATGAAGAAACAGAACCATTTACGTCTGCCCAGACACTCATAGAGAGATGGACGTGAGAGCGTGAGTGGACTGGCTGAGAGGTAACAGAGAGGGACAGAGGGAAGAATGGAGATAGATTCCTGTCCCAGCCTGAGGAACAGACAGTGAGCCTGTCTCTCAGTAATAATAATAATACAGTGTGTGATCTCCTGTCCCAGCCTGAGGAACAGACAGTGAGCCTGTCTCTCAATAATAATAATACAGTGTGTGATCTCCTGTCCCAGCGTGAGGAACAGTGAGCCTGTCTCCCAGTAGTGTTCTATATGTTGTATGTAAACATCTTATGATGCCTTTCTATTGTAAAAGTCTGTAGATGTTGTGTTAATTGTATATACTTTGGCAACACTGTAATAAAGTCATGCCAATAAAGCTGTTTGAATTGAATTGGATTGATGGAGGGAAGAATGGATGGAGTAGAGAGATACAGCAGATAGATGCGTGGAGGGCTGGACTGATAGAAGAGGTAAGCTGCCACTGACCTTGGCGTCTGTGTCTTCCTCCGGTGGTCCGTCTGCTCTCCTGACTCGCCGGAGCACGGAGCAGTACTTCACAGGGAAAAGTCTGGTAGCTCTCTGAGCAAGAGGGAGAGGGGGGGAGTGATCACACAGGAGCATTTTATCTTTGATGTTCCTGCTCTGTCGCACTCAGCACCTCTCTCTCTCTCCATACAGTTTACACGTATTAACAGAACGTAACGGGGGCAGTTCAAACAGCCCCTAAGTGCATTGGCCCTGTGCGACAGTACATTAGCACTGCATCGATGAAGATGAGAGCGGTGGGCGATTGCAATACTGTTCTGCCCTTCGCTCTCAAAGCCCGCAATGGGAAAACAATAGAAAATCTTGCTGGAGATTACAGCTGGATTTAAAAAAAAAAGTGTAATCTGCAGAAATGTAGACATCTGTAAAACCACCCAAACGCATGTCTTAATTTTAATCCAAGCGGGAATCAAGCAAGTCCTGTTATTATAGCATCAGTCATTATAACACTGCCTTGTGTATCCTTTGTTCAGACGGAGGGACAGAGGAATATATAGACAGACGGGCAGGAAAGCAAACAGAAAGGCAGACAGGCAGATGAAGATGAACTTGTCCTCACTTTAAATTGCTTTACTTTCGAAAAAGAGACAACCGCCATTTCACCCTGCAGCTCACCACTGGTAGCCCCACTGGAGCTCAGCTGGTGTGAGCCTGGCCAGTACCTGGATGGGAGACTCCCGGGAAAGCACGGGCTGCTGCTGGAAGAGGTGTTAGTGGGGCCAGCAGGGGGCGCTCACCCTGCAGTCTGTGTGGGTCCTGATGCCCCAGTATAGTGACGGGGACACTATACTGTTGCAACGCTCTGTGGAAAGTGAAGGGCATGACAAGGCACAGAAAGGCGTCATGGCCATCCACTGCGACCAAGGGGAGTCTCCAGTCGGGACGACTACTCGTACCACTGGCCCCAGGCTCCTGAGGTCGAGAGAGTGGGACTGGCCCAGGGCAACGGCTTTCCCCCTTCAAAAAGCTCTCCCGCACGGGTGTCTTCATGCAGCTCGTCTTCCAAACAGACGAGCTGCACAACGTACGACCGTCATCGGCGGACACGACGGCCAACTTTTGAAAAGAAACGTTGGCACTCGAGTTAGAGGAGCCCCAGAGAGGGTCGGGTCTGGCTGCCGTTTTGTAAGACCTGTCAAAAACCCGTTTTACAGCGAGGAGCAATGCAGTGGCAACACGCCTGGTGTCTTTGACATCTCTACCAAGTCAGGTGACACCTTGAAGCAGTCTGAGGAATCGGTAGCAAGTTTGCACTCAGCTTTGGAATATACACAGAGGATTTAAGAAACAGGTGAGAGTAGATCTGTTTCGGACATGTCCAGCACTGGTTTGAGTGGGACTGGAAACACCGCCACCTTCTACAACACCACATTTCAACTAGTGCGCCATAGATTTTCAGAAATGTTACATATAAGAAAACATATTGTGACAGTAGCTGCGCTCTGAGGCTCTTCACACAAAAGCACAGAAACCAAGACCCGAACATCTCAGAGCAGCCGAGCAAGTGTCTTTGACCTCAGCTGCTGCCAGGATAAGGGACTGTTTACTTCGAGACCAGCTCGTATTTAAACCCTGAAATAAGTTGGGGTGATAATATTCAGATCACAATTACTTCAATGAAAACTGTTATTTTTGTGTAAGAGGTGGTACTATGGTGCAGTGGTTAACATTACCGCCCAGCATTGAGGCCCTGGGTTCAGGTCTTGGGGAGGTGTGGATGGATATCTACAGTATGTAAGTGCCATGGGACAGAAAAGATTCACAAACTGCTCTACAAGCATACCCGCTCTCATTATTATCCTCAGTCAAACTCCTCACACCCACAGACGTGCAGAGACTCGATTCCAGATCTTCAGGTTTGAAGACTAGGACTTTACCTGTAGTACTGTCTGGGCAGTGTGTCTAGATTAACCCCCATCTCTCTGTGTGCGCTGCTGTCCAGTCTGGGGATCAGTACAGTGCTGTAGTGTGTGGGCAGTGTGTCTAGATTAACCCCCATCTCTCTGTGTGCACTGGTGTCCAGCCTGGGGATCAGTACAGTGCTGTAGTGTGTGGGCAGTGTGTCTAGATTAACCCCCATCTCTCTGTGTGCACTGGTGTCCAGCCTGGGGATCAGTACAGTGCTGTAGTGTGTGGGCAGTGTGTCTAGATTAACCCCCATCTCTCTGTGTGCACTGGTGTCCAGTCTGGGGATCAGTACAGTGCTGTAGTGTGTGGGCAGTGTGTCTAGATTAACCCCCATCTCTCTGTGTGCACTGGTGTCCAGTCTGGGGATCAGTACAGTGCTGTAGTGTGTGGGCAGTGTGTCTAGATTAACACCCATCTCTCTGTATGCACTGGTTTCCAGCCTGGGGATCAGTACAGTGCTGTAGTGTGTGGACAGTGTCTGGATTAACCCCCATCTCTCTGTGTGCACTGGTGTCCAGTCTGGGGATCAGTACAGTGCTGTAGTGTCTGAAGTAACTCCTGATTCATTGAATATTTCAGAATTTAAGATTTATGAAAAGAAATTTAGATTCATGAGTTTCCATACGTGCAAATTATCTCCCCCCTAACTTCCGACGTAGAGACTTTGTACTGGAGGAACCGTGGTTTTCTCCGTCGCTCAGTGTTTACGGAATGCTAGGATTCCCGGCCTGAAACCGGAGGCGATGGAGGGTGCCGCCCGAGACCTGTCAGTTCTCATTAGGGCACGGAGCCAGAGAGCAGGACAGGGGGAGCGATATGAAATCGAAGCCCCCGCCCATTAGCCCACAGACCTCCGACAGGGAGCGGACCAGTTTCGATGGCGATGTGTATTGGAATGTGCACCGGCAACGACGAAGCATTTCCTCTCCTGCTGAGCTCATGCTCACAATCCGAGTAACAGGAGCCCCCTCAGTGTCTATGCAGCAAAACCCTGAGGAAGCTCAGTAATTTATCTCACACAGTGAACATGAAGATTAACAGTCAGGACTGCTGTGCATTACAGCAAAGATTCAATTAAACCCCCCCAAAAAATACCTGCTAGCTGACACCAAACCCAAGTACTTATATTGCTTTTCCAAAGCACAGAAACTGGTTATAAACAAGACTCGGCTCACCAGTGCAGTTGGTTGCCAGTACTTACTGATCTCATCCATTGCTGGAAAGAGCCCAGAGCACTGGCTTAAACAACATGGCTGGTTGAGGACCAAAAAATCACTAACCAATAAGTTAATCACACAGATTACAACTTGAACTGACAATTGTATCATCTCCACCAGTCTTGGGTGGCAGGCTGAACCAAAACAGACTGGATTCAAAGGCACCAGGAGAGGCCCCATCTCATGAGGGACCCCATCAGCAGCAGCTCCCCCAGAACCCATCACAGTTCCAACAGGACAGAGCCAAGGCACTATAAAAGGATGGAGACTTCAACCGAGGCACTTCCCAAACAAGACCCACGCAACAGCAAACTCGGCCCATTCCCAGAATTTACCTGCAAGCAGCAAGAACAGTTTCTGGGAATTGTGGGGAAGATGCAAAAAACAAAACAATTATACTGTTCACCCCTGTGCTCTGGCAAGCATTACCACACTACCCAAGCACAGGCCAACTGCAATGCCTCAGCCGATCTGAACTACACACTTCTTGCATTACTACATAGTCCACATTTATTGCTCCTGTTCATGTCCACATTGTGTGGCATTGGCTGTTGCACTGTTTATGGCCCAAGAGATCAGCATGATTAAGAGTTACAATGCATGTGTACATACAGTTTAACTATCCTACTAAACAATGCTCTGTCTGCTATATACACACACACCTTAATTTCACTCCACACTACAGAAAAGACAACTTCAAAAACCATAGTATAAACAATTGTGAAAGATAGAAAAAACCTTCAATTTGTCACGGGCAATAAGCTGAGGGCATACTTGTTCAGGACCAAAATGAAGTGTAACATGGACACAGGAAAATACAACCAATTCCTCAAACTGACCAGCCTAAAGCTGGATCAAGAGGATGAATTGCTTAGTGAAAAAGGTTTAGGCATTCATAAGCCACCAAGCTCCTTCACAACCTAAGAACCATACCTTGAAGGGAATTTAGGCTTTCCATTTCACTTGGGAGGGCAAAAAAAAAAAAGCCTCTCCAAATAGAGGAATCCAGCTTCCTTTACACCAAGGAACTCGTCATTAACATCCTTTTGGAGAGCTACACCACCCCCAGCTTAGTGAAGGCAACTTGAAAATGTGATGGAGGGGTTAAGGCTCTGAACTAGAGGATAGAGGACTGTAGCTCACCTAGGTTTTAGACTTAAATGTCTGGGACAAGAGTTTAACTTGAACAGGAGGTTCCAATCACAAGAAAATGACTCACCTGGTGGAGGAATAAGGGGTTGCTTCAGCTAAAGTGAGTAGTTCCCTGCACCCCAACACTGCCCCCCCAATTAAAACACAAGGCACAAGATCTTCTCACAAACCGAGGACTTTATTAAGTGCAGATACATGACAGTTTGGGGTGGCCTCATTGGCTGGTTTCTCACCAAGCACATCCGTCTACCAGAGTTTTCCCCATCTCCACTCCTCACACTGAAAGTGTAGAGCTACAGCAGAATGATACCGCTCGACGAGTTGGAAGAAAGAAAAACCAGCCAATGGAGGGCAGGACGTGAAGGGCGAGGACAGGTCAAGTCGAAGGACTGGTATACCCTCTGACCTAGGGTGGGCTTCACTCCTTGGAAGCCATGTAGACGATAAGGTCAACCACTCTGGTGCTGTAGCCAAACTCGTTGTCGTACCTGCATTTAGAAGAGGACAGCAGCTGGTGAGCTTTGTATGTAGACGTGGGGTGCAAGCAGATGGCAGAATTTGCCAGATCCTTCCCCCAAGGAGCAGGGCAAGCCAAGGGTATTCAGCTAAAGGCCACAAAACGGGTGGACCTTTCTGAATTGGCAGACATCAGTAAAAGCATGTTTAACTTGCTCACACTAAGCTAGGATGGAGATGTCAGGCTGATGGCTCCCTCTAGTGGTCCTGATCAAGCCACATCTTGACTACATGAAGTGGGGCCTAACAGCTCTCATTGCAGTTGCACAAATTGTTAGATACAACAACTGACCTAGTCTTGCATGCAGTGGCAGTATTCATTACCTCCACATTCAAAGGAATTGTGGAGGAACAGGGGAACAAAAAGTTGCCTACCCCACCTCAACTTTAAATCACCCCATAGATGGAAGACACATACCATGTGACGAGCTTAACAAAGTGGTCATTCAGGGAGATCCCAGCGCCGGCATCAAAGATTGATGACAGGGTGCTGCCATTGAAGTCGGATGAGACGACCTGAGAAGAGAGAGGGGGGTGAACTTAAGGGTGGCAGAGTAAAACCTGCACCATGGGCACAGTGTAGAGCACTGGTACAGACAGGGCAGCAGGATTTAATAGTCCACTGGCACGTCAAACTAGAGTAACCTTATAGCAGTAGAAGGTCCTGATTCAGGCAGTTGCGGAAGCATCCTTCAGCACGGTTTGCAATAAGGTTACACCCTGCACCTTACTGGTTTCCATAGATGAAATCAGAACTGCAGGGTTAGTCCTTAGAACAGCTGCACTCAAACAGTTCTTACACATCTACAAAGCCAGATATCTTGCGAGTTTTGGCATTTTAACTGGCAGATACAGGGCTTTAGCCAGGTGCTCAGGCAATACACTGCTAGAAACCTACCTGGTCTTCTGTGTATCCCAGGATTCCCTTCATGGGTCCCTCAGCAGCAGCCTTGACCACTTTCTTGATGTCATCATACTTAGCCTAAGAAGCAGGAGAGTTTGGACATGGAGAACAAGTGAGCACCAAGAAAGCAGTACAGTCCTGGGGTTTTACCCACTATGCCATGTTATTTATAGCATGGATCAACAGACGTTTTAGGCATATGCCAGCACTTGAACAGGACAGTCTTGGAGCTGAATGACATGGGTTTTGGCAGGCAGGTGCCAAATTACTGAAGAATTGAGAGGAGTGCAGAGGGGTCAATTAAGCATGTTGGATGGAGCTTCCCACCCCCATCTTGGTCAAAGATGCATTTCCCCACACCCCCTTCCCAGTCAAGATGGTGCACAATGAAAAAGCAGCCATGGCGGACGACGACTGCCTTGAGACATTCATTCCAAACGAAGTGGGCAAGAGGCAGGGATTGCTGGGAAGACTCACTGGTTTCTCCAGGCGGCAGGTCAGGTCAACCACAGAGACATTGGGAGTGGGAACCCTGAAAGCCATTCCAGTCAGTTTCCTGGAGAAAGGAGGTGGTCAGTTAGCATTGCTATAGTAAACTATAGTCAAGGTGAAAAGGGGACAGGGACTGATAACCCAGAACTCCATGGAGTTAAGGTAGCGACTGCACCAGGAGATTAAGACACTCACTGGCTAGTGTAGTAAAAGCCAACAGTAGGAGCAGAAGACCTTAAAACTATTACAGTAAACCACCACTGACTAGTTCCCCCTCCCCCAACAACTGCTGGCAACTTAAAAGGCAAGCACCACGGTGAGGGGCAAGGCTAATGAAGCAGTGGGACTGACCCATTCAGCTCAGGAATGACTTTGCCAACAGCCTTGGCTGCCCCGGTGGATGCTGGGATGATGTTCTGATGGGCCCCCCTGCCATCACGCCACAGCTTCCCTGAAGGACCATCCACAGTCTTCTGGGTGGCTGTGTAGGCGTGGACTGTGGTCTGAGGAAGGAAAACATCGTTACCACCACCTTAACCAATAGCCTTTACTCTAGAGGCTTTCACTGCACTTGTACTCTGAAGGTTACAAGTATCCAGATTATTTGTATCTCCCAGCTCTTATGTGGGAGACCTTCAGATAACAGCCCTCCAGGACCAGGACTGGACAGTTCTGAAGCATCATTTGGAATCTGGAGCCCAGTAAGTTCACTAACTGGGGAAAAGTACCCAACTACCCCCATTTAACCAAACCCCTCCACCCCCAGTCAGCATACGTCAAGGTCTAGGACACCTGCTGGATTGTAGCAGCGTTAGGAATCCCTACGCCTGACATGTTTCACACACCCCATAAACCCTTAGCAGCAACGCAGTCTAGCTTGTCCCACAAGTGTTCTCCTCTTACCATGAGCCCCTCAACGATGGTGAAGTTGTCATTGACCACTTTGGCCAGAGGGGCCAGGCAGTTGGTGGTGCAGGAAGCATTGCTGCAAGAAAAAGTTTACACATTAGCTAAAAAAAAGTAACACTTTCTCCCCAATGGGTACAATTTTATTGTATTAAAGTTGAAAGCCTCAAGTCACTACTCCTAAAACAGTTGGAAAGCTCAGTGTACAGTGTGGGGGTGGGGTTGTGCCCTTTAGGCAGCTTTGCAGCCACTAAGGGCAGAACCAGAACCTTACTCCGCACTGCCATTTGAATACAAACTCAAAGCAGCCTGGTGGGTATCATTTACAATTGCCCCAACAGAGTGGGGAGACTTGATGAGCAGTCACAAAGATGACTTGACACCAAACACCAAGTCTCCATCAGGAGTCCAGTTCATAGCTCCCCCATCTTGGAGCAATAGGCCTCTGGAGAACCATATTTCCCTAAGCCACAGAAAAGTTACCAGAAAACGTATTTACTCTCCCACCTGTAGACCCTAATCTGGAGTGAGCAAGTGAATTTTAAAGACACTCATAATTATACATAAAATCAGCAATAGCCAATGGGTCACACTGGACCACTTTGGTAATGTCACTAAAAAAACCCTTTATAAGAACAAGGCCACCAGAGCTGGACACACAAAGCCCTCTAACTGTTGGATTGCCCCCCCACACAGTGCCCTGAACTGCACAGTCTCCCCAGAAATGACCAGTTGCATCAGAATTAAACCCCTCCCAAACCGAACCAAGACACGGCTGTCCCGACCAGCTACAAGGAAGCAGCCCCTCTTACCTGACAACCTTCAATGACTTGTCGTACTTCTCATGATTGACACCCACCACAAACATGGGGGCATCAGCGCTGGGAGCAGAGATAATGACGCGCTTGGCACCCCCCTTGAGATGAGCCTGAGAAAGGCAGAGAAATAAGAGTCTTACACTTATAAAGCCCTTTGCAGGTAACAGGGGATCCCACTCCACCACCAACATATACTCAAACCTGGATGATGTACCAGTCTCCCCCCCCCCCCCAAAACATCAGCTCTCAGGGGGGAGGAGAGCAGTGATGAAGCCAGTCCAGAGATGGGATTAGGTGGCCATGATCGGCCAGGATAATCTCTTTTCAAGAAACACGGGAATTTGTAAAAAAAAAAAAAAAAAAACAAGGTCCTGACTCTGTCATTAAGCCTCATCTGAAGGACAGTCTCCCTTCCAGGTACTTACAGAAGCCTTCTCGGTGGTGGTGAAGACGCCAGTGGACTCCACCACGTAGTCTGCACCTGCATCTCCCCACTTGATGTTGGCTGGGTCTCTCCTACAAGAGGCAGACAAATGTCACAATACGGACTGGCACATGAAGACTAGGAACTGCTGTAGAAAACTTTACTGAAGAACCTTTAAGAGTTGCTCTTCAGCACCATCAACAGGGGGAATGTTAAGAATGAGCCCAGCTCCCCAGAGGGCATTCAGTGGGAAGACTTTGCTTGAGAGAAGCTGAAGCACTCACTCTTGGAAAACCATGATGGGTTTGCCATTGATCACCAGCTTGCCTCCCTCAGTCTTCACCTCCCCATGAAAACGGCCATGTGTGGAGTCATATTTGAACATGTAGACCTGGGACAGAACAATGGAGGGTAGACATTAACAACGGAAACCAAGCAGGTCATGGAGCACAATGCATGTACTACCCTACACCCCCCCATCTAGTGGGCAGGAGGAGAACTGCAGCCCTATTAGAAACTTCAGATATGTACTCCTTTTGTTCAAAGCCGTTAACAGCTTACCATGTACTCCAGATCGATGAAAGGATCATTGATGGCCGCGACCTCCACCTTCCCAGAAGTCACAGCAGCACGGGTCACCAGACGCCCAATGCGGCCAAATCTGATTGCACAAAAAAAAAACCCTGGATATTAGAGGGCACACCGATCAGTCAAGAACACGATACGAGGAAACGGAGTCTTGACTTGGAACAGCGATAGCAAGAAGGGGTTCAAGCCTATGCATCTAGGTTTCCACAAGAAAATCAAGTTGCCACAGGGTGGCAGCAGAGCCCCCCTGAAACTGCTCTTTCCAGTATGAGGGGAAGTGGAGACCACATGAAGTCCTGCTGATCCGAGGATCACTGCCAAGTCAGAGCTCCCGATGCTTGTGCTGAAACACAGGAGCCCTGAAATTGTGGATGCAAGATGTGCAAGGACACCCATCACTTAAAGATGAAGGCTTTATTTAAAAAAAAAAAGCCATTACCAACCTATTCTCTGCTTTTGAGCCTTAAGGTAGGGCTTAGATTTGAGTACAGTTACAAGACTGTTAGGGTGTCAACTGGATGTGAAGGTGGTGCATGTATTTCCCCTATTAAGTAAGGCAATCGAATCAAAACTCAGGCAGCACTTAGGCCTTCTGGTTGTCTTATGCCAAGATCTTAACCACAGGCAAGACTCAAATCTTCCATGCAAGGCCTTTAAAATGTGCTTCCAGGTCTAAAAGCTCAATGGTGTGCAATAGAGAGGAAGCCTGTGATAAATGGCACAGATAAGGGAGTAAATTCACATCAATAGTGCATTTGAAGTCTAAACCAGCAAGCAAGTCAGTTGCTGGTGCTAGTTAACATTAAGGGCCCAACTGGAACAAAAGCCAACAGATCGAGATACTCCAGGACCTGAGAGCATCTTCAGCCCTTTGATGGCCAACTGCTCAATGTCAAGTTGAAAATACTGTTCCAACCTGCACCAGAAGGGGGCAGCATCCAGTCACTCTCTCAACTACCGAGAGCTTCTTAGATAAAGGCCTTGAGTTCGCCATTAGCCACTGCACTTCGGTATTAGGACTGAAGTTCATATCTATACATATTAACCCATCCCAGCATTGCACAACTCCAGACTTGCACAAATATTTGATCAGCAAAACCCAAAGGAGAAAACAGGTTGATGTTTAGCCAGTGTTGTCGTTACCAGTAATTAAACGCAGCCGAGAATAAGGAGATGGAAACGGGTAGGTCCTGTTCATACATGCTGTAGTGGCAGAGAGGGGTTTCTATGACACAGAGGGAGGTGAACCAGCCAACACAGGCTCCACAAGCAGATTGAACAGTCATTCGTATCAGGCCAAAAGGACCACCAACCTCAGTGCAGTAAGGTACCCAGTGCCCATTTTGTGGCATAGTTCATGTTTTTGAAGGAAATTTAAGGGCCAAAGTGCAGTTTTCAAAGGTGAATATTAACAAGACAGTACAGGGTTCTGTCCTCTTCTGCAGAAAGGGGCTGTTCATAGTAGGAAGCAAGCACAGAACATTCACACACTTCCATAAAAGTAATTGATAAACAGGGTTTTATCTGGGTCTAAAGTCAGAAGTGGGTCCATTATCTCCCCACTGCCCCACCCCAGTCCTGACTGGCTGGCTACCTCCAAACTGGAGGGGAGGAGTCATCCCACTGCTCCTTTCTTCAGCTGGAGAGGAAAGCCTGAAAAAAGCCACAGCACACCAGAACTGAAATGGGCAGCCCCTGTAAGTCACCAGGCTTGATTGGAGAAGGTCCTTTAAAATTATAAACCCTATTGTGTCCTTTCATGCAGCTGAATTCCCATTTTAACACTAGCTTCCAGAAGTGCATCTCGGGTTCAAGTGGTGGGCATCATCAGGACAAGCCAGCACCTGCTGTACAGAGGTCTAACACATCCTGTAGTGGGAAACCCACTTAGGAACTGCAGGCTTGGGTTGTATAGCGCCTCCACAACCAGCAAAGCTGACTGAACCACTCCAGGTCAGAGTGGGAGCCTGACCTATAACTAAAATGCCATTACTGAACGGATCTCATTTGTGGACCACATTCCACCCAGGAAAAGGCTAGAGGTCGGAGTTAAAGATCACTGGATGACCCCCAGCCTTCAAGAAAGGTTATTCGCCTAAAATAGGCAGAGAAGAATGCGACAGCTGTGCCTCGACTAGTGTCACTTAACAGAAGTTAACTAAAAATAGAGCAGACCAAGAGGCCAACTGTACAGGTTACAGAGCACAGACTGAAGAGTACAGTAGACGAACAGGGCAAGGAGGTGTAGGGCAAACCTCCAGACTACCAGCCTTAATGTTTGACTGGGGCACTCAATCTAAACTTACAGTCCCCCCACCCCAGTATTCAAAAGTGGCATGGAGATCAGGGACTGAAGTTTCACTATAACCCCTGATCTTTACATGTGGTTTTAGTTTTTGAATCCAAGCAAGATAGCAGCTCGCCGTCTCTCTGGACTAAGGGGAGCAGAGAGCAAGCCAGACAGTGCAGTAGCACTTGCGACTCAGCAGGACAGCTGGTAGTTTGGGTGTAACAATATTGTGGCAATATGGGTCTTTGGATCCACCCCCAGCAAATCAAGCAACTGAAGCAGAAACTCAAACACCGATGGCTTTGTAGGAGCGTAGTTTAGTCAGCTAATCTAAAGTCATGCCAGGGAGGAACACTGGCATCATTAACCACTCAGTTGACACTCCAAGCTTGCTGGGCTTGGTCCGACTTCCAGATCGTTCTTCTCACCACCCAGTTGGGCCAGTGGCAACACTGCAAAAGCCAGCTAGGGGCCGAGGAAATCAAGCCAAGCAACCTGCCAGAATAAAACCGCAGAACAAGGGGGGAGCACTGCACCCAATGGGTTATGGGAAGATGGAACAAGAAACTCAGCCATGTTGAAAGCCGGTCTCCAGCTGTCTTGTGCAAAGCCAGGTTAAGACCCTCGAGTCTTGAGATAACTGCTTTTAGCTTCACAGGCTAAAAGCTCTCCGATCAGGCCTCCCCCCGGTGGGTTAGGGCACCAGACTCAAAAGCACTGGCCTCAGACTCAAAGTCCCAGGTGGAAATGCATCAGCTGGACACCTGATTGGGAGTTGCTGGTGCACCCTAGGTTGCAAATGAGCACCTACAATAAGAGCCAGATTAAGCCCCGGCTGTCGTGTACTCATGTCCAGAGCGGTACAAATAGCACAGCCTCTTCCAGATCAGTACATAACAGACTGAGGTGTAGCCATTTCAGTCAATGTAAGGCACAAGGACCTCAAAGAGAGCCATGTGAAGCCAGGATCTGGAGGGATAGTTACTACCCACATTATATAGTGGAGCAATCAAGTTTCCCCTTAATCCAAGCAGGTCATGTAGGCCCACAGGGGCGGAAGAGACATTATCTGCTCCTCTCCTGACCTTTTGATCTCCGTTGAACAACACTCCCAAATTTGAAGGCACTGCTTAAAGGCCAAGGTGGAGAGCCACTTCAAGTCAAGAGCTCTCCTCCTCATGAAGCCTAAAGCATTCAAAGCTAAATGCACATCTTGAAAGAATGAAAGCCAGTTACCTCCAAAACTGGTTAGATGCTTAAATGAAACCAGGTTAACCGAATTACAAGAATGAGATGGCAGGCCCTTTCAGGACGTTAGACTTTGAAATGAGGCTCTCATGTGCACTAGATCCAACACACAAAGTTGGATCACTTACACCTTCCACACAGTGGATCAGTGACCTGATGAAGGTTTACTCACCCGTTGATTCCAATTTTCACCATGGTTAACAGGTTAAAGTCCTCGTCTAGAAGGAGGAAACAAAAAAAAAAACATTAAGAAGAAATGCACCCCGAATGACACGGAACAAGCTCAGGCGCAGTAGCGTCTAAAACGTCATAAGCCAACCGCCAAAAATAAAAAAAAACGAAACTAGTTCCAAAAGTTTTCCCGTTTCTCCTTTAAGTACAAGGTTGTACCGAAGCCAGAACCGTCCCTAGGCACTTCAACAGATACCGCCCACCCACACTAAGCATCCTGTAGAAATGAGAACTGGCGAACATTAAACTCGCACCTATGTCGGAGGGGAGCCGTATTCCGTAGAACATCGGCGCACTCACAACGCAGCGAGCTTACGATTCACACACGGCGCCATGCTAGACTTGAGACTGCAGCCGTGCTCGCTCGCTAAACGGTAAGCGACAATGAAGCAAGCAGGTCGCCATCTCTCTCCACCCCCACACACTACAAGTATTCCTTTACGCGAAACGGAGGTGTTGCAAGACGGAGGAGCAGAGAACCCCAATCAAGCGAAGAACAGCGGTACTGTGCAGTAGGAGCGCGTCATTAGAGGAAGATACAACCTTGCAGCCTCCGAAAACAAGACCTTTCCGCACAGAACTGGGCACTTCACAGCAAGACGACTGCTAGGTGCACAGACGACAGATGCAAATAGTCTATCCGATAGCTCCAAATACAAAGGCGCAAAAAAGTGGTATATTGAGCCCTATTACATCCCTAGACACTCAACACAAAGTCCAGCTTCAGGAAACCACATACTTACCGTTTGTGAGTTACAGCTCCTCTGCCCTTCCGGAAACTCTGACTTTCAGTGGAGTGAAGAGCCAGTGGCCGGGCTGGTGCACTTTATACCGGTAAGCTGGAGACGGTCACGCCCCCCCCCTTCCCGCCCCGCCTCCGGCCGGCGCTCCGCGGGCGGAACCTCAAGGTCACCCGAGTCCGCGGCCGCCATGACGGCTCCTGCAGAACACACGCGAGCAGCGTGCGGGGATAGTGCGTCACGGCGCTGCATGGGAAGTGTCCCGATGCTTTTTTTTTTTGTATGTTTCCCTTGCTCTTATTGCTTGTGACCTCATGCATTTATTCTTGATCTAATGCGATGGCCCCGTGCACTATATCACAATACAGAATTGAAGTGAGAGATTATAATAATAATAAACTTTATTTTATATAGCGCCTTTAAAGGTGGCTTCTCAAAGCGCAAAGATTATTTCAAAAGTACTGTTAACAAACGCGATACTGCATACTGCAACGCGTTGTTTTTTTGTGGGGTGGGGTGGTTTGGAGATGAGCTAATAATATGCACTTCAGAGTTCTCCTTCGTGGAATGAAGGAGTTTGAAAGACCCGTGTATGGCACCTATATTAGAAAGACGTGGGTGATGCTGGCGCGCTGGGTGTGGCGAGGGGGACGCGTTCCTATTGGCTGGCGCGGGCCGGAGGCGTCGCCTCGTCTTCAGTACAAAGGTCTCCTTGATGCAGGAGACAGGAGGCTCCGAATTCATCATGAGCAGCCTGTCATATTACCGCGGTCAGGGGTGGTTAGGCCACAGCGCAGGTGTGACATTTGATCTCTGGGGTGCTGTGTAAGCATTGACCCTTCCCAAATGTGTAAAGGTGCCTTTGAGAAAGATAATAGAGGCTGTTGCTACAGCTACTAGAATAAAAGCAGAAGAAGAATAGGGTGGTTTCGTAACCAATAAATTATTCATGGAACAAGTAATAGGTTTATTCCATGATGAAAAGAGAACGTTGTGTTTCTTTTCTTCTCTTTTCAGCAGGGCATGACTCCATTGTTCCTCTGCAGCCTATTCATGCTGACGCAGCTCCCCACCTGAACTACTTCAATAAATTATGAAATACTTAAAATAGTAATGGTTAATAGACAGGAGAGCAGCAGACGCGCATGACTTTAACGTATACAAGAGAGCGAATCGCAAGAAGTGTTTTGCCAGTGTAAACGGCAGCCGATGAGCGGGTTTGTAATGAAGTTTCTAGCCTCACGACCTATCCCGGAGACGGCCTCCCCGCCCCCTGCCCCTCCCCCTTTGTCTTATTGGTGGCCTCCGCTGCCACTCCGACTCTCCGACGTCACTCGTTGGCTGCGAGGAGGCTCTGTGGCTGCGTTGCCACGGCGACCGAGCACACGCTGGATCGGCCGCACTGGGGCTACGTGGGGATCCGCGCGTCTGCCGTTCCTACCCCGGCCGTCGGGTTACGACTGCATGCGAGTGAAAGAGACGGGCCATGGTCTAAAACACAGAGGCAGAGGCGGACTCGCAAAGACATTCAGGCCACACACGCCGCCGCCAGGACAGGCGGACAGGGGCGTGAGCGCCGGGAGTCTGGTTGGCGAGATCGGTTGCCTGCATCTGACCTTCTCCAGAGACGGAGAGACTGGGGGGATCGATTTCCGTCTGGGAGCTAGGAAAAGGTCAGCTCAGCGCTCGCTGGAAGGACCCTGACCTTTCCGTGCCCCCACTCTCTGTACCTCGCTGTTTCACCGTGGTGCTAATGCCCAGGCAGTCAGTCGCAGTGTCTGAAATTGCCTTTAAGTCACCATGGATATGCTTGCACTACACTGTACTGTATTTCCCCGAGTAAGGTACAAACTGTACTGTATTATATATAGTGCCAGATTGATACTGCAATTTATCAATGTAGCTGTCTATGGTGTGCTGTTCTGCCCTATAATGTACTATACTACATTATACGGCAGAACAGATATACTACATTATATACCAGATTTACATTGTACCGTATTTACAGAGCCTGGTCTTCACTGTACTGTATCTACAGAGCCTGATCTACACTGTACTGTATCTACAGAGCAGATCTACACTGTACTGTATCTACAGAGCCTGATCTACACTGTACTGTATCTACAGAGCAGATCTACACTGTACTGTATCTACAGAGGAGGTCTACACTGTACTGTATCTACACAGTCTAATCTATACTGTACTGTATCTACAGAGCAGGTCCACACTGTACTGTATCTACAGAGTCTTATCTACACTGTACTGTATCTGCAGTGCCTGATCTGCAGTGCCTAAAGAGAAGAAAGGAAACCACGTTTCGGCTGTGGAACCTTCTTGGGGGTGTCGTTAATGACTGGCCGGGTGAGCCAAGATACCCTCCCCCCCCCCCCCTCCCCCAGCCGGGCAGCAGGGAAAATAGGTAGTTTGGCACCGGGTCCGACCAGCCAGGCGCTCCGCCAGCACTCAGCACGACGAGCCTACCGGCGACTGGGTCCAGTGCCAAGCTCCCGAGGAAAGGAGGCAAAAAAGGGGACAAATAAAAAATTGGGAGAGCCGCTCGGGTCCGAAACCCCGCTCAGCCCCGGTAGACACCGGACCGCAGGGGGATCTGACCTCAGTGGCCGGGCAGGGAACTGCTGTGGGCGGCCTGGACGGAGGGAATCGGAAATCCTGGCGCCGGCTAGACCGGGCCGACAGAGACATATTTGGCCCTCGCTTGAAAACCCGACCCCCGGCTTCCCCTCTCCATCCACTCCCAGAGTCCTCCTTCGGTGAATGCCACACGCTGCGGTATGAAAAGGGGGTTGCTTGCATCCCGGTCAGAACCTGTTCATTACTGACCGAGCCATCTAAAAGACATCTCGCTCGACCCACAGCTGGTTTCCAGCTGGTCAGCGCTTCTGCGGAGGACGGGACGACCGTAGTTTCGGAGCCGGGACAGGTGAAAGGCATGGACAACAGCAAGTGGTCGGACTTGGAGGGGCTCTTGCGCTGTGCAAATCCAGCCCCAGCAAGCACTTACCCTGATCGATAAAGGACAATCACCCTTTTTTATGAACGTCGGTATCACTATAGAATCTTGACTAGTTAAGAGTGTGTACTTAGTGTAAGAGGTTTATTGTGAATTCAAGTTTACCTCGATCCACTGTAGGAACTAAACTTACAAGAAACAGCCCCGCCTTGTTCCCCCTTTTAAAGAAAGTGCGTCCCCTGTCTCCGAGCTGAACTGCCAACAGGTGAAACGTTTCTCATGGGGAAGCGGCGCCTTTTTGTTAATACGCGTCGCAATGCTGACACCCAGTGGCTTCGCGAGAAACTGCAACGTCGCATCTTCGGATCTGATCAAGGAGCTCACAAGTCCCACGACGGAGCTCCGACAGTAATAATGCAGCCCAGACTCCAAAAACCCACACAAATCTTTTATTTTGACAGCATCTCCGGACACGGTGTTGGTTTGTTGACGATGAACAAGCGGCACACGACGAGGGCAGGACCCGACGGAGATGGGACCTGGGGCCCGGGTCTCTCCAGCCTCTCTCCTCGGGGGGGTGTCGAACTCCTCCAGCCGGCCGGGATCAAGGAATCACCGCGGGTGGTGGAGAGTTTCCCTTCACATCAGGCTCATGGCTTGGTGAATTTCTCCTCCAGTAAATACACCCCCCTATCCAGCAAAAGCTACTCTCGGTTACATAAGCAGCGTGTAGTTTTATTACAGACAGGTAAAGGAAACAATACTACAGTGACAGTAGGATGCCATGCCATAGCGAGGCACTGTGGGCCAAAACTGAAACTAGTCTTTTTTTTTTTGCAATATAAATGTCTCGTATCAACATGTCAACAAATGCACGGTGCTGCAGTCCACACTATTCTGCACAGCGGTGCTGGGGGGCTCTTGTTCAACGGTAGCCAGGCCATTCTCGTAGCTCTCTGCTTTGGCACAGAATGATTGCTGAAAAGCTTCTGTGGAGGGGTGAAGTACTCTTGAAGTACTCTCCTACGTCGCCTGGTACCGGCATTCGCGTGTAACAGGGAAAGCATCGTCCCCTCAGAGAGCCGCTTTGAGTAATGGCGTCTATCAAATAAATAATTACAGCACTGTATTTTGCCTGCTTCATATTTCCACATAGCCATCAGCAAACTGTGAGCACGTTCTGCTGCTGTGCAGTGGACAGCCTCCTACATAGATCCGGCGATATATAGTGCCAGGGCGAAATTATAGCTTCTGAGCAAACACTACAGTAGCCTACTACAGTCTTTTACTCCGTGTCAGAAAGGAGAAAAGACAGAGCGCAGCCGAAGTCACTAGTCTGAAAAGCCAGGTACACACATCGCTCACAAGTTCGAGACAAGCTGCCTTGTTTTCATTTTAAAGGAAAAAGTAAAATGGGTGATACATATTCAGGGAAGAGACGGAGCATTTTGAAAAACACGCAGAACGACAGGGTGGAGTTCTAGAACGGCGCTGGGGGTGGGGGTTGGCAGAAGGTTCTAGAACGCCGGGGGAACACCTGCAGGGACGAGAGAGACCGAGAGAGACGAGTCACCCTCCGGGCGGCAGGGCGAAGACTCAGGCGTCGTCACACATGACGTTTCTACCCAGCCAGAGATCACTGGCTCGTGTCGCCGACAAGAACAAAAAGGCAATACACCTGGATCACAACACCAAGCACAAAGTGGAGCAGGCACACACCCTGCAGCCTTAAAATTAATTGAGATTTGACCTAGCTCGGACTCCCGCTCAGGAGATAGATTTGTACTGTGAGGCACCGAATTGTCGAAGACTAGAGAAATTTCTCCCTTCACCCCCTTGTTGAATAATTTCCAGTTTCTCCCATCAGAACGCAGATACAGACTCATCAACTCTCCAGACCAATAGAATTACGTTCTCATGCATACCAGTAGTCATACTGTTACTTAACACTTGACTTTCATGCAAATATGCATGTATGTTGTGTATATTGTTGTTTTAGTCGTGTTCTTTTGTTTCTCTGTCCGTCTGTACAACAGCACTGCTGCAGTGAAGCAAATTGCCCCCTCAGGGATATTAAAGGCTCTCTCTTACTCTTTAAAGGGGAGTTTTAATACCTGATAGCTCAGTTTTAAACTTATACTGCTAGGTTTACGTTATAATTAGCAACACGGTGCCGTTTAATAATAATAATAATTATAATAATAATTGCTTACACTTATATAGCGCTTTTCTGGACACTCCACTCAAAGCGCTTTACAGGTAATGGGGACTCCCCTCCACCACCACCAATGTGCAGCATCCACCTGGATGATGCGACGGCAGCCATAGTGCGCCAGAACGCTCACCACACATCAGCTGGTGTTTGTTGCTAATTAACAGTATGAGCTTGTATAGAGTTTATTTTTGCAACATTCATATTATATTAGTTCTACACGCTTCATCTTCAAGGTTGAGAGTGGGGAAAAAGAACTACATGCAAATTGTCAAGTTGGTTGTAGTTGCCTGGCCTGTCCTCAGAAAGACACTCACCTCAGCCAATAGTTAGCAGCCGAGCCCGCTGAGGGAGCCAATCCGGTCGAGTTTGAGGCCAAAGCAGCCTCGGGCCCACCCCTTCTTGGCCCGGTCGGAGAAAGCTCTCTTTCGATTGGCCAGCGTGTCCCTCAACAGGCGGTACCACGGGTGCTCACTTGTTGGGGGCAGGTCAGTCCATCCCGGGTACTCGGCGGCCTTCGAAGTGGTGTCCGCCGGTCGTAACCTCTCCCCGGGGTCGCCGGCGAGGCTCTCCAGTTCGTCTGCGGTCAGGAGATCCCTGTACTGTTCCAAAAACTCCCGCAGAAGCTGATGGGAAGGAACACGTGTTAAGGTCGTGAAAAACTATCGCCAGCTTTTTAACCGCTTCTTCCAGTGCAGGGTCGCGGGGGAGCTGGGATTTATCCCAACATAGAACTGGGCGCAAGGCAGGGTACACCCTGGACGGGACGCCAGTCCATCACAGGACACACACAGACACAGACACTCACACCAGGGCCAATTAATCTACCGGCATTGTCTTTGGACTGTGAGACGAAAACCACATAAACACAGGGGGTACATCCAAACCCCACAAAGACAGCCCCCCACGTCTGGCATTGAGCCCAGGGAACACACGCCTCCGCGCCACTGTGCTGTTACGACTATTCTTCATAATGACACCTCTATAATAGGTGACGTATAGAATAATATCACAGTGAGAAAACAATGCAGAAAACATATGAACAATGTGAGTTATTCCGCCGTGAAGTATGTGTACAGTACGGAAACTGGGAGAAACCCGATCTATTCTTTGATCGATAATTTACTAAAAGCCGCATGAGGTAGAATGAAATGATGTCTTTGGTTTTGATATCCGTTTCGCTCCGATGCTCTGGCAGCTATGCCACGTTCAGAGCAGTTCTGGCAGACGTCGGTACCTGTATAATTAATATTCATCAGTCAGTCTGCCTGGGTTATCATTCCGTATCATTCAGATTCATTGCGCTTTTGACGGACTCATTTCACGCGCCCTGGCACGGTAGTTCATTGTAAATGACTGTGCCAGAGGGCACTGCATTCATGAACAAACTACACTACAGTGATGCTGGTTGAAACTGCGTCTTAGTGTCTGCAGTTTTCCTGCAGGCTTGAAAAAAACCGCGGGGCATAAACACTCCAGAAGACGAACAGGTATGCAGCCGCGCGTAAAACGGTCGCGCCCCGAAAATACCTCCTGTACGCACCCCGCTTCCGCTGAAACGCCACGGGCATGATATCCCGGGCAGTTCTGACAAACCGTCCAAAACATCCAAAGTTACAAATCCCTAAACCCCGTTTGCAGCGTGTACCCACAACTTCTGCGTCGACAAGACGTTGAAGTCCTTCACTGAACCAATTAGTCCACCCGATCAATGGGCATCGTTTTCGGTTTTATGGGGGGGGAGGGCTCCATCAGATAGAAGAGGCGCCGGAGTGCCGTATTAACCCCACCCCGACATCACCCCCTCATTACCCCCTTCCCGTGCGCAGTGTCCGCCGTCACGCCTCCGCCGCCCGCGGTAGCGGTACCTGCATCGCGGGCGCTGTCTTGAGAGCGCGGCTCTCCGTCGGGACCAGCGAGAGGCACGCCAGCAGCACGCCGAGGAGCAGGTACCGCGGGCGGGGGAGGGACAGCCGGGGTGTCCGAGCGGTCATCTTCAGCGCTGGAGACGGCTGCTGCGGCTGCTACACCTGCAATGACTGCGGTAATAATAATAATAATAATAATAATAATAATAATAATAATAATAATAGATCAAGAGGAGAAAAGAGGACAGTCTGAAAGCTCCGCAGAAGGATGGCAGGAAATGAAGGAGTGAGGAGACGAGAGAGAGAAGACCTTGCAGGTAGTCTAGAGTGGTTGAGATAGACCCGTCTGTTCCTCTGCCTCTGCACTGAGCCAGCCAGAAGGATGAGTGGTGGGACAGGACAGGTAGGGCGAAACACTGGAGCCCAAGTTGGCTGAACTCACCTCTGTCGCTTGCTTTTTGGGTCCCGGGGCTGCTGTCCAGTCTCCTCGCGGGCTGTCCGGCTCACAAGCTGCTTTCCATGGCCGACACCTGTCAGGTTGTGACACCAGCCCTGCTGCTCCCTGGCTCACTGCAGCACTGGATGCTGTTTGAACCCCTCGCTCTTTCCTGGTCTCTCTCTCGGCGCTCATGTACTGTAGCCTCCAGCAGTCGCTGGCATATGTAACCCCCCCCACTCCCTGTACAGGAGAGTTTATCTTGTCACTCAGGTGATGTCATCCCTGTTTAAACAGCGGCGTCGCCACGGCAACCGGACACCCCATTCTCGCGCGCACAGCTGTCACTGCAGCGGGTGCGCCCAGAAACATGAGGTCACTGCCGCAGGTCGGAGGTCAGCGGCGCTTTCCAAGAAAGACACAAAACAAGCAGGAGGAGAGAGATTCCGAATGAAAAAAAAAAGCCACTTGTCTCGGCGTGCTGGATTGTGTCATTGGTTTATTATGTCTAAATGTACTCTCCCATAAGAGTCAGCATTTCAGTGTGGATTAACCCCTCTCCCTCCGATACTGAGCTTTAGTGTCCAGTCAGTCAGTCAGGGGCCCTGTGCTGTAGTGTCCAGTCAGTCAGTCAGTGTCTCTGTGCTGTAGTGTCCAGTCAGTCAGGGTCACAGTGCTGTAGTGTCCAGTCAGTCAGTGTCTTTGTGCTGTAGTGTCCAGTCAGTCAGTCAGGGGCCCTGTGCTGTAGTGTCCAGTCAGTCAGTCAGTGTCTCTGTGCTGTAGTGTCCAGTCAGTCAGTCAGTCAGGGTCACTGTGCTGTAGTGTCCAGTCAGTCAGTCAGGGGCCCTGTGCTGTAGTGTCCAGTCAGTCAGTCAGTGTCTCTGTGCTGTAGTGTCCAGTCAGTCAGTCAGGGTCACTGTGCTGTAGTGTCCAGTCAGTCAGTGTCTCTGTGCTGTAGTGTCCAGTCAGTCAGTCAGTCAGGGTCACTGTGCTGTAGTGTCCAGTCAGACAGTGTCAGTGTGACTGTGCTGTGGTGCCTAATCACTCTGTATTAAAGTGCAGTAGTGTCCAGTTAGTGAGTGGGTCTGCATTACCGACCCCCACCCACCTTGGGACTCTATAATCCCTGTCTCCTCCACCCTTCCTGTTCTTGATTGGTGCACCTGACTCTCTGCACAGGAAGTGACCACATAGCCCCAGGAGTAGTGGCTCAGACAGGGCTATGTGGCCGCAATTACTGCCCCCTCCCTTCCTCCCCAGTGGAGTATCGGGTGGTGGGAACCAATTTTCTGCTGGTGTGTGGGGCTGGGGGGGGACCGTACAGCAGCTCACCTGGGAGATCCAGACATTGCTTTCTGGGCCTTCCCTGTTTTCTTGCACTACGTCGCTCAGTGTGTCCTCCTGCCCTCCTTTTCCCAACTCCTCCTTTCCCTTCTCTTCTTTTTCTCCTTTCCTCCCCTGGGCTCCACCCTCAGCCACCTCCGTCTTGCCCTCTCCATGCCCGCCGCTTCGGGCTTCAGCTCCCTTTCAGCTGCCAGCGGGAGGACAAAAAGAAGGAAATGCTGCATAGCAGTTTGGGGAAAAGAGGCGCCGCTGGGCCGCTTCCGAGAGCTAGCGCAGCGAAGAGGCAGGAGCGTCGCGCAACGCTTCGGTTAGGGAGGGAAGGTGACATCTTATGAGTGGATGTGCTGGGGAAGAACCAGGTTTGACGAAAGGCCAGTTGCTGGCCGCTATTGACATTTGTGTTATTTGGGTTTTTTAAAAGAACAGTTAATTGGTTAATTGTATGCATTGGCCTCAGTCAGAGAGGAATCCTACTCCGTTGGGCCCCTGAGCGAGGCCCTGAACCCCAGCTGCTCCAGGGGCGCCGTATAAATGGCTGACCCTGCGCTCTGACCCCCAGCTTCTCTCCCTGTCTGTGTGTCTCATGGAGAGCAAGCTGGGGTCTGCGAAAAGACATTCTTAATGCAAGAAATTGTATAAAGCCAATAAAGCGATCTTATCACTCTGCTCTCCTCCCCCCTGAGAGCTGGTGTGTGGGGAGAGTGCTGGCGCATCATCCAGGTGGGGGTACACACTGGCGGTGCTGGAGGGGGATCCCCAGTACCTGTAAGGCACTTTGAGGGGGGTGTCCAGAACAGCGCTCTGTAAGCGTCAGGAATTATTTATAAGCAACAAAAATCGTCCTTTCCCTTCACGTCCCTCCTGTATTCCCCCATTTCTCCCTCTGCCTCCTCTTCGCCTTTTCCATTTCCTTCCACCTCTCTCTGCCCCCTTTTCAAATCCTGCTTATCCCCCACTTTTCCCCATCGATCTTTCGGCTCCCATAAACGTCGCACCCCCCCATCTCTGCCCCCGGGCCCTCGCCTCCAGCCAGCCCCTTCTCGCGGTGAGTTACCGTCTGTCAGAGCCATCTGCTCTTGCTGCCCCCTGCCGCGCCCGCCCAGCGCTGGGGCCCAGCCAACACACACATTGCACACGACCGCTCCGTGCGGCTGGCTTATCAGAGGAGACAGGGCTTTGTTCCCAGCTCAATTGAATCTGTAACTTTTCCTGCACGGGGAAAAAAAAAAAAAAAAAAAGTTTGCCTAAGTAGTTTTTTTTTTTTGTTCAAATTAAGCCATTTAACTTTTTTTTTTGTTGAAATTATAATATGCCGCCCACACAAGCGCAGTGTGTTGAGCGCAGATAAGTGCAGCTGTTTCTACACCTCTGAACCGAGAGCCAGAGCTTAGTGTGGGAACAGAGAGTCACGGTGACTGAGGGGGAGGGAGGGAGGGAGAGAGACGGGGATGAGGAATCAAGCTGGAGGACAAAAAAAATAGGTGGGGGGGGGGGGGGGGAAGAGGCAGAGAGCAGGAAGAAGTTCGAATAATGGGAATGGAAGGGAGGGGGAGAGAAAAAGGAGTGAAATTGCGAAGAGGGAGCGGAAGACGGGCGAAAACGAGGAAAAAAAAAGAGGACGAGAGGCACGGGGAAGCAGGACAGAAACCGTCAGGTGTCAAGCTGGCAAACGCATTGACGTACGGTCCTCCGCGCCGGTGAGGCACAGGCGCACTGCGGAGGCCGGGGGTTAGCGCGGAGTGAAGATGGTGGCGGTGGGGGGGGGGAGAACAGTCAAGCACACTCCCACACACCACTGCCGAGCGCAGGGCAGCCGAATCCACCGTCGGGACCAGGAGGCGCTATTGACCCCCTCGGCCCGGGCTTCGCGAGCGCGAGGGGCGTCCCCCCCCCACCCGCTAGAGCCAGCTTTTCTCAGCAGCCAGGGAATGCATTGCAAAAGGACTCAGTTGAGCAGAAAGCAACCGGAATTAGGTTTTGCCTCATCTGATCGCTTTATCCAATTCAGGGTCTGGTGGGACAGCTGGAGCCTATCCCAGAAAGCAATGCGTGCAAGGCGGGGTACACCTCAGACGGGACGCCAGTCCATTGCAGGGCAGACGGACAAACACACACATCAGAACCAATATTCCAAAAGGCCAGTTACCCTACTTGCTTGCCTTTGGACTGTAGGAAGAAACTCGGGTAAACCTGGGCAGAACACGCAAACTCCACGGAGACAGCACACCAGGAACCCAGCTGTGAGGCCACCGTGCCACCACATCGTCCCCATTTAGAAATCATTTGGAACGCAAAGGACACCCATCACGGGGCAGCCTTTCCACACACTGAACACCCTAAGTTGCAACCGACCCCTCCCACCGTCGTCTCCAGTCCCCGGCTCTGCCATCTCGGGGGGTCAGCAGCTCCTATTCCAGCTCATCTATTAAACAGCCTAAGTCCAGTATAACGTCTCCCGAGTCTTAAGATACTGTTTTATTTTTTTAGAGACCTACATCACAGCTCCCTGACTAGGATTGGACACCCATGGTTCAGTCAGTCTCACGGGAATGCAGGAGCTCTCTGGTATTTTGGCTTGTTTTCTAGGTGTTTGCCAAACATCAGTACCTTACAACCCCCCAGAAAAGTGGATTTAAGCCAAAGAGCTGCCACCCCACACTCCCAAAATGCTGGGAGCACATTCCAAACTTCTTTGTAACTTCCAAACCGTTTAAAGTTTGTCATTACGAGATTGGGCTGCATCGACGACACTGCGGTGGGCACAAAAGTCAGGAATGCTTCTGGGCTGGAGCTGAGCCCGTCAGAATTTCAGCCCCCACTCACGGCTCACAAGGGGGTGTGTGCTCATGCCATGAGCCGCGCGATCAGTCACCAAACACGACGGCGTTAATAACAACCTTCCGGGTCTGATGACATCCCCTTGAATTGTTCCAAAAGGCAGCAGCTCCCAGTCTTTTTGTGGGTGTGTATTTTTGCCTCCAACCCCGGCCAAACGCATTCACCTCTCTCCCGTACCACCCCCCTTGGAAATAAAGACGTCACCTGGTCTGTGAGCAGCTGCCTGCTGCCAACTGATTCCAAGTTTTGTCAGGCAGCGGCCTGTGAAACTGGGGCTTGGGAGGAATTGAGTTATGAAGGCTGTCTGGTACAGCTGTGACATTCTGCCATTTGCCAGCGCTAAGCTCATTGTAGAATGTCAGGGTTCTAAAATTTATGCACTTTAATAAAACAGATGAGCTACCTCATTCCCCATCGGGATCACAGTTTTAAGAGGCGGTTGATGGGTTCCAAAAACGTTGCATTGTATACCTCCAATTCTGTTACTAAAGCCATGCAGGAAACGCGGGGTGGTTTTTTTCCCCATCGCCCAACATCTTGGCATGTCTCTGACCTTTGAAATCCAGTGCACTACCTCCGACGTGCCGGCTCCATCAGTGTTCTGGAGGCTGTTGGCCTCCGGACCCGAAGAGGTACCAAAGATCTCCTACTGGGCATTGCTGCAGCAGCCGAGAGTGCCGGTCGGGCGAGAGGACGCACAGGGGCGTCCAGGCTAACCTCCTGCGATGTCACAAGATCGGACAGGTCACTTGAAACAGTCGGGTTATGAAATAAAGAACGATTCCCACAATGCTGTTCAAGCAGCTGCAGCAACGTGGGAGGGTGTGCAATGTCGGTCTTCTGCCAGACTGCTCCAACACAAGATCCACGATTGATCAAAGGAAAGGAGACGGGCTCAGAAAATGGGAGTTTATTTAACAATCTCTAAAATCATGATTAAAGTGGGAAACACAAGAACAAAACAAAACAGAAAGGTCCATGTAGTTCACAAAATCTCAAAAAACAACAGAATACAGAGTGAAACATCATGAGGTGGTCAGGGCGGAAGGCAAATGTACAGACAGGTCACTGGTAACAGAATACACAAAGAGATGGAGGAGGAAAGGCCTTGCCTCATCTTGTGGGGCCAGTCAGAGGAATAGAGAAAGGCTCTGTTCAGTTTATCTTGCTCTACAATAGCTCACCAACATCCCACAAGTGTCATCAATCAGATTCTTAAAGGATGCCAGAGAACTGGCTTAGACCCGTCTCTCCCTTCTTCAGCGTCTGGTTCTGGAGCGGCGAGCAGAGCGCAAGATGGGCGTCGTGACCTTCGGGGTCTCGTTTTCCGAAAGCTCGGCGGCGGACTCTGCAAGAAACAAACGCACAGATGACAAACGCCAACGGGGAGCGGGGCAGTATGATCAAGCACGCTGTGGCTCCAGACAAGGTTCACAAAGCAGGAGGAAAAAGTCATGATATTGGTCAGAATCGCCCAAATCCTTGAAAGGTGAGCTGCGGCATTTGAATATCACTTGTCATTTAAAAAAAAAGCCTGCACTAAATTCTGTAGATTTTGTGGTGTTGATTCTGGCAAATGTTTTAAAGAAGTTTAGCACCAAAACCAGACTGAAGACACTTGACTTCTCTCCATTGCTCATCATCCACAATCAGTGCATTTCGCTGTGCACTATAGCCAGACCGAATTCTTCACTCGACTGCGAAGACCTAGCATTTTTTTGGCACACATGCAAAACAAGGGCTCCGAGTTTACTGCCGCAATCTCATTCCTGGCTCAGATAGAAAGTTATCCCTTCACAATTCTGAAAATAATTTCCTGTTTTTTTTTTCTTGGCTGAAGAACAACCACCGAAGTGAGGCTACTCCCCTACAAATACTGATCTCATGACCAAGGAGTGCAAGAGCACCACAGAGGGCTGGTTCGAGGGGCATAACTAAAGGGAAGCAGTTTTTGGTTGCTGTTTGACTGAACAGGCTAAGAGCTTGGAGGTCAATACATTGAGACTCTGAACCTGATGACCTACTCGAGTATAAGTGTTCAAAAAGGTGCTGTTTCAATGAAATACTTGGCATACTAAGAAACATGACGGTGTCATTCTGAGCACATATGCAATAGTTTCTGCCTGTACCTCTAATGCCTAACCTATTAGTCTCACTGACTTGTATCACAGAAATAGTATATAAGTATTAGGGTGATCATATTATTTCATATTGATGTGGGATACTTAAGAGCCTGTATGCAATATTAAAATTAGTCCTTAACTGGATATGCATCACTTTTCATTTAAGCATTACACAGTTGTTAAATAAAGCACAATTGACGGACGACTCTGCAGAGGAGAAATAAAGGTTCTTAAAGTATTTCATTACAGTTTATGTGGTTTCGGATATATTGAAGTGACTAGTTGTTTAATGAGCTCATAATTAACAACTTATCAGTGTGATACTATTTATTGTGCACATTCATTGAGCAGCAACAGGCGATTCTGCAAATGGGCAATGCATCACAGTCTTACCTTCCTCCTCCTCGTCGCTGCTGAAGGAGATCGTGGGTTTCTTCCTGGGAACTCTTCTCGTCTTCGTCTTGGGAGTACAGAAATCATCTTTGTCGTCATTTTGGGCTGTCAGGGTCCTGCTTTTGCCTGTGGGGGAGATAGAGCGAGCGAAGGTTGAAAAAAATATTAAAATGAATCCTTTTGGAAATATTTAGACTGGCTTCTTAAAAAATAAAAGCAGGAAAGGGAAGGAAAGAGAAAAAAGAAGGGCTTGAAGGGTTGGTCAGCATGTAACTAGTATGGTTTTGTACTATGCTGTCTCTATACATACCTGATGCATCTGTTCACTTGGTTTGGGTCTTTATGTACAGTACTGGAATGCATTTAGATATTTTGGATACATCTACCCTGAACTGAGTTGTCTCCCTTACCTCGTGTGGGTTTCCGGTCAGTCTTCCTGGTGGCAGCAGGGGTCTTGGTGGTCTGTGAGCCTCCATCTCCTTCCTCCGTCTCCACGTTCTCCAAACCACGGGTGTGTACTGCCGTCAGACGCTTCTCGAACTCCTCCACCTGGGCCTGACCGAGGCAGTGAGGGGGTGAGGACAGAAAGGTGAAGAGAAGCAGGGGGAAAAGACGAAGACGACAACGAAGGAATGGTGCAGTGTCACTTGGGCTCTGGCTTGTGCTGGTAGCGAGCGCGCTGACAAATGACATCCTCAAGAAGAACAGCTGCCTTTTGGGTCTTAAGATGCTTCATCAAGTGGAACACAGTGCTCATTCATGCAAACTTGCATAAAGATCTTTTAAAATTGTCACGCAGAGAAAAAATGTGCAGAAACGTTTGCTGTAAGATTGCTCCAAACGCACATGGAGACTGGATGCCGTATATAGAAAAAATATATTCAAATGTTAATGCTAAAAGCAAATAAAGCAGAAAGAATCTGCAAACTCCCCAGTGGCCCAACCAGTAAATGTGTCCGCTTACTCCGAGTTCTGGGGCAGGTTATTGTGCCATCTATGAACCGGATTCGCTGTTGACAGTTCAAAACTGAGCGAGAGGCATGCAGGTAAAGTGGGCTTAGGCCAGTCAACACATCCTGAACTTGCAACAGCATGGAAATGTCTGAACTCACCAAGTGCCTGCTGTTTAAAAATGAAAGGGCCAGCAGGAGGGTGCACACTAAGAAGGACAGGAGCATTTCACCTCCCAGTGTAGCAACATTTAGTGACAATGATTTTCATCTCTAAAACAAACCTCCCGGCCTCTGTCAAAAAAACAAATTCTCCGTCATGTAACAGCTGGGCCGTACCTTGACTTCTGGCTTGGCAGCCCGGCGCAGCTTGCCAACGAGGGCAAGGAGCCCCTGGTAGACCCCCTCCTCGCTCAGCTTGTCACTGTAGCACTCCCAGCACTCCTGTAGCTTCTTGAAGCCCCGCTCCGAGAGAGACAGCAGGGACAGGCAGTGAGACAGGTCCCGCCACTGCCGCTCGCTCCTGCGGACCAGCAGAGAATCAGGAATACGGACGGCCACAAGCTCAAGAACTCGCCTCATGAACTAAGAGGTATCTCTTATCACATGGGATATGTGTCTGTGTCTCCCTGGAGAAAAAGCTGGGGTATGCGAAAAGACGCATTCCTAATGCAAGAAATTGTATAGGGCTAATAAAGAAACATTATTATTATTATTATTATTATTATTATGGGCAGTATAATATTAGACCAGGAGAAAAACATTCACTCACTTCGCTGTCCTGAACCTCTGGCACAGTTTCTCCACTAGACTCTCAGTCTGCTTCTCCTTTGTGATGTAGGAAAACAACTGCCTGGAGAGAGTTCAAGATGATACCAGACTTAGGAGAGATGCCTAACAGAAAAATTAGTACAGATCCAAATGTCAACTCTATACGTATATTTAGTCAAGGGCCTAAAACAGTTAACAGATGCAAGCTCTGAAGCATTTGAAGGACCAGACAGCGCAGTCAAGGGTACTCATTAATTGTCTCACTTCATGATGGTTTGGAAGTCCTCTTCTGCGATTCCCCTCTCGGGATCTGACAGGCGGCTAATGATGTCGGGTAGTAGATTGTAGATAGCATTGTCCTGAGAAGAGAGACAGTGACTGATTGGACAGTACATTAGCAACGCAACACAATGGAAGGAATCTTAATATACTGATTACACATGGGTTTCTGCCGCCAGCTGATATTATCAAAGAAAGACAGGGAACATCTGCGACTATCTTGTGCCCTCAGATTACCAAAGAAGTCGCTCACGGCCAACTGACTTCAAGTGGGAAAAACGAGGCGTGTGCCACTGTCTCCTGACAAACACACACACGCTCTACAGACACGCACACTGTCAGCCCCCACCCCCAGCACTGCTTGTCTACTTCACAAGCAGAGTCCGGGAGAGAGGAGCTTGTTCACTGTCGGCCAGCCCTTACAGCAGAACAGCCAATCTCCGCAGCCCTGCCAAGATTACTGGCCAATCAGGAGACAGCGCACCAAGCCACCCACCGCCAACTGGCTCGCATTCGCCTTGGTCTCATCATCGGGCAGCAGATGAGAATACACCTTTAGTTCATAGTGTAGTAGGTAGGTACTAATCAGTTCTCTATATGCAGGATAAAGAAACCCAGGGTAGAGACTGGGTAGGGTAACAATACCAATTTCAGTACTAGCTTCTGTCTGCGCTGCACAGCAGAGAGGAAAGGGTAAGAAGCACAGTAAAACCATTATAGTGACTATATTACCTTGCCAGCCAGCTCATTGAAGAAGTTGAGAGCCAGACTGCTAATCTTCGACTCGGGGTCAATCAGTAGCAAGGCCATCTCACTGACCTGACCTTTGACCTTCACCATGTCCTTCAACACCAGGTGTGTCAGAACTGTGAGAGCGGTCAGCCTGACTGAAGGACACTGGTCACTAAGCCTGAGAATGAGACAGAGATAGCAGTTAGCCTGTGATACAGCCTATATAAATGCTGTTCATTACAGTCTACAAGGTATGGGTATCATACACGTTGTGTGAAAACAGGTTCTACTGTTTTATACACACTCTCTCAATATTCTATAAATTAAACTCCTAGCCTTATTTAAGAAATTCATGCCCCAATTATGAAGGAATAGGGCAAATGAGAACTGCAGGCTTCAAAGCACGGCAGGTAGTCCCAAGCGCACCTTGTTAAATACGAAGAGATATGTACTTGTACGAGTATCAGCCAACAAAGGGACATTTACAATACTGACACTGGGCTAAACTTCTGTGGCTACAGAGAAACTTAGAGATAAGCAAATTTATTCATGACAGCCAATGTTTTTTGCAAGATGGATTTTTTCCAAGTTGCATTAGAAGTTCAGTGCTTTGTCATAACTTCCAACAGATAAGAAAAGTAGTTACAGACGACAAATACCATGGAATTTATCCGGAATTCCCGGTACACGCAACTACATCCCAACCCTAATCACAGTCTTGTATACTACCTGGCGTATAGGTGTGGGGTCCAGGGTTCGATAAGGTTGGGGAAGCGGATGGTGAGGTCCCCCAGCGCGATGATGGTGTTGGACCTGACGGAGGGCAGAGAGGCTTTCTCTAGCATCGTGAAGAGCAGGCGTAGGTTACTGTCGCAAACGGAAGAGCTGAGGAAAGAAGAGCACAAGAGCTGTTAATGCAAGGTTTCCAGCTCAAGCCAGCAGGTCTCACTTCTATTACAGGTAAGGTCATGAAGAGGAAACTAGAGGGTCATTTGTCTGACAACAGGATTCGACGAGAAAAGCAACATGGAATTAAGTGAATTGTGCTTTGTTTGGGGAGGAAATAATAGCTGTAAAATACAGAGAACGTAAGGGATTTTCACATTTTCAAAAGGCTTTTGATAATGTTCCACATAAAAGCCTAATAAAAAAAAACCCTATAGGCTTCTATAATTTATTGGGGAACACCACATTTATAAAAAGCGACCCATGGAAAAAAAGTGCTCATGTACAGGCATTACTTACACTGTAAAATGAAGGGTGGAGATGCCATAAAAAAGAAAAATACTAGGATCTTCAAGATTATGCTCCGCTTATATGGGCATGGCATTCTTATTTTGGTTACCCCATTTACAGAAATTCCTAGACTTAAAGGACTGTCTCACAACGACAACGACAGACTGAACTATTTGAGTGCTGAACAGAGAAGACCACCGAGGAAGTGAATTCAGGACTCGGCGAGGGAGAAGAAAACCAGAGCCCGCCTACCTGATCATCATGTACTTGGCCAGGGCCAGGCAGGCCGCAGTGCTGAGCTGGGGGTGGCTGTACCGGCCGGGGTTGCTGCAGACCTTAACCATCAGCGGCAGGAAGGGCGTGAGCACAGTCTCCTCTGATAACAGGTAACACACGCGGCTCAATAAGCAAGGAAACAAGAACCAGGAAAAACAACAACTACCACTTCTTGCTTAAATCGATCAATCCTTTTCACCTCTATCCGATTGTGTTTATTACAGAGGGATTCTGCGTTAGTTCCTCTCATTCCCACCGTCTCCTGTCCTAAAGCGTTACTGAAAGATTCTAGCAAAGAGAATCTGTCTGCAATAAACAAAATGTAACAAAGAGAAGATGGATTTGACAGCTGGAAAACTCTACAGCTTGCTTGAAGCACACTCATGGCTTGAACTCTTGTAATTCATTACAAGGTAGTTCCTGAGAGGCGCAGTTAGGTTCACTGTCAATGTTGCCCGACAGCAGGGGGACCAACTCCGGCCCTCAAGTGACTCTTTTCCCACCAGTGTTTATAGGTCTCCTTAAATTTCCTGCTTCTTAACAAGGAAAGGCAGTGTCTGATTTATAAAAAAAGTTTCATAATTAAAAGGATCAGGTGGAGGGAATATAGATACCTTCTGTCCGTCCATAACTGGTGTTGTAGCCCCACTGGCTAGCAGCATCAACAGTGGACATTTACATTGAATTTCAGTAAGACTGTCAGTCTGTCAGTTCTTAAACTACAGTGCTAGCCAAGTTACTTAAACCTCCCCTTTGCATACGAAGCAGATTGAGAATTCCCACACAGCTGACAGCTTAAGAAGAAGAAACGGACCGGTGTCCTACTGACACTAGAGTGCTAATGAGACTAAGACGCTTGCTTACCATGCAGCAGCTCAGTCTCGCAGATCTTCCTGATGAGCTCCGCTTCAGTGTCTTCAGCCGAGGCTCCTGTTAAACCCATCTCCTCCTCCACTGTCGTCTCGTTGGATGAATGCTACAGGGGCACAGCCGAGTGGGGAAGGTCATTAGTGTAGTGGGGGAAAAAGTGAAAGATGCAAAAAGTCTACAATTACACTTTTTATAGCTCGTCACAACTTGATCTTTTCAGCTCGTCATGTTACATGTCATGTGAAAACCAAAACGTACTTATTTGTTGCAAACTGTGTGGCTCAGTGGTTAAGATGCAGTTAAAACAAATGTCCCAGTCCCTTCTTTGAGTTTTCCCCTCCTGCTGAGGGAACTTCACTTTGTACTCTATCCTTCTGCAGAGACACCAGTCTGAAGTTGTGCTATAAAAGAATGTGCAGCAGCTACTGTGTGATTGATGCCATACATTTGTATCGGAGCATTGTTTAAAGATTTCTTTTGGATACTTGTTTATCCTGATGTCAGTTTCCCATTGATTGACTTAATCGTCAGCCCATCCTCAGAGCCCCCCTCATTCAGTTCTCCCGTGGGACCCATGTAGTACCGTGGGACACTGGATTGTAAACAGGCTCCGTCCTTCGGATGAGACGTAAAGCCGAGGACCTGACTCTCTGTGGTCATTAAAAATCCCAGGGCGTTTCTCGAGAAGAGTAGGGGTGTTACCTCGGTGTCCTGGCCAAATTTCCTAATGGCCTTTACCAATCATGGCCTCCTAATAATCCCCATCTACGAATTGGCTTCATTACTCTGCTCTCCTCCCACTGAGAGCTGGTGTGTGGTGAGCGTTCTGGTGCACTATGGCTGCCGTCCCATCATCCAGGTGGGGCTGCACACTGGTGGTGGTGGAGGGGATCCCCATTACCTGTGAAGCGCTCTGAGTGGAGTGTCCAGAACGGCGCCATGTAACTGTAAAGAGATTATTATTATTATTATTATTATTACTACCATGGGCGTCCTGTCAGGGGCGCTCTGCTTCTCTTCCTTCTCCATTCTCCTCCTCCTCAGCTCTCCGCTCACGCTGCGCTCCAGGTGCTCCAGCTGCTGAAAGGCCACCGAGCCGGCCAGGGACAGGAGCTGAGCGAGAGCCCCGCACTGCACTGAGAGAAGGAGAGAGAGAGAGTCAGAAACAAACTACAGACAGCGGTGTACTGTAAACTCTCCACCGACTGCGCATGGTACTCTGTAAATGTGCCACTGATCGTAGCATTAATACTGTATGACTACACACCACCGATTAAGAAAGTGGAACACAGATTCTGTGTGGGTTTTGTGTTGGAGTATATCTAGTTTTCATGAGGTCAGCAGTACCTTGGTAACTTTGGTTACATGGGTCACTGTTGTCCTGACTGCCATGCTCTAATGTGTCCTCCTCCTCCTTTGAGCCTCCTCCCTGGGTGATCTCATCCAACAGCCGTTTGGTGCAGCTTCTCAGTATGTGGGCGCAGGTCTTGTCAGGAGACTCGGAGAGCTGGTAGATCAGACTGACAGCCTGCTCCATAAAGGAGACCCAGTAGGCATCACTGAGCAACACTCCTTAAGTGATGGGGAGAGAGAAAACAGGTCATGTGGTACTGTATGGCATAGGACAGACTATAATAACAAGGTGAGAGCAATATTGATCGAGAGAGGGTGATCTCTGTGGGAAAGACTTGAGAAGTTAGAAGGGTTTATCACACTGAACGTGAGCATGCACTGTTATAAACCCTTCTAATGTAACACCTGTACAGACCAAGTGACAGCATTAAGGACGGATGCCTTTTCTGTAGCTGTACCTGCAGTGATGGCATCCGTGAGAGCAGTGAACAGCTGGTGATCCTGCGGCAGTCTGAAAGGACGGCCGTCTTTCCTCTGCTGAGTCTAGTAGGGGGGAGAGAGTGATGTTACTGGCTTGCTCACTACACAAGTGCAAGTACACGGCTCGTGTGCAATGCAGTACCTTGTTCTTGTCTGTAATTTTGGAGACGGCGATACATGCGTCTCGGGCCAGAAGGAAATCCTCCATTACTTTCTCTCCAAGAGCAACTGACACCAGAGTGTCCAGGTTACTCAACACCACCTCTTTCTCCGCCCTGAAACAGACATACTCACGTTAATGAGGCACAAACGGACTATGAAAGCACTGTTCACGGGAAAGCAAAACAAACACACAAGGCACGGTTAAACTGTCAGTCGTTCCTTTTTTCACTCCTCAATTTGCATTTGTCGCACTGTGCACATATATAGGCCGTGTTTTGGGAATAACCAACTTAACAGCATATTTTCAAAAACAAAGAAGCATTCATCCCAATTAGTGTGGGTATTCAGAATTCTGTGGAATAAATCCCTTAGATTTCAAACTAGTTTGATTTTTCCTGTTCTCTGGACCTGGACATTTCTTGAGACAACCCTTACTATCCAGGGCTGAGATACCATGAAGTTACTTGCTAATTAAACATTAACTGTGAACCTGTGAGTTCACACTGAGCTGGCAGGGTGTTAAACTGTGAACAGTGGGCACGTCGGAGAACGTGTACGCAAAAGCCCCCACTCCCACTGCAGCTGCAGGAGCAGGCCGAGCGGATTAACATTCGGTGCCTGCAGACCCGGAAGGGCGTAGAACAGTGCACACACAGGACATGCAACGCAGTCCGATGGCGTTACCGTGCTGCCATGCCCAGCAGTAAGACGGCTGCGCGGCGCTCCAGCCCCGAACAGGCGGTCTTCCCCGTGAACCTCTCCCACAGCACCTGGATTACAGTTGACTGCAGCTCGCTCTTCTGGAAGAACTCCAGCACCTGGGAGGAGAGGGGGGGTTACAGGATTGTGGACACGTGAAAGAGGGATTATGCAGTTAAACAGAATGGGACCTACACAGAACTTCTGTCCCAATAAAGGGGAGACAGACTTCTTGGAGCATGCTTATTGTCAACATCTGACAATTAACAGAAATGACATTTCTTCTATCTCTAAAACATTCAAGGACTCCCTCATCCTTTGAGGAACTAGTCTCAATCCCGTGGGTTTTAGAACACATACGATGATGTGCAGGAGGAAGATAGCCCATTTCTAGCCATTTGCAAGTGTAGTGAACAGCAGGTTATTTAGCAACAGTGTGTCAAACCCCTACAAGAGAGGTGTGTGAAGAGCAGACTTACTATCTCCTCCAGACACTGAATAGTTCCCAGAGAGGCATCGACCATCAGCACCGAGAGATTGTGAACGAGGGTCTGAGCCTTGGCCCTGAAAGAAAGATCAGTGAAGGACACCTGGTGACCAACTGCTGCTGCTCACCTTTAAGGCCTTTTAAGAAAAACTTTGTTAATTGACCGTTTACGAGAGACATTTACATTGCTATTGGCGCTTTTTGGACTTCAGGCTTCTTCATATGCTTCACAATATGAGCTCAAAACACTGGGAGATTGTCTTTTGTTCCATGGCTCCAAGACTATGAAATAAACTCCCCAAACTTACTATTAAGTTTGCAGCATGAAAGGCATCAGATAAATCACAAATGCACAAAGGGAGGAGTGAAAAGATCCTGATGAGCTCCAACACTACAGAAAAGAGTAAGAAAGCAAGACCGTCCGCAAGATGTTAGAAGGGTTTATCACAGTGTACCTGAGTGTGTCTCCTGGGGGTCGGAGGTAGAGTCTCTTATAGGCCTCCACTGTGGCCTCCCGCACCGCCGTGTCCGGAGACCACACCAGGGGCAGCATCCTCCTGACCCCATTTAGAGACTGAGAGACCCCGAATTCACAGACCGTCACGCAAAACTGGATCGCCTCCTGCACCACTGAGAGAGAGAGAGAGGGACAATGATGTAAAGACATCTCAAGCTCACAGAACATCCCCTGGGCCACAGAGAGAGAGAGAAGGGGGCAGCTATGATGGCAGACAAACACCTGCATAAGACTGTCATGCTTCATACCTCACAGTGAGGTAGAAGAAAAAATAAGTCATAAAAAGACAGGCAGGTACCCGACGTAGTTTTCCAGTACAGCATAGAGGTGATGAGAGAGATGGCCTCCTCTATCTGCAAGGAGAAGCTCTCGGTGTCTCTCAGGTACTGAACCAGCATCTCTTGCTTCTTCAGTTCACTGGATGCCTCCTCCCTCTCTTCCTCACTCCCCTCTTCTCTCTTATCAGCCACAACGGTGACAGGTTCCTGCTTCCCAGAATCCTCTTCCGAGCCTGGGAAAACAATAGAGGGAGACAAGAAAAGCTCATTATGGCGGATGAATTCAGGGAGAAAAGGCAATCATAACACAGCAACACAGCTTGGGTTATTAGAATTCTCTTGTTCTGCTCAACCTCGTCCTGCTGTATGAAACAGTTTGTCTTTCTCCCTACAGAATGCTGACTGATAAATCTGGAGTTTACCAAGGAGTGTGGACACCCAGTTAACCTCCCAGTTATACGACATGAATAGTTCTATGCAGCTCAATCGGACAAAGCTGGTTACTGTTGCAGAGACAAACTATTTCAAGAAACGAAGAGAGACCCTCAAACATACGTCCAGACTAACTGTGTTGCAGGAAGCAACTGTACAGCATGTAGACTGCATGCTTACCTTTGAAGATGCGCCCAAGAGTGCCCATGATGCCATCTGCAGTGAGGGGGCTGTCTGCAGAGAAGTAGTCAGACTCCGGGAATGCTGACAGCCCTTTCAGGGTCAGCCCAACTGCCTGCCTGTCAGCACCACAGCACAGACTGTCAGGTTTTGTGTGCATATTATGTGTATACAGTCACGAAGCAATGTATCCATCCAACAGTGTTTGCAACCCTCTCAGTGCGCCTATGACTGACATTCAATACATACACAGTACCTGTAGAGTCAGCCTTTTAGAGTCTATAATGAACTTCATTACTACGCAGACCACTACCAGCTAGTACCTGTACTTGTTGCTTTGAAGCAGCTGGGCAATCCTCACTGCTGTGTCCCTGGGAGAGCCGCCTGGCTGGATCTCCTCCTCCGTTTCGTTCTGCTCCTCCGTTTCATCCTCCTGGCTCCTCCTGTCCAGCTCCGCTTGCACGGTCTGTAGAAGTTCAGGCTCCATGGCCTGCCATACCTCCCATGCCTCAATCACTGCCACTTAAGAAGGGGGAGCAAGTATGAGCAATTGAACGGATTATGGCCGACGCCATAGTGTAAGACATTGCCGCTGTGCAAATGGATCAAGAGATAGATGGACAGAAACTGAAATAAGATACTGACTGGATACACTGCACCCTCAGATTACCAAAGAAGTCGCTCACGGCCAACTGACTTCAAGTGGGAAAAACGAGGCGTGTGCCACTGTCTCCTGACAAACAACACACACGCTCTACAGACACGCACACTGTCAGCCCCCACCCCCAGCACTGCTTGTCTACTTCACAAGCAGAGTCCGGGAGAGAGGAGCTTGTTCACTGTCGGCCAGCCCTTACAGCAGAACAGCCAATCTCCGCAGCCCTGCCAAGATTACTGGCCAATCAGGAGACAGCGCACCAAGCCACCCACCGCCAACTGGCTCGCATTCGCCTTGGTCTCATCATCGGGCAGCAGATGAGAAGACACCTCCATCTACCTCCAGCCCACAACGTAGCTAGAGCAATAATATCCTACAAGTTCAAGAAATCAGAGTTCAAAAGTAATGTTTCATATAGTACATTTAGTTTTAACCTGTATTTAGATTGCTTTTAGATTACGTCCGATTTACGTCCCAAAACTCTGAATAATTCCAAAGTGGCACAGGGCCTGACAGTAGCTGTTCATTGAAAGCCTCCGAGAATTATTATAAAATAATGTGAGAAAGGCTACATCTGCTCTGCAGTGTTTGTCAATCCCAGCAAGATGAGACCAGATGGTGTGAAGGAAAAGTGTGAACATTACCAGGCGCTTTCTCTCTTTCCTTCTCCTTTAGCTCTTTCAGCTTGGCCACCTCCTTCTCCAAAGGGGCTTTCAGGTCCACACTGCTCAGCTACACACATGCACGCAGGCAGAGAGATGGACAAGGGAGACGGGAAAGCGATAACTCAATCTTTCAGCAGATCTTTAAAACCGGACAGCGGTGTTATTCTCTTCCACGAAAAGATCCACAACATTCAGTGCAGTTTTAAAAAGGCAAAGGACACCCTCTAACTTGCTAAATGCTCTCATCTTTGGAATAAATATTAAAACAAGCAAACGGTTATAGATTAAACGGCCACGATTTGACTACAGTATTCAAGGGGAGCTATTCAGGCATGCTGCGTTTTAAACTGTGCTGCCTTGTCATGTGTGCACGGGTGTTTACCTTGCAGCTGTAGGGGTTGTTGGCGATGAAGGCTGCCAGGAGCTGGATGGCGTTCTTGCACACATTGACAGATTTGTCGATCAGCCTGCCCACTGCCAAAGTCAGCACCTCCCTGTACCGCACCAGAGGGAGAGCCTGAGGCAAACAGGTACACAGGCACACTGATTGATTGACTGGACAATGCAGTACTTGGAGAGAAATGTTCACGGACACTGACTTATTGAATTCAATAGTATATAAAAGCGTGCTGACAGAAGCAGGTTATACTAAAATGTACTGGACACTGCAGTGAGAGAGAGACAAAAAATATTACCTTGCTCTGCACAACGCGCGTGAAGACCTGCAGGACTCTGGAACGGACAAAGGCGTTGGCGTCGTGGACGTGCTCCTGCAGAGTGTCCAGGAACTGGTCACGAGCTGCACGGCTGGTCTCTGACAACTGGTCGCCATGGAGAACCCGGACGAGAATCTCCCCTAGCACCTCGCACACCGCCAGGCGCATGCTGTAACACTGGAGCAACAACACTGATCAGTAGGTGCAACAGAATCACAGGACAGCAATGAAGAATACTACTACTGAGCACTTTACAGTACTATACGATTTAGTTTGCATTCTGTATTTACAGTGTAGCGCTGAGCAGTACATGGGATTCTCTACAGCGTATATTCAATATTAGTTTGTGCTGTAGTAGTACCTGTGAAGAACTGGTGATGTATCTGGTAATTAGCATCAGTATTTTAAGATAAGATCACTTTATTAGCCATATACAATTTCTTGCATTAGGAATTCGTATTTTCACATACCCCAGCTTGCTCTCCAGGAGACAGACAGGGAGAGAAGCTGGGGGTCAGAGCACAGGGTCAGCCATTTATACAGCACCCCTGGAGGGTTCATTTCTCTGCCGGCTGCGGAATCTGAACTGGCAACCTTCCAGCCACAGGCACAGATCCTTAGCCACAGTGCCATTAGTATATACTGACTGTTATTCAATGAAGCACGCTCAGAATTACATTAATATTGCTGTGTAGCCAGTATTGCACAATGTGGGTTTAGTTGTAATGTGTACTGGGGTTATAACAATATGGTGAGTGCTGAAGTGTGTATTCACTTTTGCACAATAGAGGATGTATTTAGTATGGCACTATTTAGTATTAAATATTACACAGTGAATTCAGTATTGTTTACCTCCCCTTCCAGATGCTGCAGTAACACACTGATGTTAGGGACCATGGCTTCAGGGACCAGAGTGCCCAGTTCAGACAAAAAGGCAGCATAGGACCTGACTCCTGACCCCTCCCGTGACAGCTCTTCACTGGACTTCTGACCAATTTCTCTTAAGAGGGAGAGAGAGAGAATGTGAAGGATGAACTGGAATCTACCGCAATGAGGAGCAAGACCATCACTGGACATTACTGTACTGTTCAGTCGGTGCTATACAGCGCCGCGCTCACCTTATGACCTCTCCCACGATGGCCTTGACCCCATATTCGGAGCCCCACACGGACATCGCCTGAGCAAACACGGAGGACAAGTGCTCGAAGTGCTGAAGCAGCTGGATCACCTTCACACTGGCCCCTGAGAGAAAGCCGTACTGTATTACTGACAACGGACACACCACCAACACAGAGACATGAACACTGACCCGAGAGAATCAATACGGACTTACCCAGAAGATGATTGTACTTCTTGACAAGAAGCCCCAACAGGTGAATGATGGCCTCTCTGGTGCTTTTGTATTTCACTTGATTGATGGCTGGGTTCTCAAGGAGCTTGTAACAACATCGCGTCACACAGCTATCAACAGAAAAACAGATCCATTAGAGGTACACTACAACACGTGTGTAGCTGCAACATACTAAGTCTTACTACTTTCAAGATAAGCAGATAAAATCTGGAGGAACACTGACACCCAAAAATTGTGTACGACATCTGAAATACAAATAATCCGAAATCGCACATAACACCAACGATAACACAGCTACAGGCAGTACAGATAACAGAGCACTGAACACTGAACTCTTTCACAGGCGTTCAAATCAAGCACTCATGCCATTTATATATGGACAAACCATCCCAGTATTCTGTAACCGTGGCCCTCAGTGATCAGTTTCAATTCTGTTCTGGTGTTAGATGAGTTTTTAATCACTAGCTAATTGATTTCAGTTTTGTATCTGGGGCACATTTGTAAATTTGTTTTCAGCCCAAACGTAACCAAATGGACTTCTGCAATTCGCGTTGTCGACGAAGGAGCTCATGATGCCCAAGGCCTCGGAGGAGAAACCGGTGCCAAGCAGATTGATTAAATTATCCATTATCTCGGAAGCTCGGCTGGAATGAAAAACAAGGTGGGGAACCAGCGTGCCCGTCAATGGACGGAAGCCGACGCGGACGGACCTAGTGAATTCCTCCTCCACGAGCGACAGGCTCCACAGCGTTCTGATGTCGAGCTGGAGCAGCTGAGTGAGAGCCTGGAGAACATGATCCCTCTCGGTGTCCCACTGGAACGGAGCATCGGCATTCACTGTTCTGCTCTTCTTACCACCCTGCAAGACAGCGCCAGGGGAGGGTCAACAGACATGGGCACTGGTCGCCACAAGACACGAACGTGGCTCAGGCAGAGGGGCCTGAGGAACGGCCCGAGACAGCGACTTTGGTCGGGGAGGGGGGTTTGGGCTGACAAATGCTCTGGAATCCTTCATGAAACAAGCTGATATAATTCTGGGATAGATGAGTCAACCAACCACAAAAATGGAGCAAATGTGGCTCCCCTCATTCAAGCCCTTCACATGTACTTCATTAAGCAAACAGCTCAGCCGGAATGCAAGCCGGTAGACACAAAAGCCCTTCAGGAGCAGGATGCAGACCTCTGTATAAAATTCAACTGCACTTGGCTTCATTTTTAATGACTCATTTTCATGGTTACACAAGTCAGTAAAACACACATTGGCCAAGTGCATAATTTGTTCCACTGCATGAAGTACTCAGTCCTGAAGTGCACTATACGTCTTTTAGTGATCGGGTTTTATATGCCAGTGATTACAATAATTCAGATCATAGCTAATTCCCATAAATGCAGCACTGGGAGAAAAGTATCTGGTCTCATTCCTTTCACAGTGACCACCTAGGTCAGTCAACACTCTTGTGCCACTTATGCATGGGGCTTGGAGAACATTAGTGAGACATTGATGAAGCAAGGGCCAGGTGTCTTCCAGACTGGATCTTTCAAACGCTAGAAGGATAATATCACAATGCAGACTATCACCCTGCATTTTCTTAATTTCAGAAAACTACATAAGCCTACTGGTTTAATGGTTCACCCCAGAGATGTTCCAATGGGATCTGCACGCAGAGTTAACAAGTTGTATTTGTGGACAAAAACTGATGAAGTCAAGAGCAATATTTCTACTGGATTAAAAGAGATGGACTCAGCAGCCTTCTTGATTACAGTGCAATAGCGCCCCAACACCTCATCAGATGTTTTGTTGTCTCGTTCTGAATTTCAGAACATGGCGCTGCACAGACCGGGAAATTTGGTCTGTCATGTGATGTAAATTGGAGGTTTAAAAAGTTACCGCATACATTTTACTTCCATTGAGGTTTGAAACACACTGATCAATGTTGATTCTTTCTAACCCCTAAATAAAATCAAATAAAATAGCGCTGCAGTTCCTCTTTAAGGGAGACAGTTTTCCCACAAGGGCTGCAGAGCACACGACTGCTTTCCTGCTGGGCAGGACACCCATCTGTCGAAGTGCCACAGACACAGGGGCAACTGAGGACAGTCAATACAATCTAGCCGATGTGCGTTAAGAAAGCATGGGGAAACCAGAACAAGAGAAAAACCAAGCATACCTAATGCCAGACTGATCCAAAGGGGTGTAGGGATCAGTAGGGGTGTGACCCCGGCGTCCTGGCCAAATTTCCCATTGGCCCTTAACAATCATGGCCTCCTAATAATCCCCATCTATAAATTGGCTTCATTACTCTGTTCTCTTCCCCACTGAGAGCTGGTGTGTGGTGAGCGTTCTGGCGCACTATGGCTGCCGTCGCATCATCCAGGTGGGACTGCACATAGGTGGTGGAGGCGAGTCCCCATTACCTGTAAAGCGCTTTGAGTGGAGTGTCAAGAAAAGTGCTATATAAGTGCAATTATTAATTATTATTATTAAAGACCCTGAAACCGTGTGGCAGCAGTGTTCATTTGGACCGTGTTTTGTAAAAAGTGTTTACATACAATTCCGGATAAGAAAGTTAAAAACTTTGATCAACAGGAGTCAGCACAGGCCTGAGTACCAGAGGTCGAGGGGGAAACATGCTTTCTCCACTCGAGATCTGACCCTTTTTTTAACTCTATAACTCACAACTTTTTTTTGTTAAATTAGCAAAAGCCTATTGGTTCTAAACCTAATGGATTGGGGAAAAAAAATCACTTCTCTGTGGTTACAATAAAATATTGTGTAGTACACACACACAGTAAACGTATAAGGAACACGTAAAGGTTAATTACACGCTGAAAGGGAAAGAAAATGTTTCAGCAGTGGAGCCTTCACCTGAAGAAAACTCCTCAGTTGAAATGTCTTTTCTTCTCCTTTAAGCATGGAATAAACCTTTACTCGTTCCTTTGCAAGTCACGCCGACGCGGCTACCTACTCAACCACATACATACGGGGCCGACTGTGTAGTGCAGGTCATAGTATGGTTAACTACACTCTTTGGCAGCTACCCTGGTGACTGGCTCCCAGAGCCTGCAGCTGGCTGTGGCCCGATCGCACAGTGAGAACTGACCTTGCTGGGTGCAGTGATGATGCTCTGCCTGGAGGAGTCGCTCTCCAGGCCCTCAGCCAATTTGCACAGCAGGAAGACGCCCATCTTCACTGTATTCAGCTGTAGCTTCCGGTCAGCCGGGGAAAGAGAAGAGGAATCCAGGAGAGCAGGGAGAGACGCGGACAGGCCAGAAACCACTGAGAGAGAAGGAATGGGAAAGATGAACAGGCAAGGGCATGAACACAGTGCTGAGGAAAAAGACTTCACTTGATCGCCATGACAACATGGTACATCGAATTTAGTTTGGTGAGCTCATACAATTGAAAGACATGCAAATGTACAATATAAAGCCGATAATAGACAGAGTCCACCCAAAACATCTTCACGTTCTATCCTAAGCACACACCAGTAAAAACCAAAACAAATAACAGCAACTCATTCAGCAATTTACATCGAACTGCAGGCCCAAATCCTCAGACCAGCTTTTAAATCTCGGTCACAAAATAGACTCACTGATGGGATTGCAAAATTTCACAAATACTGTGAACTTTGTGACAGAACTGTATAGTCACCATGTTGTGGAGTGTTTGTGCAAACAGCAATGTGGGTGGTGCAGCCCTTCCTGCTTGCTCACCACTGAAATGAGTGATGTACTATGTAAGTACAGGTTGTGCAGCAGACAATTCATCCCAGATATGTTCCCATGGGATCTGGACGCAGAGTTAACAAGTAGTATGTTTTGGCAAAACCGTCTCTAAGTAGAGATAAGAGCAATCTAATCTAAGAGCAATATTCCTACTGGATTAAAAGAGATGTGTTCACAAGCCTGCTAGTTTATAACGTAATAAGGTTGCGTCACATCACCAGAAGTTGTGTTGCAGAACACTGTTTCTTTCTGAATTGCAGAACATGGCTCTACACAGACAATGAAATCACACGTTACTGTGTACATTTTACTGTCTTTGTGGTTTTGAAATGCGCTCATCAATGCTGAATCTTCCAAACCCCGGAATATAAACACAGACCTGCAGTTCCCCTTTAACAACACAATGAAGTGAGACTTTACACGGTGACAGAAATTGAGGAGAGCAGAGTAGGTGACTATCAGATGCCACTGATAGGGAAAAGAGGAAAAAAACAGAACAAAAGAGAGTGTACAGTTAACCGTCAGCAACTAAACAAAGCTCATGACCAAGACAAACAGGAAGAGAAAAAAAAACTAACCTTTTAAGAGTATGTCCAGAGTGTCGGCTTTTACAGCATTGTCTGCAGTCTGAAAGTGTCTGAAGAAGAAGAGCAAAGGTTACTATAGTCCAGGGATTCTCAATTAGCACATTGAGATAATTGAGCAATGTCACAGAACACAAATATAACTTGGAGATACAGGTAAGGTAAGGTAGAGATCCTTTAATAGAAAGTGACAGGACACTATACTGTCTTAACACCAAGAATAAAAAGTACAATCAAGTAACTCCTGAGCCCTCAGATTACCAAAGAAGTTGCTCATAGCTGACTGACTTTATCCAGGAGAGAACTGAGTGTGACTGCCTCCTGATTCAAACACACACACAAACTAAAGAGACATACAAATCACACTCACACACACTGTCAGCCCTTCATCCTCGGTCCATTTCTTTCTTTATAAATGGAGATGGAGGAGAGGGGCTTGGTTTGTTGTGGGCTGGCCCTTACAGCAGAGCCGCCAAGCTCTACAGCCCTGCCAAGATTACCAGCCATCAAGAGAGCACACCCAGCCTCCCAGCCAAGCAGCTCAACTTTGCCAGATTCTCATCACAGGGCAACAGGAATGTAAAACTAAAAATACTAAACTATATGTTAGCTTAATTTGGAAATAAAGTCTTCACCATAGTAAACCTGAAACCTATCTTTCCAAGCTGGAAAACACATAAGTCCACAAGGGCTGCATTTTATATATGGGGCCACGTCTGCTTAAGGAACTTGTCACCAAGCTATGGGTAGAGCCTGTGACCCAGATCCTAAAGATCTACAAAGATCCCAAGACTACAGAACGAGACCGCTTATTTGCTTAATTACTTCACAGAGAAGATCTTTAGCCACTGAACAAAGACACCTCTTAAAGGGAAACGGGACTCCCGATTTCTCCTGAAATCTCCATAACAAAAATAAACTGATGGCATAAAAAGAAAAAAAATGACATTTCAGATGAAGCACGAAACCGCGACCTCGCAAGTCGCCATGTTGTTGCAAAACCCTGGCATGGTCAGGGGCCAGAGCAAGACTGTGCACAAACCGTGACGTGATGCGGCCCTTTCGGATCACCAGTCACAGTAGTGACTACGGTGATGCGACTGGGCGAGAGAATAAGTACAGGTTGTGCAGCTGATACTTCACCACAAAAAGTTTCCAACGTGACCTGCGAGCAGAGTTAACGAGTTCCATTTACCGAGAAAGCCCAGAGCCATATTACTCCTGGATTAAAAGAGATGCATTAACTAGCCGACATGTTTAACATGTAACAAGGCTTTCACCTCCCCGGAAGTTTCGTTGCCTTCTTCCGAATCGCACAACACAGTGCTGCGCAGACCACGAAATTTCCACTGTTTTGTGATGTAAATCGGAGGTTTTACATGTTACTGTGTGCATTTTACCTCTACTGTGGTGTGAAATACACGTATCAATGTTAATTCTTTTAACTCTGACATATAAAAGTAGCATTGCAGTTCCCCTTTAAGGGTCTTGAAATCCAGAGGTGGAGACCACAGCTCCAGGGTATTGCCCAGCTTTCCTGCATTCTTCCTTCCTCTTATTCTTCCTCCTCACCTGTGTTCATCCCCTCTTCCTCTGTCCATGAGGACAGACTGTGTTTGATCTTCAATTCCGTTTCCACTTCATTCTCCCCTTGGGTCATAGTTACACAGATCACCCGGCTCCCCTGTCCGTACTCACTGTAAAACGCTGTACGCAGTGTCAAAATGCTCCAGGATACACAGAGGACCTTGGCTCTTCAATGCAGCTTTGAAACCTACGAAGGAACCAGATTATCAATGTTATATATAATTGATCAATTTATGCAAAGCAATTTAAAAATGGACAAAAGATATGCTGCACTGGAATTGCTGCGCACACTTGTTTCTTTATATTTGCCTACATTACGTCTCCAGATGCAAATTGAAACCAATGTTTTTTCCACCTTTATAGAACAGATGTCAAGTCTAACTATGAATCTCAGCAGCGTTAACAGCCAAGGGTTCAAAGATTATTTGTAAATACAGTAAATCCTCAGGTAGGATTTGAGCTGTAAAATACTATAAATTATTTAAAGATCAAGACATGATCCGCTCAATAAGCTTTAATGTGAAATCTCACTTAAAAGGGCAGAAGGGGGCACTTTTTTTTAACCTTCTGACTTTAAAAAAAAGTGATGCTGTTGAAGCCCATACCCGGCTACTTTGAAGAAAGAGCTAGGCGAGATCCGTTAGCTACAAACAACAAAAATTAACCTTCTTGCCTGAGGGCAAAACCACGGAAAGTGCTTAAATGTCTTTTTTCAAAAACACTGAATTGTTTCTTTATCATGCATTTACTGTCCTTCAACCATCACAAGAGCAGGACAGCCTCCATACTGTCAGAAGAACATGGGATAGCTGCTCTGTGCTAGATCTCATCATATAAAAAAAACCTTTTTGCAGCAGTCATCAGACATTTACTTGATCTTTACCCAACATCGCACGAAGAAAGGAAGAATTTGTGCCTGTTTTCCTGGTGTGTGATGGAAGACTGAAGTCAGAGCAGTACCTTTGTAGAGCAGCCACTGAACTACATATACATTGAAATACACATTGTATAACAGACAGGGAAGACAGCAGAGCAGAGATGTACTTGTGGCCAAATTGCCAGACTGGAAGGCCTTGTCACAGTAAGATTCGGAGATCAAGTCACAAAGGCAGTGATGCTGCTAGCCTTTCTGCCACAATCACCCAACCTGACATTTTGGCTTCCGCAGGAAGGGCAGTCCTACAACATAACCTGCAAGGAGAGTGCAAGGCACTCGCCAACACAAAGGGGAAACTGCATCGCAAACCAAATGGCTCTCCAGAGACTACATAAAACAGAACACACTGAGCAACAGAAATAAAGAGCCACCCCACCAACAAGCACGTGGAGCCACCTCTCAGGCTTAACAAGCCCGTGAGAGACTTTGAATCCAGTCATATGTATAGCCAGGTGTGCACCTCCCTCTCCATACTCACTCTGGACATGGCCGGCCAGCTGCTTGGGGGACAGGACGTCCTGGACCACATACTGGTTGACCGCCCCCGTCTTCACCAGGTCCCCCAGGCAGAGCGGGATACAGAAGTCGAACTGGGACATGGCCGCCTGCGAGTGTGGGCACAGAGCGCGTGGAAACGCACAGCAGCGGCTCAGATGGAGAACTGGATCGAGTGTGAACGAGGGGCGGAGAGAGCAACAAAAAGCGAGAAGGGTTAATAAACCTGAGCTCAAACCACAGGGGTCACCCAGTTCCCGGAGGACCTAGAGTACCGGTTCCCAGTCCTGGCGATCCACACACCTGTGGGTTTTTGTTCCAGCCGAGTCCCCGGTCACACAATCAGTCCCTTCATTCACTTAATAAGATTGATTTGAACCGTTTGTTTCCAGAGCTTAAACATGTGGGACCAGAAATCAGCACAAATCCTACAGTCTATGTGGGTCCTAATGTCCCAGTATAGTGATGGGGACACTATACTGTAAAAAAGGCGCCGTCCTTCGGCTGAGACATGAAACCAAAGTCCAGACTCTCCGTGGTCATTAAAAATCCCAGGGTGTTTCTCAAAAAGAGTAGGCTGTTACCCTGACGCTAAATTTCTCCCTGGTAATCCCCATCTCTGAACTGGCTTCACCACTCTGCTCTCCTCCCCACTGAGAGCTGGTGTGTGGGGAGAGTACTGGAACATCATCCAGGTGGGGCTGCACACTGGTGTTGCAGGGGATCCCCATGACCTGTAAAGCACTTTCAGTGGAGTGCTCATAAAAACACTATATAAATGTAAGGAACCATTATTATTATTGTCGTTGGAGCTTTAACCCTTGTATTTTCTAAGTGACATAAAATAACAAATTTGAGATCAGGAACAAAACGTAAATCGAGAATTGAAGCAACTTCTTGGATCAAGTAAGAGGCTAATCTGCTTTTTGGGCTAACCCAAATCGTCAACATGACCGTTACATTTATATTGACAAACACAGGAAGCTGATGACCCCCTAACGTTGCTTTCCTTAACGTTCTGGCACCTATAAAAACTTTCTGGTGCCAGCTTATAATATTTATTATTAAGTTCATTAAAATAATTAGACTCCATCGGGTCCAAAACGGAGTCATAAACTGAGGAAAAGGCGGAGAGACGGACGAAAGACATCACACAGCCACGAGCTCTGACGATACCAGACTATTACGACGCCAGCAAAATATATATATCTCAAGAAACAAAGAAATCCGACTTACCGCAGCGCTTCGGTTTTCTTATTGAGGTTTCTGTAATTTTCTCTGGAGCCCCAGAGAGTTTCCTTCAAGACGGCAAATGTTCACTCTCTTCCCCCTAACTGCTCGGCTTCGCTCCCTGAGACTCGCATAAGACGCCTGGTAAACAAAGTATAAAAATAAATTTAAAAGCGAGAAGTAAACGTTTTAACCCCGTTTTTCTTACGGTTTTAGCCGACTGAAACAACGTATTTAAAACAAACGTTACCTGTAAACCTCCAGGCCAGGCAGCGGCTAGTCGGCTAACAGCGGTTAGTCGGCAGCCGGGACATTTTTTGAATTTTCTCCCGCGCCAATGGCTGCGGCGACTTCCGTCCACGTGCTCCCAGCATAGGCTGAGGGAATAGAGCCCTTTCACCGCGGCGGCCATGTCTGATTGAAAACGAGGCTGGTGGAGGAAAACAAATTCAGCCACCGCAAAGCACCGATAGCCAATACTGCTGCTGTTGTCTCATCTTAAATAGTTTTTTTTCTAGCTTTCACAAAAAAACGGAATAAAAAGCAAGACGCGGTGAAAACGTAGACGCGTAATACATTACACCGTTCGATACACATCTGCAGAAACTGTTTGGTTTTGTTAATGAATTAAAAAATAGATTTGAATGCTTACACACCGATGCACGTTTTAGGGTTTTCTGTGTAAATTCACCATAAAAGATAAGATTTCTACCATTGCAGATTTACAGCCTTAAACAATACCACCGATTATTTTTGAACGTTTTGAAGATCTAGAAAAAAAAAGTTGTTATCTATTATTAACTTTAATCTAGATCTTTAATCTAACTTTAATCTAGGTCCTAGGTCCTAAATTAAACGGCTAAAAAACACAATATAATGATAGTTGTTCGGAAACGTTGAATTTATTGCTAACATATCAGTTTTCTTTGTGAAAATAAATAAATAGCAGATGTTTCAAAACAATTTGCAGTTACTTTAAGATTTATAGTACATTGCGATATATCCGCCCCCCCACCCCATATCAATTAATACAAAGTAAACAACAGTGTAGTTCATGAAACATACACAAAAGATCGATGATTTTGTGCAATGAACTTCTGTAAATACTCATCACCGGTACTGTGCAGTTAGTAGCGTCACGTTTGTGGATGGGAGCCGAACTGCAGGAGGAAGGCAGCAATGAGCAATTTCCATAAAAATTAAAGCCGTCCTCAATATTTGTTTTCAACAACATTTTTAGTTCTGCGTGGAAATGCGATGTTACAGGCAAAATAAAATATTAAAGATATTCTGGTCCGCTGTAAAATAACCTAAAAATTAACGTCGAGAGGAGGAGGGGGAAGAAAAAAAGATTTCAACCACCTCACCCGCAACCCTCTCTCTCGGCTCTATATCCGGCCGGACCGGAAGCGCCTTTATTTTGTTTGCAGCTTGTCAAGATGGCGGCTGGGATGTATTTGGAGCATTATTTGGACAGTAAGTGATAACTATCATTATCCCTTTCTGAGAAAATCGATTATTTGGAAGTATCCCTCGGATACTTAATGCAGAAGAAAAATCTTCCATGGTTAAAAGTCCTTGTAGTTTGGTTTTTTGTACCTCGTATTGTGGTTTTCCAGTTGAAGCGCAGTTTGGATGTGTGGGTTGTATAGCATTTGAAAATCCAAACGGGGATATTGTGATCAAATGCAATTTCAAATGGTATGCTGTTTTGGAATAAATGGCTGTTCTTGTTTTATTAGAAAGGACATCATGAGGAGTGAATGGTTTTTGCCCATGGAACGATTTATTTACAATGTGCATTAGTGTATAACGGTAGATGTGTTTACAATTACTGATGTAGTTTATGTCAATATGTGGACAAATGAGTCGCCGATTTATAGTTTGAAATTCAGCAATGCGTTTTAAAATCCATATGGGGCTTATTGATAAAGAAAGTACTGAAAAGGAGAGCAGTAACAGTCTGAACGTTGATGATTTAGCTGGCTTCTTTAAACAGACCACCAATCTCCGCTGTTTAACGTGGAGTTCACACATTAGAAGTAATCGGTCTTCTTTAAAGTTGTCAGCGGAAGAGGAAAATGCAGGACTTTTGTGGAACATTCAGACATACAGGAAATGTGAAAGCGATTAGGTGATAGACATACAAGGACTGTAGTGCGTAACTCACGCCATGGCAGGCGTGCAGAAGAGATTAAAATGTTTATCAGATTCATTTTCAGTCATTGTTTTTGAAATTGTTAAAATAAAAGTAGGCGAGTATAGACGCAGGGGTTTGCACTGCTACCAGGAATATTCCTGGGATGCTGTCTGTGTGGAGTTTGTATGTTCTCCATGTTTTTGCATGGGTTACATCCAGGGGCTCTGGTTTCCTCCCTCAGTTCATTGGCTCCTGGGAAAACTGGCCCTGGTGTGTGTGCCCTGTGATGGACTGGCGTCCAGTCTAGGGTGCACCCTGCCTTGTGCCCATTGCTTGCCAGGATAGGCACCAGCTCCCCCACAACCTTCAACTGGAAGAAGCAGTTAAAAGATGGACAGAATATCATAGAGAGCTTGTTCTGCGCAAACCGAAGTCTCTGCCTTGAGCTCGTGGTGTCCGCAACATTTCAGATATACAGTGTAATTTGTTTCTGATCAGAACATGAGTACTGTAAAACCTGGAGTGGATTACCCTGCTGTGCACTCGGAGTCTGAATGCAACACGGTACTCCCATTACTGTACACTAGGAGCTGGATACCGGCACTGCAGCTGTAATTATTAATTTTTTCCTGCAGGTATTGAGAATCTGCCCTTTGAGTTGCAGAGGAACTTCCAGCTGATGAGAGACCTGGACCAGCGGACTGAAGGTACCAGCGAGAGGTGGGGGTGGTGGGGAGAGCGTATAGCAGAGCAGGAGAGAGGATTGGACACACGGGGAGAACAGACACTACCACACTGGGTTCCAGAGAAGGGATGCACTCTCAGAAATCCTTACTAAAGCAAATATGCATTTACAGCCCTTCCAAAATATCAAGGATTGGGTTTGACACCCTTTGGAAAACCACATCCTAATGGTAGTCTAGTACTGTATTTAGGCAGCTGCAGTAAACATAGTCTGTGACTATAAGAACAAACATAAATAGTTTATACTTAAAGTGCAGCATATTCCTATGTGATGTAATGCTAGTGGTGGAGGGGAGCAGCAGACTATAAGGACCACCGTATCCCCATGTATGTTGACCTACATGGGTGATATAAACCATTCTGTAATCTCGGCCTCTCGTGTCTTTCTCCTCACTTCTTTTTCCTCTCCCTGCCTCTTCCCTTGCTCTGTCCCCTCCCTCCTCAGACCTGAAGGGGCAGATCGATGGCCTGGCACGAGAATACACAGCCAACGCGCGCACCTTGTCCTCAGAGCAGAAGCTCTCCCTGCTGCGCCAGATCCAGCAGTCCTACAGCAAGTGCAAGGAGTTCGGGGACGACAAAGTTCAGCTGGCCATGCAGACGTACGAGATGGTGAGTTCACCCCCAGCCGCCGGCGCTGCCCCACGTGTTTTGATTAGGAAACTGGAGTAGTTCTGAGCCCTGGTCCTGGTTCTGTATCATTTAAAAATTGCTGGAACCCATGAGCCTGACACAGCTGTGAAGTTTGGCTTCCTGGACATTTTATGCTGGGGAAAACTCTGTTTTGGGCACTCTGTGAGTTAATGAGATCTGTACCATTCACAGTTACTGGGATGGTGCTGTGGGCACTGTGGGGCTCTCAGGTTTGTCATGGAGAGCTGCACCACTCCTCCAGTCAGTGTGACTGTGCTGTGGGCACTGTGGGGCTCTCAGTGTTGTCATGGAGAGCTGCACCACTCCTCCAGTCAGTGTGATGGTGCTGTGGGCACTGTGGGGCTCTCAGTTTTGTCATGGAGAGCTGTACCACTCCTCTAGTCAGAGCTGAAAAAATACAACCAGGTAATTTTGCTGTTCTGTAGTTTTGGTTGCTTGCTCTACCACCCCGTTGCAATTCCCAGAAGGCCAAAGCAGAGGAAGAAGACTCGCAGCACGCCGTTACTTTTACGTTTTCTTTTCAGGGTTGGGAATTGCTCTTTTTAAAAAAAAAAATCAAACTCCCGATTTGGAAACGCCGGTTTTCAGCTCTCGCCTCGTGAGCGATGGAGCCCTTCTGTGAGAAGGACTCATGTGGACGCGCTGCTCTCACGCCACTCCTCCTGGGACACTCCGCCAGCCCCACAGGAGAGCTTGAGCCCATTGGAGGAGGAGGGGGGGCGCCCCTTGCTGACTCGAACCCTGGTCACAAAAGCGACGTGACCCAGACTGGATGTCCTGGAGTGTCCTGCATTACTTTGTGCCCATTAACATACTGCACTGTCAGGGAGGCCTGATGTGACACGGTCTGACCACCACCTGCCCCCTCGCAGGTGGACAAGCACATCCGGCGACTGGACACCGACCTGGCGCGCTTCGAGGCGGACCTGAAGGAGAAGCAGATCGAGAGCACCGACTACGACTCCGCGTCCAGCAAGGGCAAGAAGAGTGAGTGGCCGGGACGTGCTGGTATTGCCTGGGGTCCAGCCAGGCGCCCCCGGCGATCCTGGTTTGCCTTCTCTGGTGGTGGTGGGGGTGCACGGGTCACCCTCGCCCTGGGCTCCGCGGCTGACGACTTTCTGTCCCTCTCTCCCAGCGGAGTCTCGGGGGCCGAAGGAAAAGAAAGTGGCCCGGACGAGGTCGAAGGTCAAGAACTCGGACGACGACAGCAGCCCCAAGAATGGCCAGAAGAAAGTCAAACTGATCCACACGTCAGTGTCTCACCCACATTTTTTTTTTTGTCTGTCCTCACTTCTCACTCTCCTTGTTACCCTCCATCTCAATCTTTTGTCTGCATCTCTGCCTGTCTCCCCATCTTCGTCTTTGCTACGTTCTCCGTGGAATGAAGTTCTGTCTGTTTGCTGTGCTGTCTCTCTGTGCAGTGTTTACACCCTTTTCTGATTAAACCCCTCTCTCTCTCTCTCCGACTTTCAGGGGAGAATACAGCACCCCCTCCGTGAATTTTGGGAACGTTCACCCCTCTGATGTACTGGACATGCCTGTGGACCCCAACGAGCCCACGTACTGCCTCTGTCACCAGGTTTCATACGGAGAAATGATCGGCTGTGACAACACCGACGTGAGTGTCCAATCGTGCGTCTGTATGTCCTCTGTGCGTCTCCATGGTTGTGCGTGATGTGTGTTGTTTCACTATTTGGCTTGCGAAGCATGTTGGTAGTATTAGGTGTAGTGTCACTGTAGGCAGGGCATTGTGCGTCTTGTCAGTATTAACAGCGCAGGGCGGTGATGTCTCTTTGTCGTGGTGAATTACTGTGCTGGGTTGTGCAGGATGTGAATTAACAGCGCGGTGTGGTGCAATGTGTGTTCATGTTGCAGTGCTCCATTGAGTGGTTCCACTTCGCCTGTGTGGGACTGACTACTAAACCCCGAGGAAAATGGTGAGGGAGGGGCAGGGAGAGGAGGGGACAGGCTGGAGAGCGGGGGGGGGGGACTGGAGGGGCAGGAGTGGGAGGGGCTGTAGAAGCAGGGGAGGAGCTGTAGAGATGGGAGGGAGAGGAGTGGGAGGGGCTGTAGAAGCAGGGGAGGAGCTGTAGAGATGGGAGGGGCAGGAGTGGGAGGGGCTGTAGAGGTGGGAGGGGCATGAGTGGGAGGGGCTGTAGAAGCAGGGGAGGAGCTGTAGAGATGGGAGGGGCGGGGCTGTAGAGACTGGGGAGCGGGAGGGGAGGCGTGAGAGTGTCACTGAGGACGTGCTTGAGAAGTTTTGAAATGAGATATTGCCAGCGTTTAAAATACTGACCTTGTACTTCGTTGTATTACCTGACATCCTCTTTGCTGTGTTGCCTCTCCCCCGCAGGTACTGCCCCCGCTGCTCCCAGGAGCGAAAGAAGAAGTGAACAGGGAGAGAGGATAGCAGAGGGCTGGAGGGGGGGAGGTGTTCTTGTTAGGTCAACTTCATTTCTCTTATTGCCCGGCATTCGGTTCTGTGATTTCCTTCCTGATTCTCTTCTTTTTCTGCTGTGTGGGAATCCGGTCTTCTTTACGGTCTGCCTTTCAGTCCACTTCCCCCCCTGCCCCCCCCCCGACCCAGCTTACAAAAAGAGAAAATATTTAAAAGGAAAGGGCAGCTATAATAAAACTAGGATTCCACCCGACAGAAAAGAGGAGGGGAGAGGGGGGTTCAGTGTCCAGTCAGTCTCGGCTCCTCTGTTTTCAGAGACGGTGGAGGACAGGGACTGGCCTCCCCCTCTCTGAACCTGGTTGCTGGAGTTTGTGTTGATCCGGAAGAGTCCATCCCAGTATGCCTCAGCGAACAATCAAGGACAGCGGACTGCCCAGTGCGGCGGTTTACGTAGTGACAAAGTGGAAAAGTGACATTTCTCAGCTTTTTAGAAAGCAGGAAATAGCAATAATAGCAGAAGAGCCAAGCCGATGACACAGCATGCGCAGCGAGTCCCAGAAGTCATCGTTTCCTCTGCGGAACCCAGTCCGTTCGCCCCCCAGCTCCCCTTCCGGTGACAGTGGGAAAGGTCCCAGCCCCAGCGTTTCTCCCTGGATTTCTCAATCCTTCAGAAATCGCTCCTTAGAACAGTATTTTAGAAACGCGAGGGGCGATACAAAAGCACATGGGCATAGTATCGATTTGAGTGTTTCTGCGTTTGATCGCCCATTGCCCTTTCAGGTCAGTTAGTTTACCAATGTAAGTCGCTTTGGAGATGTTTAAGGATTTACATGTTGGAAATTTAAAGCCTAAAAAGAGAAACAGCATTGCACTCACAGTTGTAAATGGCCAGACAGGAATGGAGGCAAAAGAGGTTTTCTTCTCAATTGTAAAACCGTAGTTTTGCTGCTGCTGTAGTTCCATACAGCTAAGGACGTTGTTCTCCTTGGTGCTTCTCGCAGAAGAGCGTGGCTTCTTCCGAATACAGAGAGAAAGAAAGCCACAGGAATGTCTGGGAGTTTAATTCTGCTGTGGAACTGTAGGATTTAAGATCGCTGGACTGGAATTACTGTACTTCTGCAACCAGTTTGGACTGGCATTACTGTAACATGTAGCTACACTAGTTTTTGTTATTTTACTGTATTGTAGAATTACTGTTTTCTTCCCTTACACTATCATATTCCAAGTCTGGTCATTTTTAAATGCCTTTTCCCAAACAGCTGAAATCTCAGTGCTGGAGAGCTGGGGCTAGACTGTCTTTTAAGAGATGACTGTACGGACTGTAGCTTCCTGTCCCGTAACCCTCTTCTCTCTCCCCCTGTGTCACTCTGGTGAGCGGGGATCTCCAGTCCTGGTGCTGGACAGCCACTACGTTTGTATTTTGTTCCTGCTTTACTCTGAATAACCCTAAATCTGATCGTTATTGGTTGATTGGACCACTTGAAAAGGTTCTCCCAGCTTGTCAAGTCCAGGTGCTCTGAAGAGATTAGATACCCTGCAGGCACACCAGCCCCTGTATAAGACACAAAAACTCGGTTCGGTGCAAGAAATCAAGTCTATTGGCCCCGTTTCTGAGAACGGTTTCTGTACTCTGGTCCAACTTGGAATCAGGTTTATTAGCAATCGGTAGAGAGAAGTATTTGCAACCTTTGTCTTATTGGTGATGTCATTAGTTATGAAAAGGATTCTGGAATATGATCCTAGGGGGTCTGTAGGATTTCATGTTAGGGTCTCTCTGTATTATCAGCAGCAGAAGACCAGTTGGGAAGGGATAAGATGGTTTCTCCAGGAATCTCCAGTTCAGGAGGGCTGTTAAATTGGTTCAGTTATTATATTGGTGAGCTGAATTAGATTGTTGGGAGCCCAGGTGGACTGAAAACCTGTAGACTCACCATCCCTCTGGATAACAATTGGCCATGCCTACACTGGAGCAGTTTACAGCTGGAAGAGATGGACATTTTGCTGAATTACTGATCCCACGGCCTAGAGTCTGGGAGCTGTGCATTACAGCAATTCAGTGTCACCCGTGAAGGTGAAAAAGTGTCTGCAAGCTGAGTCACGTCGTCCGTAACACTTAGCTGTGAGCAACACTGCTGCAGATGGCGATAGATAGTACCAGGGCTTACCATCTGGGCCCAGGTACCCTACTCTGCTGGTAACGGTTTAGATACGCGCTGTTCATATAGTTACAGGACAAATTAAATTATTAAATAAATGATAGTTCCTGTCTGTTACTTGGTGCCTGTACAGTGGGCAGATGTGTTGTGAAATGTTACATATCTAAACAGCACCGTGGGGAAAGATTCCTGATGGACACCATCAGGAGTGAGACAGGCAGATGAAACTGACCGCACTTGTCCCCTAGTGCACGCCTGCTGCTCCCTGCGGGGGCATACTCATCACTCCGCTGTTTTAATAGGCCCAGTCCAAGTGCTCCAGAAAAACAGAAGTGTTACCTGATTCCTGTTAATTAGCTTCAGCAGTGATTGTCTCGAGAGGAGCAGCTGGCCCATTGTGATTGGAGTTGTAACAATTAGTAATGTTAGTAATAGTGATGCAGGGAGCCCTGAGGGGGTGTCATATTGCACAGAATTTCCAAGGCCTCTAGGACCACCAGCAGCGGTTCTGCATCCTATGAAGGAGGGCTGAACTGGACCGGTTAGCCAGTCCGAACCGTACTACAGGGTACAGGGGTTGGTCCTGGAGGGCTAGAAAAGCTGCAGGACCCGAGGAGCTGGGACAACCTGTTCATTTTTTGCCATTGAACCAGTGGCCTGCCGATTTAGGTTTTAGATCCAAGCTGGAAAGAAAACCTGCTTTCCAGGGCCAGGAACACACAGCCCTGCTCAAAGGATGTGCCTGGGAGATCCCCTACTCCAGGGACACAGATCTCTGCAGTTCCACTTCATTTGCCAAACTGCGACACAAACAGAGTGACCAGGGAGAGCACAGACCACAACCTGTCTTGCGTTGGATTGTCCAGCAAGGAACAAAAAAAATAAAATAATTGGTGCTGTGTGTCATTATTCCGGTTATGAATTACTATAACGTGAGTGTTAAACCCCTATTGCAGCATTAATCTATTAAAGAAACATAAAACTGGAAAGGTGTTGTGTTATTTGTTAAAACAGGCCAGGACTAACTTTACTGATTAGTTATAAACTGAGATGACAATCGGACTCCCCTTGTCAGGGCTTTAACTTGATGTATTTAAAAAAGTACAGTGTGTATTTTTCTGATACGTTAACAGCACATTGTTTTTACATTTTCTGAATTACTTGTCAAAAACCATACAAAAATAATTCTGTAAAGACAGAGGGAACACAGACGCCTTAAATTGCTCTAAAAACGAAGAATGGGGAGCTGTGTCAGCATGTGATATGCCAAGGAACCAAAGGGAAGCTAATTGCAAACTTCAAAAGCATTTTTTTTCCTCTCTCGGCAATTAATTAACCTCTGCTTATTCCATTGTAAAAGGAAAACTGGGTGTTTAATTGAAAAAAAAAATAACATGCTGACAATTATCTTAGAGATAAAGAAAATAGGACTGAACTGACATCACTGTGAGCTGGATTAGTTCCCAGAATTCCCCACTGGCACAAGAAGACTACGCAAACTTGGCAAGAGCCAGGAAGGGGGGTGGATGTATGAATCACTTAAGATGAAACTTTAACAAAGTCCACTCCCATAAAATTAACTTTAAAAGTCACAGCTTTCACAGAGGCAGCATTTTCCCGTGTGTCGTCAGGCTGCTTTCCTGAAAGGGACCATGGGAAGCATGGCCTTCAATATCATCACGTAGCTGTAGAACAACTGCATGTCCCAGAATGCCTTTGAGATCCAGACCCTGCTTGTCCCACAGCAAGGGAAGATGGGAAGCGTAGTATATACTCTGCTGCACTGTTGAGGACTTTTCACTCAGTCTAGTTTGGTTGCTTCGCTTTCTTAAACTTTTTAAACTTGTTCTTCCCCTTCGTGTCATTTTTCTTCCCCAGGTTCTGGCTCTTCTTCTTCTTCTCGAACCGGCTCTCTGCCTTCGACCCCCCCTTCTTCTCCCCGTCCGATTTCTTCACTTGCTGCTTCCCCTCTGGTTTCTTTTCCACCTTCGTCTTCCCTCCAGCCTTCTTTGCCTGTCCTTTCTCCCCCTCCCCTTTCTTCCGGGGGACGTTCTTTCCGTTGGTGTTTGACCCCTGCTTAGCAGAGCCCGTCGAGGTTTCGGCCCCGTTCTCCTTCGGCTGGGCGTCACCCACATCCTCTGACGGAGAGAGAGAGAAAGAGAACAGTTACACAGTTCCGCACGAGAGCTGCAGTTCCTCCTCCCACAGGCCAGAGGGCGCTGTCACAGTGTGTACAAGTGTAAATAGAGAATTTTATTAGCCATATACAATTTCTTGCATTAGGAATTTGTCTTTATCTCATACCCCAGCTTGCTCTCCATGAGACACACAGACAGGGAGAGAGAAGCTTGGGGTCAGAGTGCAGGGTCCGCCATTTATACGGCGCCCCTGGAGCAGCGGGGGTGAAGGGCCTTGCTCAGGGGCCCGACAAACTCATCCTTATATGATAACTAAGGTACTAATGCACTGTCTCATGTTGAATATAGGCTTCAGTGTTAGTGAGACTGGCTCCATTTTGGCTCCACCCCAACTGACTGTCCTGTATGCAAGTGGACAGCATATTAGAGCCAGCATGGCCGCCTGCAGGTTCCAGGGGTTTCTCTCTGTACCTGTGGTGGCAGTGGGAATGCTATTGGAGAACTTCTTGAACTTGGCCACGAAGAAGCCGTCCATGTTGTGAGTGTGGGGGTAGAACCGGCGGGTGAGACGGAGCGAGGGGTGGAAACGACGTTCCTTAAACCTGGAGAGAAAACGAAAGAAGAGGAGGCTATTCAGGGCTAGTAAATGCTTGAACACAAAGCCCATTAGCAGCAGGGCTCAAAATCCGGCACGTCCCAGCAACCTTTTCCCCTTAACTAACGCTCTGGACGTGGCGATTTCCAAAGCACCCAGCATCCTGGTCTGCTCTTCCCCTGCTGGGATTCGACCCAGGTGGATCCCCAGCTCCGAGCCACACCCTGGACAGGAGGGAGCTCTGCTAGGCGTTGAGCCGGTGGGAGAGGTCTCTGCACCCTGTAGGTTTCTAGGAAGGTGATGTCATGTCTCTAATACATTAGGTGCTCTGGGGCACATTTCACAGGCACCAATCAGAGCTGAATTCGGCATCAAGGGGGAGCCGGAGCCTGTGCTGGCAAACAAGGGGCAAACAAAGCAGGGTCCACCCTGGACGGGATGCCAATCCATCCCTTGGCACAAGCAGACACACAGACTCACACCAGGGCCAATTCTCCCAGAAGCCAATCAACCCACCAGCATGTCTTTATTTACAGTGGGAGGAAACCAGAGGAAACCCACACAAGCACAGGGAGAACATGCAAACTCCCCCACAGATAGCACCCCGGGTCTGGAATTGAACCCTGGGGCCCCGGCGTTATGAGGCAGCAATGCTAAGAGATGCACCAGTGTGCTGCTCCAAAGCTAAAGCGACATTATCAAAACTGCAAGATCAGCTCCGTTAGCGATCCAGGGCCACGAACGGTCTGAGCGCATCGCTGCGTGCTCTCCTGAAATCTGTCTGGAAACTGGGTCGGGCAGAGTGACACTTATTTTACATGCCTGGCAGTAATGCCAGGTCAGTTCATGGTCATTATGAAATACAGCTGAGCTTGTTTCCAGCATCAGTGGATCAGTCTAGCTGTATGCAATACATGATCTATTGCAAAGCTGGAATAAAAATCTCACTTTGACAGTGTGTTGTCAGGCAGGAGACCCATGTAATAATGCACTTGTTTGATGATAATCGATTCCGATCATCCAACCTTAGTCAAAGACAATCCTTTAAACAGAAACTGTCTGCTACACATAAGGAAATTAGGGAAAAAAAAACAGGAGGTAATATAAAACCAGAGAGAGAGCAATGGATTACTTGAGCATGTTCAACACTGTTTTTTCCTTCATCACTCAAGTTCAGTAATACTGATGTCAAACGCTATACACCAGGAGAGGCCAAACATCAACTCTTCAGAGCCTCAATCCAATAGACTTTATCAGTCACCCTTAAAGCACCAACTTGCAAAGACGTGGAATGCGTGTTTCCAGCAGATAAGCAAGTGAATTGGTTCCACTCAAAGCAGGAAGAGCCGGCGATCCCGACAGCTACAGGGCGCCGGGATTTGCTTTTCAAGTGAACAAGTGAAACGTCTCCAGAGGCTGAAACACAGACCCCCAGACAGGGCCTGGCCAAACTCCTGCTATATACTTGAACCATAGCAGTGTGGCTCAGTGCAGCAATCTGCAACATGACAACACGTTTCCAAAACTCTGCAGCTAGACTACTAACTCACACCAGACCTTAAGTCTCTACTCTGGTTGCGTATGAAGTCACACATTCAATACAAGATCCGGTTGCTGACTTTCAAGGCCCTGAACAATCTGGCTCCATCGTACATCTCTGAGCTCCTCCATGTTTACACTCCCTCTCATAGGCTCCAGTCAGCTGAGGCTGGGTCTGCTCACTGCACCCAGGACTAAATCTCGGACTTTTGGGGACTGTGCCTTTCCTGGTGCTGCTCCAGTGCTATGGAATGCCCTTCCTCAGACTCTATGGGAGATAAATTCTTTGATTCGCTCTGAATTGAAACTCAAAACTCAACCTTTTTATCACAGCATATGTCTGAGTGCCCTACATTCTATCACTATTAACCTGACTTTATTTTTTTACTGCCCCCACCCTACAAAGCTCACAGCGCTGCAGTGTTTGTGCTGCCTCTGCGTTTGTGCTTGGTGTTGTGCCGCAGGACGTTTTCTCCTCACCGGCTGAACCCCTCCTTCCCGAAGTCCAGCCCCGCCGGCACCAGCTTGACGTTCCTCTTCTTCAGGGCGTAGTCCACCACCCACTCGTTCTCTTCCACCTGCAAGCAGGCCACAGTGTCACAGTGCCGCTCCCCCGGCTGCAGTTCCCCCAATCGGCCTGCCCAGTGCGAGGGGGGCGCTGTTTCCCCACCGGGGGCCCCGGCGGCGGCGGAGTGCTCAGGTCGCCGAGCGCAGTGCCACGCAGCGCCCGCACGCACAGAGGCAGGGAGGGGGGTAGGAGAGAGAGAGGCACAGGCAGGGGCGACGGAGAGGGAAGAGGGTTTTTTACAGGTGGAGGAGAGAGCGAGCGAGCGACGCACCATGATGGAGCAGGTGCAGTAGACCAGGTAGCCCCCGCTTTCCGAATCGGCGTCCACCGAGTCGATGGCCGACAGCAGGAGCTCCTTCTGCAGGTGAGCGTGACGCAGGACATCAGCCTGATCCTGAGGGAGAAGGAGGGGGGGGTTTGTGAAAAAGGTAAAACGGAAAACCTGGACTGGCACCACAGGGCATCAGGGCATCAGGGCATGTGAACTGCACTGAGAGGGGGAGAGGGGGCAGGGGGCATGTTGCTTTAAAATGTGTGTGTGTGTGTGTGTGGGGGGGGATTACAGGTGTGCAGGTTGCTGTGGACACTGACAAAATGCACCAGAGGGGGGTTAAGATCCCTGCTGTCCACCAGGGGGAGGGTGGGCAGGGCGCAAAATCTTCAGCGCCTGCTGGTGAACTGCTGTGCACTGCTGCTGCAAGGACAGTATATTCCCACTCAGAAGTATCAGATTCCACGGCTTGAAAGCGAGGGCCACAGTGGGAGTGCCCGAAGAGGGCAAAGAAATCGACAGAGATGCTGCAACTTTAACCGAAGTCGCTAGAGAAGAGGTTTCAGCGTGGTCATTACTTTGCTGGTCTTGACGGACGGGTCTTTGGCGATAACTCCGGTACCAGTGCACGGGGCGTCCAGGAGGACTCTGTCAAAGCCGCCCATCACCTGCCAAGCAAACCAATCACAGACAACCGATCAGAGACCCGGACCACCGTGCGCCAGCCACCCCCCACGCAAGCCGCCAGAGAAGAGCCGGCGCATCACCCGCCACGCAGGCACAAACGCGAAAAACAAGGCGCACAGCGATGCAAACACACCGACTCCTCTACGACGATTGCCCCGCCCGCGCGCTGACGTGGATACGCCCCGGCTCAAACACGCACCCACTCATGGGTCCCATGGGACCGCGATCCGGCGTTCCGACACACGCTGGCCAACCCGCGTGCTGGCACCGACAGACGCACAAACACAAACACAAACACAAACACAAACACAAACACACACTGACCTTGGGGAAACTCCTGCCGTCGTAGTTGCAGACCACAGTGTTGCTAACGCCTAGCCTGTGCAGGTTACCCACCACACTCTTCAGTCTCTCTGCGCTGACGTCGTTGGCCACTATCACCCCCGTGTTCTTCATCAGCTGAGCTGAGGGAATCAGTGCACAGTCATGAACATGGACAGATCATAAAGACCTCGGTACACGCTCCTACCATAGTGTGAGCTCCAGTAATGACCCTCCAGATACTCCTCACACAGAAACATCAATACTGTCCTAACTCAGAGTTTAAGCACCAGATTAGTATGGATCCCTATCATACACCCAGAAGACATATCTCAGACATATTAATACAGACCTTAACCTTAGAGAGTCTCCCAACACACATTAATACAGACCCTAAAACAGAGCTGAGAGATTAATACAGATGCTTACAAAGAGCCTAGGGACACCTTACAGATTAAGACACATATTATAAATCCTGGGGACACATCTAATACACATTAATGCAGATCTTCATAAAATCTTCAAGACACTCCTCACACACACATTAATATAGACCCTAATATAGACCCTAGAGACACTCCTCACCCACAGAGATTAATACAGACCCTAATATAGACCCTAGAGACACATCTCACCCACAGAAATTAATACAGACCCTAATATAGACCCTAGAGACACTCCTCACCCACAGAGATTAATACAGACCCTAATATAGACCCTAGAGACACATCTCACCCACAGAAATTAATACAGACCCTAATATAGACCCTAGAGAAACTCCTTACCCACAGAGATTAATACAGACCCTAATATAGACCCTAGAGAAACTCCTCACCCACAGAGATTAATACAGACTCTAATATAGACCCTAGAAATATACCTCACTCACAAAGATTAACACTGTATCTAAAAGAGACTTCCAAGACATAAATATTAACTTAGACCCAAGGCAGGGACCTTCACTTCAGTAAATGAAAATCAAGTAATTAATGCGCAGGAAGGACCTAAGTCTTGCCATGACCTGGCCTGCCACAGACAGACAGTTGCACTGTGCGGTCAGTTTTACTTACCCATGTAAGTCGTCTTGCCACCCGGGGCAGCGCTCATGTCCAGCACTTTCTCCCCCTCCTGGGGGGCGAGAGCCATTACAGGCAGGAGGCTGGAGGCGCCCTGGAGGATGTAGTGACCGGCCAGGTACTCCGGGGTGGCGCCTGGAAGGAAAGAGAGGTAGAGGTCCGTGCACTGTGCGCACACACTGACTGCCTGGATGGCGAGACAGCACCGACTCTCCCTTCGCTTTTGTCACACACTGATGGGGAAGCCTCCTGTCAGCGCCAGAAAGGAGAACCTTTTTCCCCGACTGACTGATCTGGTTAAAAAAGCAGTTAACCGCAATTCCTGACCTGGTGGGAAACGATCAGAAAAACTAAACCAGGACGAGCAACCACTACAGAGCCCCGCGGAGGAAATTTAAGATGGTGTCTCATGTGGGGAAGAGCAGGGTGTCACACGCAGGGAGCAACGAACAGCACAGGGGAAAACAGCGAGCCAGCGACGACCATGGCTCACGCAGCGCAGACTCACCGATGGGGACAGAGGAGTCGAAGATAACCAGCCCCACCTTAGACCACTTGCCCAGGGGATCGAGATTCACCCCACGGTTGATCAGAGCCTGAAAGAGGGAGGGGAGGAAAGGAGGTCACACCGAGCGGACGTTCACAGATCCAAAGGGAGGGGAGGGCTTGAAAACGGAGCTGGCGAGCAGCAGCTCTCCATGCGATCTCCAAGAGGAGGCCGCGATCCTCGCAGGCTGATGATTACAGTCCGCTGGGGGGCTGCGGGAGGCTTGGGAGGTCTTACCTGGGCCAGGTCCCGCCTCCGCGTCTTCAGGGTGTTGGTCCGAATGGTGACCGGCCGCTGAATCTCATTGGCTTCCAAGAAATCGATCAGCTGGAGCAGGGGAGACACACAACGTGGGAATGGCGCAGACGAGATATCTATCACCAACGGTGCTGACACAGGGCCTCCAGTATAGTAGACGACCCCTCCCACCCCTCCCATAAACTCTTTGCCTTCCTACCATCTGGGAAAAGAGATCCCAGTGTGCGGGCTAGCTCCACCAGAATCTGGAACAGCTGCTTCCCGCAGGCTCCTCAACACCCTGGAATCTACTTGCACCCACTCTAATTCCAGAAACAGGGCTTAAATCCCCCCAGTGTGTCGTGTATATTGTATTATGCATTTACCTTGTAATTCGCACTATGTGGATCCTGTCTACAATATCTATGTCAGTGTCCTGTCTGTATTTGCACCGTGGACCGGGAGGAACGATATTTCGTTCCACTGTATACTTGTATACGGCTGGAATGACAAATAAACGTGAACTTGAACAGAGCATGCGCCTTGTCAGCCATCTTGGCTCTGATCTTTCATCCATTTACATGTGACTTTGAGATGTTCCCTAGAGCCGAAATGGAGCCCGTTTCGCGAACGGCGGACAGCGCCGTGACACCTCGGCAGGCAGCGCAAGGGTCTGCCTCAGGCGATGAGGCTCGTACTTCTCGTCTGCTTACTCATTCGCCAGCCCCCAATTCCACAGGCAGAATGGGGGTCTGGTAGGCGGAAGGCCAGCGGCTGGTTGAACCCAAGCTGAAAAAAACGGGCCCCCTCAGCTCAGCAGATCCCACAGCCAGACCCTTCAATTCCCCATGGGCACTGACCTCCGCAGGGGGGAAGAGGTCCATGATCTGCTCGATGAGGTAGGTGTTGTAGCTGTAGTACATGGCCAGGTCCTGCTTGAGGAGGGCCACGTACTCCCCCCTCTCCCTCCCCTCCTCCCGCTTGGCGCTGAAGTGTCCCAGGACGTCGACGTTGTCCTTAATCCGCTGGTGGATGGACTGCAGGTCCAGGGGCAGCAGGCCTGAGTGGGAGAGCAAGGAGAAAAGGGACAGGGGGTGAGGGTTAACCAGCAGTTAAGGATGAGCGAATTAAAAAAAAATAATCATACAGCTATTTCAAATCCAAAATCAGCTGGGCAATTCCCGACAGCCAAACGGAGACTGTTGCTAGGGGAATGGAGAAAAATGATCTGAAATCCGGCTTTCTCCCCCCCCCAAAGGAAGCAGGCCCACCCTCTCTCGCTCTCTCCTCTGAAGTGGGCAGCTGGAACTTCTCCATCTCGTCGGCAGCTGCAAGTGGGGCGTCACCCTCGCTCCCCGTCTCCTCCTCCTCATCCTCCTCTTCCTCGCTGTCCTCCTCCAGCTCCCTCTCCAACTTCTTCTGCTTCTTTGCCGCTCTCTCGATCGGCAGCAACTGGGGGGGCACAGCAGGAAGAGAGACAGACAATGTCTTATTATAAAATAAGACATCAGTGCCTGCAAACCAAAGAAGTAAACTCTTCACCTCCACTGTTAACTTCTAACCAATCTTAAAACCAATCTTATACCTCCTCCCCGTCGCTGCCTTCTTCCTCTCCCTCATCGCTGTCCTCCGCCACTCCGTAGTCGTCTACCATCTCATCGTCATCGGTCTCAGCTTCCTCCTCCCCTCCCGCGCCCACGTCCTCCTCCCGGGCTTCTCCCTCGCTCCCTTCCTGCCCCTCCTCTTCCTCAGCCTCCGAATCGCACTCGCTGTCGGACTGAGCCAGGGGACGCTTCCGCTTCGCTGGCTTCAACCACTCGCTGTTCTCATCGCTGAAGCCTGAGAAAGTCAGATTGATTAATACAGAGCCTACTACAGACCCTAGAGACACTCCTCACACACAGAGATTAATACAGAGCCTACTATAGACCCTAGAGACACTCCTCACACACAGAGATTCGTACAGACCCTAATATAGACCCTAGAGACACACCTCACACACAGAGATTAGTACAGAGCCTACTATAGACCCTAGAGACACACCTCACACACAGAGAATAATACAGAGCCTACTATAGACCCTAGAGACACTCCTCACACACAGAGATTCGTACAGACCCTAATATAGACCCTAGAGACACACCTCACACACAGAGATTAGTACAGAGCCTACTATAGACCCTAGAGACACACCTCACACAGAGAGAATAATACAGAGCCTACTATAGACCCTAGAGACACACCTCACACACAGAGAATAATACAGAGCCTACTATAGACCCTAGAGACACACCTCACACAGAGAGAATAATAGAGCCTACTATAGACCCTAGAGACACACCTCACACACAGAGAATAATACAGAGCCTACTATAGACCCCAGAGACACTTCTCACACACGGAGATTCATACAGAGCCTACTATAGACCCTAGAGACACTCCTCACACACAGAGATTCATACAGACCCTAATATAGACCCTAGAAACACAACTAATACATTTTGTTTATTCAGCAGACATTGTTTTAAGCATTAAGATTTGATTACCTTTCTTTGTCTGTTTTGGTTCTATTTCTGATTTTTCAGGCTTCTTAGGCTGGGAGGTGGGAACAGAACGCTTCACAGCACTATGGAGAAGTAACAATAGCAACAATCACAACTTGCAAGAAGCAGGGGAACAGCAATTTAAAATACCAAGAACAGTAGTGGTGATGATATTTCCTACCGTTTCCTTGCTCTGCTTCCAAGTCTTTTAGACGCACTATCACCTAAAAAAGGGAACACATTTTCAAATTATATTAGTGATTATTTTATTTAAAACAACTGTGTCTCACATCTCACACTGAAGTGACTCTGACATAATAATACTAATACTGGTAGAGTAATATGTTAACAATTGAGCCAGTTCACAGTCCAGTCAGTCCAGTCCAGCCTGGAGAGTCTCAGACAGCTCTGTCAGTGTCAGTGTGAGTCCGATTATAATCCCAGTAAAGAACTCATCCAGCTCCCAGTCCAGTCCAGCCTGCTCTGTCAGTGGGAGTCTAAGCAGGTGGAGCTCATGTTAGTCCACCCAGTACATCACAGTCATAATGATCAGGATGGCTGCTTACCCTCCAGCAAGAAGTTGGGAATCTCTGTCTCTGCACCCTTCTGCTTTCTGGCCTTTCGTCCTGGCCCTCGCTTCTGCTTATTGGTGGGATCTAACTTCCGCCCCATGACTGACCTCTAAATTAACCAATCACAGCCTATACAAACGAAAATAAAATGAATTTAGACATATGATCTCGAACGTAACATGACAGATCCTGCAAAGCAAAACTTCGAATACTGGAAATCCTACAGATTCGCATGGCTTGATATTTCTTACAAATAAAATCCGTCTGGTTAAGAAAAAGAAAACACTGTTTAACAGATGTAGTTCAGAGAGAAATAACTAGAACGTCTACAAACCTGCAATCTACAAGAAAAAGCAAAGCGATATCAGATGTCTAAATCAATTATTAAAATGCCAACAACATTTCACATTTGATAGGTTGCAGGCTACTGTGATGAAACCGCAGCACGATAGGAATCTGGTTTACCTCTATCACAATTTCACGGGGTACTAGTACTTCAGCTTCTAGTAACAGTACTTCGTTTTAATTTTAGTTGCTGACAAAAAGCGAACACATTTCCATAGCGTTTTTAAAGAAATCCTCCTCCGATCACTAATCAATCTACAGGCCACTAAGTTAAATTTGATCGGGGCAGGTTTTTTTTATTCCCTTACCTTTTCTATGTCTTAACACTTCTTCTTTACTACTATCGTTTCACTTAATGTTTTAACGAGGATACAGCGGTAGTAAATAAACATCTCAATAGTTCGATTTCGTATTGAAGTTTTACAAGAATCCGTTTACAATCGTAACAGGACTTTAACCGCACAGTCAAGATTTCTCTCCCCCCACCCTCCTGTGTCCCTCGATTTTTTATATCTTTAAGTAAAATGAAAACTCACTGGTTTGTAAAAGGCGAATCATCCAGCTCTAAAGTATTAAAAGTCCGGGCACATGCAGCCGTAGTAGCACGAATGAAAACGAGAAATGTGCGCAAAGACTGGCACGTGTTTCCGTCGCTTAGCAGAGAGAGCTATTTCCGTCGCATCCTTTATGACATCACGCAGAGCGCTTACCAAGACACACGCCGGTATAGAGCGGGTCTCCGTGACGTATTAAGAGCCTTTTTTTAACCTCTCGCGCTCCAAAGGCCGGCCATTAATAAGCTGAAGTGGTTTGTAAGAGCTCAAACTAACAGTTTTGGCAAGAGACGAGGCGGGTATTAATAGGCAAAGGCTTTGAAGGCAGCACGTTTTGCAAATACATAAATGCGAAAAAATATTTCATGCATTAGATTAAAAGACGTACGTAGATACTCTCACTAACTTGGAGGGTTATAACTTGCTGCTGCTTTGTTCAACAATCAGAAGATTGAACTGAAGAAAAAAGTATAAATTCAGTCATTAAGTTATTTTAAGAACTGAGACCGCCGGCACGTACGAACTTTCTTTATTTGGATGATCCTGGATTGTACTATCTGTGCACACCTCAATTAAAAGTGGGAAAAGATCTGTTAGAGTTACAATTTAGGGTTCTGAAACAAAAAAAAAATATTAAGACAAACATATTTACAAATGTTCGCCTTTAAACCACAGAACTCTTGTACCTGAAACTAAGAATTAACCTAAAGAAATAAATTCCGGTCAGCAGGGTGGAGTGAATCCAAGACACTGAACATATCGGGAAACTAACAATAATAATTAATAATAATCATTTTAAAGAAAAACCCAATGAAAAAAATAAAGACCTAGAGTGTACATGTACATAGAGGTAAAATGCTTCTATAAACAGTCAGAAATAGGTCTTTATTTAGTCTGGATTTGTCTCTCATGCATTATGAAAGTTATATTATTAAGGCTCCCAAAAACCTCAGGTAGGCGCTGTGGTTCGGGGTGCAGTTATCAACTGCAGGTGTCCCGGCGTAAAGAAAAATACATCTCACCTGGGCACCAGCACGCGGGACCCTCCGTCGCCAGGCAACCGCAGTTCGGAAACAAATCCCCTAACGGACGGAGAGAGACGTTGCCGGCGGCACCGCTGCCTCACTGGGAGCGACGGGACATTTCCATGTCTGCCAACGGAGCTCTGGGCTCTGTCCGTTCGGCTGACGCTTTTCCAGAAACACTATGTCCGGGAGGGAGCCGGGCGGCCGGGGACTCGGCAAGGCCGGAGCCAAGCGCCTCGGCCGGCTGCTCAAGAAGGCGCTGCGGGACGAAGGCCCGGAGGCCGCCGGCGCCGCTCCCAGTCAGTGTGACCCCCCCCATCCCAGCCGGCCGCCCCTGAGCACGGCTGAAATAAACAAAACACCCGCGCCTCTCGCTGTCATTTTAATTCATTATGATGCCGTGGTGTTCCGTCACAGCGCCTGTGCAGTTTTGGAAAGAGTGAAAACGATGTCTAGACACCGCCCTCTCGCCTAATGTCGTTCTCACTTCCTTTTTGCCAGAAACCGCGGTCGGCGGGTTGAAGAACAAGAGGCCGGCGGCGGCGGCTGGCGCCCAGGCCGGGAAGAGAGGGAGCGGCGGCGGCGGCAGCGTCTCCGCGCTCATCCTCCGGGTGGTGGCCGCGTCGAAGCAGCGGGGCGGCCTGTGCATGGCGGAGCTGAGGAAGGTCCTGGCGTCCGGCGGCTACGACGTGGAGAGGAACGACACGCGGGTCGCCGCGGCGGTCAGGGGCCTGGTGCGGCGGGAGACGCTGGTGCAGACCGGGGGCAGAGGCGCGACGGGCTCCTTCGCGCTCAACCCGGCCAGGGAGAGGAGGGCGAAGCCGGCAGCGGCGGCGGCGACGGAGCGGGCACGGAAAGCCGCGAAGCGGGGGGCGGAGGGAGACAGACAGGCCACCGCAAAGACTAAGCCGGCGGGGCGTCATGGCAGAACCAACAAGCCGGCCGGAGCCGCGGGCAAGGTGCCCACCGGGCAGAAACCCACGAAGGTCGCAGACAGGCGAGGCGCTGATAAGGGCAAGAGCCCAGCTGTGAAAGGCAGGGCGGCGAAGAAGGCGCCCAGAAAACCGGCTCCGAAAAAGAGGCGTTAAAACGGAAAGGTTTTTGATTTTATATGAGTGAATCAACAAATAAACGGGCTAAGCAGCTTTAAATGATAACTTCAAGAGTTCCGGTGTATTTATCCCCTACACATCCTTTATCATGCACACAATTAAAAAAAAAAAATTAAATGCAGATGAATTCTTACATGTATGACAAAATATATCAGGTGACTTGATTGAGGATTGTGTCCCACTTAAAGGATGTACTGTTGGTTTGCATATCAGCCTTTATTTTTTAAAGTGAAAAGGAAAATCTTTGCAGTGGTACCTAGATTGCATTTCATATGAATTAGATTAATGCTGTTAAGACCATCTGCGTTTAGCGGAGCAGAAATACATATCAGTGGAACGATAGTTAATTTTAGACCTTAAATAAAAACTATTAATACATGAATTGGTACTTTTTATTTTATTGACTTAAAAAAAAGTTGATTGAGTTGAGTTGATAGTGAAGATCTTTTAAAATAGGTTAGTGTATAAGCGCACTCCCCAATAACAAAAGTCCTTTTTTCTCCCATGAAAATTAAATTATTTTTGGATTTGCTTCAAAACAATCAGCTCTTATGATGATCGAACTATCTCAGTCACAAATATGAGAAAATATAAGGCGACTGAATCGTGAGATTTAAAAACAAAATACACAATTAGAGGTCAGGGCTGTTAGTGCACCTCGGAGCGCAAACCGCAGCAAAGTTGCTGTCCTAGTAGCTTGGAATCAGAGCGAGCGGGCTTTTGACTCCCAAGTTTGCACAAATCGCACAGTTTACGCTGAGCACATTGTTTTCTAGGATAGGGGATATAAACGACATGAGAGTCGGATTTCAGAAAATCTGCACGTAGTGCAAAACGGATCACACGGCCCTTTGTTCCTGAGTGCTCGGGCGGAGGAGAGAGAGAGGCGCCTGGAGTCAGAGCGAGCGGCTCAGGCGCTCAGCCGTTTGAATTTCATTGGCGCAGAGCGCAGCCAATAGGAGAGCAGATCTCTCGCTGACCAATGAGCCTCCTTCTCAGCTGAGCGAGATGATTTGCATACAGCCGCTATAAATAGGGGGCTGCAGGAGGCGTGAGTTTCATCATTGTGTACGCAGTACGTAATTTGAGAAGATGCCTGAACCAGCGAAATCCGCTCCCAAGAAGGGCTCTAAGAAAGCCGTGACCAAGACGGCCGGGAAGGGCGGCAAAAAGCGCAGAAAGACCAGGAAGGAGAGCTACGCCATCTACGTGTACAAGGTGCTGAAGCAGGTGCACCCGGACACCGGCATCTCGTCGAAGGCCATGGGCATCATGAACTCGTTCGTCAGCGACATCTTCGAGCGCATCGCCGGCGAGGCCTCCCGCCTGGCGCACTACAACAAGCGCTCCACCATCACCTCCCGGGAGATCCAGACCGCCGTGCGCCTGCTGCTGCCCGGAGAGCTGGCCAAGCACGCCGTGTCCGAGGGCACCAAGGCCGTCACCAAGTACACCAGCTCCAAGTAAACTCGACCCGTCCGTCCCGGATCAACGAACCCAAAGGCTCTTTTAAGAGCCACCCACAGAGTCCGTAAAAGAGCGATCATGATTTCTTCCTTCTTGCTTAAAACCGTGGAAGTAGACAATTTAGTGCAATGGCACTAAAATAATTTGGATTTGATTGATTTAGTAAAACATTTATTTCCCACTTGGTTCTTTAAGCAATATCGTATAATTCTCGCTTGTCGTTCCGATGTGCTTAAATTCGAGAAGCTTGTTAGGATGCTTAAAATTGTCCATCAGTCTGCTGTTTACTTCCCCCAATTCTGTGTAAAGTGTATCCTGTGCTCGATTCAAATTCACCCTGACTTTAATCACACACAGCTTCTCTTCTGACCAAGTGGCTGTAAGCGGCTAACCGCTGTTTCAAATTATTCAAGTGTACCTCGCCAAGTTAAGTGCTGGACAGGTTCGATAGAAAAGTATCTCCCTGTTTGTAAGGCTACAGCTCAACCAGGACAAGGCTCAGGGAGCAGAGACCACAGCTGTCCAGCAGAGGGAGCAGGAGAGAAGGAATCGTTTCTCTTAAAAAGCCCATAATAAAGAAAGCAGAGGTTCTTGACCTTTACTGCAGCCACTTAGACCTAAAAACTTCTTACCCCTTATCAAAAATCTCTAAAGAAGGTCAGTTCTTTAAACCCGATGCATATCGTAATTATGAAATGAGAGAGAATGAAATATAGGTAAGATCAAGAATGCATGAAAAAATATACAGTCCAAGGTCTGAAGAAACAACGTATTTGTACTGATGTGCCTGTGCTTAATCTGTGTTTTTGATTTAGAAGCAACCGGGGTTAAAAGAATGTAGTCATTGCAACTGATTTATATCAAATCTGAAAGAAGGACGTTGTTCTTATATACAACAGAACTCTCTTCAGGATACTTTATTAATCCCCTGAGGGAAATTGCAGTGCACCAGCAGACTGGCACTGTTACCACAGGACAATGTAACGAATGATACAATAATACAACAATACAGTAAGTATAGTAAGTGAGAAGTGCAGTAAAACCTTTTAAAAATGGAGTATATAGAATTGCTCACATTACAGGAGATGTAAGACAAACCAGAATGTACAGTATACAAAAAGATATATTGCACATTATAAATATATTACACAAAGCATATATTGCACACAAATCAGTTGGAAAGAGGAAAACCAGCTGTAAACAGAGAAATTCATTTTCATTCCCAAAAACAGGTCAATGTTGCCCCTGCCCAGACACACAGTGGAGGAGTTGCACAGTCTGATGGCAGAAGGCAGGAAATTACCCCCTATAGCGCCCCCTGTCGCATGTGGTTGGATCAGCCTACTGCTGAACGTGTTCTTCGTTCTCACAAGCATGTCATAGAGGGGATGGGAGACGTTGTCCATGATGGCCATTAATTTGGACACCATTCACCTTTCAGCCACTACCTCCAGGTGGTCCAGGTTAGAACTTGTTCTTTTGATAAGCTTTTCAGCCAGTTAGCATAGAATCATAGAAGACAGTAAATTGATAGGTAGATAGTCGCTAATAGACACAGATCTCATTGTGTTGTGTCTAGAGACTTGTTTGGACAACTTGCACCATTCACCCACAACTCTTTGGGTAAAGCTGATTAAAAAAAAATGCTTGTTAGGTGTATGTAATATACACACCAGCTGAAGCAGTTTGGTGTTTATGAGTAACGAACTGTAACAAAATTAACCTGTAGCAAGACTGAAGAATTAATGAGAACAATAAGAAACCAGTGAGAACAGACCCCCTCCACATGGCAGTGGAATGTGAGATTAAAGAGACAGGAGTCAGTCTGAAGAAATAAAGAGAATTGTGTATAAAAGAACCGGCAATTAACTAAGTACAAGAACTCAGGCTGTTTCAACTCAGCTGTGTGGATACTTTAGTATTAGTGTAGATATTCTATTTGATTAATATTATCAAGATAGGTTTCAAAATAAAGCGTCTGAAACTGCTGCCTCGCAGGTCTTGATTTTAATTCGGGATGGAAGAATCCTTCTGTATGGAGTCTGCATGTCTCCAGCCTAGTGCCCTGTTCCTGTTGAATTGGTATTAGACCTACCGTGAGCCCCAGAGACAAACTAATTAATTTAAATGTCTGGGGAATGGACGGGCGTTCACACCAGCCAGATGAAAGAAAATAAAACTAAGCATTTGAAAATTCGCTTTTTTCTGCCCGTCTTGTACGAGCAGTAATATCACGGGCTTTCTGCTAACTGTCTCCTCCCGAGAAGCTGGGACGATGCTGAAGGATCTGGAGGAACTGCAATCCGAAGTAACAGGTTTAGAAAGAGCTTCAGGAATGTTGGTATTGACGGTAGAGAGTTGCAGTCTTTACTAAAGCCCCGTTGAAGAATCGCCTTTGAAGGAAGTGATTTGGAAATTTATGAGATAAACAAAGTGTCAGAATACGCGTGTACAGCATTTTATAAAAGCGTATCGGTGAAAAAACTCGAAATACTCCGAATTTCACAGGGATAAAACGGTCTAGTTTGACAAAACTTGTCCGTCTCCTTCTTAGAAACAGCGAGTCCGGGAGTGTGCTAATAACACTGAACATAGAGCAAAATAAATCATCCGTTTTAAATAATTCAGAATTCACTTTTATTGTGTTACATGACCGTCGGCCTCGGCAGTATTATCTAAACATTGTTTTTATCTTTACTGAGGGTTTAAGTACATTTATTCTAGAAATAGACGACAAAGTGCCGGGTGAGCACCGCCTTTCGTGAGCTCTGTTGTTGGAGTTTGGGCAATTCTGTCAAAATTACTGTACAGAAAAACCTGTAACTCAACTGCATATTAAAGACCAGGGGGTTTCCTCTGCATTTTGCATCTCTTGTACTCGTTTCTGTGTATTTTTGAGGATTACGGGGCAGTTTTGTGCGGGGAGAAAACACAAGTGCGAGCGGGCTGTGCGGAGCGGAGCTGCAGCAGCAGCGGTTGAGTCTCCACGGTTCTCATGCGGCCTTGAAGTTCCGCCCTGCGCGCGGAGCCGCAGACAGTCCGACAGCAGACAGAGACGCAGCGATGGCAGAAGAAGTCGCTCCGGCCCCCGCCGCCGCGCCGGCCAAGGCGCCCAAGAAGAAGAGCGCCGCCAAGCCCAAGAAAGCGGGCCCCAGCGTGGGAGAGCTCATCCTGCAGGCCGTGTCCGCCTCCAAGGAGCGGAGCGGCGTGTCCCTGGCCGCCCTGAAGAAGTCCCTGGCGGCCGGCGGCTACGACGTGGAGAAGAACAACTCCCGCGTCAAGCTGGCCATCAAGAGCCTGGTGACCAAGGGCACCCTGGTGCAGACCAAGGGCACCGGCGCCTCGGGCTCCTTCAAGCTCAACAAGAAGCAGGCGGAGACCAAGCCCAAGCCCGTGAAGAAAGCCGCCGCCGCCGCCAAAGCCAAGAAGCCGGCGGCCAAGAAACCCGCAGCGGCTAAGAAGCCAGCGGCCGCCAAGAAGTCTCCCAAGAAGGCGGCGACCAAGAAGCCAGCGGCCGCCAAGAAGTCGCCCAAGAAAGCCGCGAAGCCCGCAGCGGCCAAGAAGGCGACCAAGAGCCCCAAGAAGGCCAAGAAGCCAGCGGCGCCTAAGAAGGCAAAGAGCCCGAAGAAAGCCAAGGCAGCGAAGCCCAAGGTGGCCAAACCCAAGACGGCCAAAGCTAAGAAAGCGGCTCCCAAGAAGAAGTGAGCGATCGACCCTCGAGTTAATTTCCTACAAACCCAAAGGCTCTTCTAAGAGCCACCAGCCCTTCCGAGAGAGAGCGCAGACTTTCCCTTTTCACCGCTTGAAAGCGCCGGTTCGCTCGATATGGGGGGAATAGTTATTTTACACAATGGGGGGTATTGAATTTTAGCGGTTAAAGTATCATTTTTTCTTGAAATTGAAACTGAAATGCGATATTTAGTCGAATTGGGTAAAATATTGAACATGTAAATTCTGTTGTAAATAATGGGTGCATAGGGAAGGTTTTGTAGAATTAGAAGGGGGGCTTTTCGTTAAGAAAGGAGCTTTCTAATCGTCACTGAACTACGCAGCGACTCCTTGTATCTCATCACCAACAATGATTTTAGTTGAGGCGAAATGTTACATTGTTACATTGCACGTAGGTTTTCATTCGTGACTGCTAGTCTCGCAGCTATAGCGGACATTTGAAAAGGCGTAACGTGACAGATGTGTCACTCTAATAGCGACAATGGTGACTTTTCAATATCGAGCCCTCGCAGGCGGGTGATCCAGATTCTTTTGGGAGTTGAGCTTAATTCCACTCAAGGTAGCGTGGTTACTGAGAGTCAGACGGTGGTGAAATTCACTAAAATATAAATTGTTTAAAGCATGAAAATTACCGATTAAGCAATGTGTTTTGCACATTGTTGTCTTTCTTTTCTTATGCAACTGTATTTTTTTTACCACTTACCGTCCAAGAGCTAGCTAAATAGCATTTCGCTATTCCATTTACCTGTGTATGAGAATAATGATAATAAGCTTGAAATTGAAAAACAAATATCTGTCCTCACTCGGCAGCAGAGCCGCGCTCTGTGTTCAGAGTCCGAATTTCCCTCCTGCCTGTTGATTGGTGGAGACCGAGAGCGCTGGTTGGCAACACTGATCTCTGATTGGGTGGAGAGCTTGTTCCGGTCCAACCAATCAAATTGAGCCGCGACTATTCAAAACCGGGGCGGCAGACAGCTTGTATTCATTATTCACAGATTTTTACGGACGAGCTTGACAGCGCAAGATGAGCGGCAGAGGAAAGACCGGCGGTAAGGCCAGAGCCAAGGCCAAGACTCGCTCTTCCAGGGCCGGACTGCAGTTCCCTGTGGGCCGTGTCCACCGGCTGCTGCGCAAGGGAAACTATGCCGAGCGGGTCGGCGCCGGAGCCCCGGTGTATCTGGCCGCGGTGCTGGAGTACCTGACCGCCGAGATCCTGGAGCTGGCTGGCAACGCCGCCCGGGACAACAAGAAGACCCGCATCATCCCCCGGCACCTGCAGCTGGCCGTCCGCAACGACGAGGAGCTGAACAAGCTGCTGGGCGGCGTGACCATCGCGCAGGGCGGCGTGCTGCCCAACATCCAGGCGGTGCTGCTGCCCAAGAAGACCGAGAAGCCGGCCAAGAGCAAGTAAACAGCCCGGCAGAGACCTCCGACTGATCCCGAACCCAAAGGCTCTTTTAAGAGCCACCCACAGCCTTTTAAAAAGAGCGATTTCTGTTTTTCATTTGTATAATTGCAGCATTTACGGGAAGTTTTCTTGAAAAAGAGGGAGATCAGTTTTTCTTGGCGAAGTAATTGCGATTGGAATACAAAGAGAAAGATCAGAATCGCACACAGCCAGAACGGAAGAGTAATGCATCTCCTCCCAATCTAGTTTACATAACTACTGTATTGCTGTTTTTACCATTATAAAGTCGGACACAGCGAAGTTGGGCCCGATAGACTTACAGTTATATTGCAGTTTCGTTCGTGACTAAGTCGTGCAGCTAGACTGTTCGTCCCTGGATGATATAAATGCTTCGTGCACACCGGATCTCCCCTTTTTACTTTCTCACATTACTATCACAACGAGCTGAAGTCCCCCCTTCCAGCATCTCATTCATACTGTCCGCTGGCTCCCAGAGTCTTTTCTGTTTCATACGTGCTGCTTCAGAATTTCTGTGGCTAAGTGTGAAAATAGACAACTTATGAGAATCATTCGGCCTCGTTCACATACAAATACATTTTCGCTTAGCTAAGGCGTATTACGAGAAGGGACACTGGGGTGTCGGGTTAACTGGTTTGGTGGAAACGTGTGTAAAATGTGGGGACGCTCAGAGGAAGAGCGAGGAGTGTCTGAGCTGCGCGCTCGTTTTCAAACTGTCCAATCAGTGAATTACAGCCCCCCTCCTCCTTCACCCCCCTGTACCTTTCAGCCAATCAGGACGGGGCTGCCTGCGCATATAAACCCGAGTGCGGGCTGCTGCTCTCAGTACAGTGCTGATTGTGAAGAGCAGCGAGGAAGATGGCGAGAACCAAGCAGACCGCTCGCAAGTCCACCGGCGGCAAGGCGCCCAGGAAGCAGCTGGCCACCAAGGCTGCCCGCAAGAGCGCCCCCGCCACCGGCGGCGTGAAGAAGCCCCACCGCTACAGGCCCGGCACCGTGGCTCTGCGGGAGATCCGCCGCTACCAGAAGTCCACCGAGCTGCTGATCCGCAAGCTGCCCTTCCAGCGCCTGGTGAGAGAGATCGCCCAGGACTTCAAGACCGACCTGCGCTTCCAGAGCTCCGCCGTCATGGCTCTGCAGGAGGCCAGCGAGGCTTACCTGGTGGGGCTCTTCGAGGACACCAACCTGTGCGCCATCCACGCCAAGAGGGTGACCATCATGCCCAAAGACATCCAGCTGGCCCGCCGCATCCGCGGGGAGCGCGCTTAGACACGGACCGCCTGCTGCAGCATCTTTTCCCTTGAACACAAAGGCTCTTTTAAGAGCCACCACAACACTCGAGAGGGTTACATTATTCCATTAGTCTGTAGGAGGCACAATTCTTGTTTGGTTAGCTGATAAGTGTAACTCGTAACCATTTTCTGCCCCTCGTGTAACAGCCCATTAAAAGTTTTTTAATGCATGAGAGTATTTTAATGATAGAAGAGCGATTGGCATTCAAACCCCTCCCTTACACTACTGTTTATTTTCGGAGTTCGGTGTCTGTTCACAATTAAGCAACAGCACGCTTACTGGTCCCTCCATCGCTCTTCATTTCACCCCAGAAGAAGCATTTGTACTGTAGTACAGATCTGTGAGGACCACTGTATAGAGATTTCAATGACATGATTAAGGAACGTTTATACAGTTACTTTAAGTGGAACATTTCCTTTCAAGCGTTTTAAAAGACGACCTTGTATAAAACATTTTTGTTTTTTTTAACGGCTGGATTGTTTATTCAATTATTCAAAACGGGTGGAGAACGAAATATGTACTGCTACAACGATGAATGCCTTTTGTCAGTTATTCATGACCCTCATACACAGTAGTACACTACATTTTCCTTTCCGAATTCTGTTTTTGTATTGGAATTAGATCGATTATAATCTACACGGGAATACAAGAACGACTGGCATTAATCCCCTTACAATTTCTTTTATTAAAATTTTATTTTGTGGTCCGTCCACCGCTCCTATTTCGCCCCAGAAAAAGCATTTATACTGCAGTACAGATCTGTGAGGACCACTGTGCTCACTAGCCATGAACCTCAGACAGTACATGTGATAGAGATTTCAATGACATGATTTAAGAACTTTTCTACAGTTACTTTAGGAGGAACGTTTCCTTTTCAGCGTCTTAAAAGACGTCCTTATATAAAACATTTTTGAACTTTTTAACAGCTGGATTTTTTATTCAATGATACAAAAGGGGTGGAGAACCAAATATGTACTGCTACAACGATGAATGCCTTTTGTCAGTTGTTCATGACCCTCATACACAGGTGCATTGTGTTGTTTTTTTACCACTTACCGTCTAAGGGCTAGCTTAATAGCATTTCGCTATTCCATTTACCTGTGTATCAGAATAATGATGATAAGCGCCAAGCGCCAGGGCCGCACCCTGTACGCCTTCGGAGGCTAAACAGGAGCGGAGCTTCACTATCGGACCCGACCCCGACGTATAAACCCAAAGGCTCTTTTTAGAGCCACCCACGTTTTCAGAAAATAAGGAGCTGAAATCTGTTTTGTGAATATAGAAGGGGTTTGTCCTTTGAATGTCTACACCGAAAAGCAAGGAAACAAACGTTTTCTTCTAATTTTGTGCTTCTTTAGTTAATAAGCGTAAGTGCTTATTATAAGACATACATTTTATGAGTGTTCCTAGAAATGCGTTCAACATGGTCGAAAATCGCAATTAAGCCATGAGATCAGATTGGGGTTCACGCATGTATTATGGCTTTTAAGAGGCTTTCTTCTGCTTCATTTGCAAAGAGCCATTCTCCAAAATGTTGGTTTCTAGAAAGGGTTCTTGTGCTCAGACTAATTTGAAACCAGTGCCGAAATGCTCTTGGCTGTTAAAGAGTGAATATCGCCATAACTGCTTTTGACTCCCAAGTTTGCACAAATCGCAGTTTCTGAGCACATTGTTTAGTAGTATCACAGAATCCTTTGTTCCTGTGTGCGCGGGCGGAAGGGAGAGAGAAGCGCCTGGAGTCAGAGCAAGCGGCTCAGGCGCTCAGCCGTTTGAATTTCATTGGCGGAGAGCGCAGCCAATAGGAGAGCAGCTCTCTGCTGACCAATGAGCCGCCTTCTCAGCTGAGCGAGCTGATTTGCATGCGGCCGCTATAAATAGGGGGCTGTAGGACTCAACAGTTTTCATAACTGTTTTTACTAAGTGCAGTTTGTGAAGATGCCTGAACCAGCGAAATCCGCTCCTAAGAAGGGCTCTAAGAAAGCCGTGACCAAAACGGCCGCCAAGGGCACCAAGAAGCGCAAGAGATCAAGGAAGGAGAGCTACGCCATCTACGTGTACAAAGTGCTGAAGCAGGTGCACCCGGACACTGGAATCTCATCGAAGGCCATGGGCATCATGAACTCGTTCGTCAACGACATCTTCGAGCGCATCGCCGGCGAGGCCTCCCGCCTGGCGCACTACAACAAGCGCTCCACCATCACCTCCCGGGAGATCCAGACCGCCGTGCGCCTGCTGCTGCCCGGGGAGCTGGCCAAGCACGCCGTGTCCGAGGGCACCAAGGCCGTCACCAAGTACACCAGCTCCAAGTAAACCCGGCCCGCCCGTCCCGGATCTACGAACCCAAAGGCTCTTTTAAGAGCCACCCACAGAGTCCGTAAAAGAGCAATCATGATTTCTCCCTTATTGCCAAATGGTGGTATATCGCATGTACATTTCACTTCCTTTTCTGCCACCTAATGGCGGCGCCAGCTTTCATATGTCTTGCGCTTTTTCTCTGCGACTTACGGTACTGTGGTTTGTAGCTGAAGAGCATTGGAAGATGGGATTGGAGACAAAATGGCGGCGCCCATATGAGTGGTGCTATTGACTTTCCTTTAGATTTTGAATGTTTTTTTTCTCCGATAGCATTTTCAGGTCTTTCTTTGAAGTGGTTTACAAAAAAAAACGGATTTATCATTATTTTTCTTGGAGATATAAATCATAGCAGTAGTTGAAGTTTTGTTACGATTGTGCTGTGTAACGTAAAGGGGATTTAAGCTAGTTGAACGTGCTAAACTGTAAGGTACGTATTGGCTAGGGTGTAGAGCTTTTATTCGGCTGTTTTACAGATACAGGGAGATGTCGTTTTGCAGTACTGTGTTTGTCTCTGTTTTTTATTTATGGTATCGAAGTTGCGATGTGATGGTAAGTGCTTTGAAACTGAAACTTATTAACTGGGTGATATTAATGTTCTTCATATAGGTTTAATAAATACCAAGCAATGTCAGCGACTGCACAGATAAATTGCATTCGCATAAAGCACCAGCCAAATACATATCTAAGTGTAGTGATTAATAATCCACTCAAGTCAGTATTATTGTGCTTTTGTGTTTAGTCGGTGTCTGTACCGTGTCCTCTTCCTCACTCTTTAACATTAATGAATTACTGTGGTGCTCTGTAGAGAGCCTGTCAGCCCCAGACCCCACTTCTACTGCTTTCCGTTTTATTTAAGCTGCTGTATTTCTGTCTTCAGGCGTCCGATGGCTTTTCTGGGGAATCTGTTGAGGACGAGTCTGTCGATCTTTAAGTTGACAGTCAATGAGAGACTTCCACACAGGTATTGCATTACCTAAGCCCTGTGGCTTTCTCTTGTTATCAAACTTTTCATCTTAGGAGTTTACCTGGAACCCTGAACTCTGATGAATTCGATTCATAACCATAAGCTGTAAAAACAATTGTGCAGCAATGACATGCAAAGATGAGTTTGCAGATCAGTTAATACATTGTCAGCGTCGCACACTTACAGTACTATAGAAATTATCCAGTACCTGCAATCACAAGCTGAAGAACTGGGTTTTACACCCCAATTTCCAGAGAGGCCCTAGTCCATCTAATTTTATGTGTCATCGACAATCTTGAGCCAACTTGCACACTGCAGTGCCTCTCCTGCGTCCTTTTGGAGAGAGAGAGAGAGAGAGAGCTGCAGTACTACGAGAGAGAGAGAAGGGAGGGGAGATAGGCACCTCTCTGTCGCCTTTCCATGCGGTCCGAGAATACAGAGAGGGAGAGACTTGCGCAAGACTGCGGTACAGTTCCAGCAGAGAGAGACTCTGACTTCGAGAGGCGCTGCATCAACCCCCAGAGACGGTAGACAGGACAGAGGAGAAAAGGGTGGCTGGGGTGCTGCTTTTTCTTTTTATAACCTTTTGTTTATTTGCATGGGAAAACGCCAAAAAAAAAGGCGATTTCAAACGGTTCAGCGGCTGAAAACTACTGGATTTTTAAAGCACTGCCAATTCTAGCATTTGAATTGGCAGGAGAGGAAGGGATCTATACCATTTTTCAGCTGACTTCGACTTGACTTTCCCGTTGTTGTTTTTTTTTTTTTTGCTGCACATCAGTCAGGCATCCGCTTTAACGGGGAGGCTGTCTGTCTTTCCGAACAGGTGACAGCCGGAGGCGCCTGCGCGTGTCGCGTCAGAAGGAGAGGAGACGCTGAAGTCCAGCCGGCGGCTCCACTGCGGCTCCGTGGCCGACGCGACTCCCATCACTCATTTCGAAAGCTGCAGTCACAGCAGATTCCGCGCCCCCCAATCCCTCTCCCTCGCCAAGCATTCAATCCCCCCTATCCCCCCGCCCCCCAAACCACCAACACCCCCTCCTCATCATCATCACCACCACCACTTCATCCCCTCCAGAATCTGGACGTTTTCTTTCTCCCACTCTGCCTCTTAAACTTCGTGTCTTCGAGCTTGCACTGAGCCATCCGACAGACGGATCTCAAACGCGATGTAAGTACACTGCTGTCTTGCTTATTTAAAAAAAAACATAAAACGTTTTAATTAGAATATTTCCCTTTTCCAAACTCCGAGAGGTGAACGGATCGATTAATGGAAATCAGTTAATGATAATACACACTGTATACTTGCAGTGAACTGTCTATGTCCAGCATGTATATGTTACTGAGTCTGTCATCGGCCATCAGTACACATCAATAGGTGTATGTACAACGCTCCTGTGTACTGAAATTATTAGGTCTGTAACAGTATGTGGCAAACAGATGATAGGGATTTGGGGAGATTCCTTCGGGGCTGGAGTAGTGTAGGGGTGGAGCATGTGACCCAGGCTCTCTGGACCAGACTGTTTCAGGACAGCAATTGAGAGGTCACTTTTCATTGGGGGGCTGGGCTGTGCGAGTCCTGTCAGCACGCACTGGACAGATTGGCAACTCCACGGTCCGATTTCTCCCCCGAGAACCTTGTGTTTTGTGTTTGTGTGTGGAAGAGCAGAAAGTCTAACCCCCTTCCTCAAAAAAAAAATTAAAGTCAGCCATTTTGGTGCAAAAGTTGAGTTGAGACGGACTCAGGGCTGTCGCTGCTTTCAAAGGGGGGTGGGGGTGGGAGCCCTGCGGTCGATTTAAAGGAAACCAGGACCTTCAGGTCTTACACACCCACCATTAAAGGAGCAGCAGCTCATATTGTTGACCGTGCTACTTTGTGACACCTAGATACAGCTTTAGAGTTTACAAAAACAGAGAGATTTAGAGGAACTGGACTCATCCTCTGCAGAAGTACTGTAACTGTGGATAGGCCTTACTGGAAGATGTGGGAGAATTGCCACTTGTAAACTGGTTACTCCTCAAGGACAGGTGGGACAGAGCAGGGAACGCTGCACTCTCTTGTGTGGAAGCACACAGATTTGAGATTTGCCCTACAAGTGACTACAGTGCTCACTGTTAGCAGTATTCCTATAGATGTTGTTAATAATCCCAGTATGAGGGATAGCAGTGACAGCAGAGGATATAGCAGAAGAAGCAGTAGCAGTGCTTTCAATGGTCTGAGTGGAAAGGATGCATGAAATCACTGTGCTGCTGAGTGAAGTTTTGAAATAAGTTTAATCATACAGAAGGCCTCTCCTGAGAGTAGCAGAAAAGAACAGGGAGAAAATTGTGACCTTCTCCTGCTCTGGTTTAAGTGCAGCTGTTTTCAAGGTGTGGTTCTGCAGACGTCAGGGCTAAAACAGAACATATTCAACAGCCAAATGTAACAGGTCAAGCATGGTATAGAATATTTTAGGCTCCAGTCACAGAATGCATATGCTAATGTCAAGCTCTGTGAGAACCAAAAATTCAGCTATAATCTGATTGCTGCTGTAAGTGATGGTTGACCAATAGGTGGCTCTATATCAGTGGACTCAGACTTTCTAATCCGATGCTCCTGTATGGTGACCGGGGGCACTGCTGAAGAAGGCGCTGTCCTTTAGATGAGATGTAAAACTGAGGTTCTGACTCATCAAAGATGAGTCATTCAGGATCTCATGGCAGAGGCTGTAAGTGTAGGAACAAAAGCCCAGTGTCCTGGCTAAATTCCAGCTGATATTTTTCAGTCGGCGCTTGTAGAATCTGGCCTGCTGTAAGGTTTCTCTTAATTTGACTGTTGAAGCAGTTTCTCCACTCCTTCACATGATCTGCTGTGTAGTGGGGCATCTGATGCACCCCAAAACATATCGGGTTCCTTTCTGTTACATAGGGCAGTATAACAGTACAATAGACTGTAATACACTGTAGTACTGTATTATATTTGTTATGATATAATAATAACTGTAATACTGTCAAAAACAAGAAATTAGAAACAGTATATAGCTAATACTGTAAATATTTTAGCTATTAATTATTTTTCTTTGTCTTTCTTAGTTTAGTGGCAAATATACCTGATATGTTTACGTAAGGGATATGTTTACTCCTCCTATTGCTCTGTCTCTGACTCAGGTCAGCCCCAGCTGCGGCCCCTGATGCTGCCCCCCCTGCCGGGCCACAAGGAGCCCTGGGAGCCCCAGGAGAAGAAGGAGGGGCCCCTGGGTCTGGCTCTCCCCCTGCCCCTCCCAACCTCTCTAGCAATCGCAGAATGCAGCAGACACAAGCGCAAGTAGAAGAGGTCAGAGAAATCCTAATATAGACCCTAGAGACACTCCTCACACACAGAGATTAATACAGACCCTAATATAGACCCTAGAGACACTCCTCACACACAGAGATTAATACAGACCCTAATATAGACCCTAGAGACACACCTCACACAGAGATTAATACAGACCCTAATATAAACCCTAGAGAAACACCTCCATTAATACAGACCCTAATATACACCTTAGAGACACACCTCACACAAGAGATTAACACAGATTTTGAAGATTTGGGATTAAGACATTAAAACAATAACAATCTGATTAAGGCCTTTAAAAGAGCTGAGTGGGTGAAAAAAAAACCCTGCAGACACACCTGTCAAGTTCTTGGATTGGACAGCCTGGCTCTAGTGTCTCTCCTAACAGAGGAATTACCTGGGTGTGTATGCAGACAGACGACACCGATGGTGGTACATGTAATCTTAGGACACAGGTGGGCTGTTAATGCATCAGCAGGATGACTTCTCTCTGTCTCTATGCCTCTTTTCTCAGGTTGTCGACATCGTGCGAGTCAATGTGGACAAGGTCCTGGAGCGTGACCAGAAGCTCTCGGAGCTGGATGACCGGGCCGATGCACTGCAGGCCGGCGCTTCGCTGTTTGAGAGCAGCGCCGCCAAACTGAAGAGGAAGTACTGGTGGAAAAACTGCAAGGTGGGCCATGAGCAGGGGTCTGTGAGCTTCGCTAGTTAATGTGCTTCTTGCAAACACAGTGTACTCTGGGGAAAAAGAACCTCTTCTATGCCAGATGAATTGCATGGGCACACCTAATGCACAACGCAAGTCATCATTCTTCCATTCATTTTTAATGATCCAGGACAGAGCCAGAGCCTATCCCAGCAAGCACATGCCACTCTGCCCCCTGCGTGCCGACACAAATATGCCAAATATCAAAAGAACAGTAAATGCACATGTAATAAAAAATGAACATAAAGGAGGGGGAAAAAAAAACGTTCCAATATAAAATTGAACCTCTGAGAATGTCCTAGGAGCTTTGAGAAAGTTCTCTCAGGCCAGGCTGCTAGAACACGAAACTGCAGAACTGCGAATGAGGTGGGTGTATCCATGGAAGGGTAATGAGAAGATCATAAGTGACTCTTGTTAATTTGGCTTTATAATTGAATGGACAATCCAGCCTGTTTTAACTGTTAGTGTTTCTTTGACTTCAAACATGACATTGGGCCTGAGGCAGTTCATGAAAAAGCATAATAAAGCAATGCACTCATTACTGTCATTGAGACAAGTTATTTTTTTGCCCCCCAGAGCTTCTCTGTCAGTTGATGAGGAAGTTTCAGCAAATTGCCCCATCTTCTTCTCTCTCAGTCAGTGTTTATGGACAGGGAATAGAGTTACCACCCTGTAGCCTGATCTGGTCAGATCACAGAAGCTAAGCAAGGCTGGGACTAGTCACTACTGGGAAAGGAAGCTTCTATAGAAAACCGGGCTACTGTTGCTCTTCCTCCTGGCATGCAATTTCTAATCTAAGGGTCTCAAAACGAGTTCCCTCGGGTCAAGCCTTCATTTTTCAAGTTTTAGTTCTAAATCCATGAGTCAGTTATACCATTAACTTGATTAGTTTCTTAATATTCTAAATAAGGAATTGTTCTTATAGCCTTTTACAGTTGATTCTATGAGACCTTAATTAATGGTGTGGTTATGTTTACATGATCCTTGTTAGATCCTTGTTAGAATTCTCAAAGTCATGCAGCTATTTGAATAATTAGACCAACTTTGTTACTAAGACTGTGAGTGTAACAGAAAACAGAAGACACTGGCCCCTCCAAGGGTTGGGTTATGGGCTACTGCTCTAATCCAATACCTCAGTGTGGTGTTTGCTCAGACAGAACCTTAGGAGATGTGACATTATACCAAGACCCTAACTCCTTGGTCATTATTGATCTCATGGCACTGTTTGAGAAATAAGGGGTGTTGTTCCCCGTGTCTTGACCTGATTCTGCTGATGGCTTCTCATCAGCGAGTCTGGCCTCCCTAAAGTTTCCCCTTAATTCAATTGATGGAACAATATTTCACTGCTCCCCTTATCTCCTGCGTTGTGGGGCAGCTGTGTATCCCCCTGGAGGTGGCTGTATTTCAGAGATGGAGTAAGTGTGTCCCCTCCTACCTACAATCTAATTAGCATCCAGTGTGATGGAAAGCATCATCTAAATCTGTAGGATTATTAGTGGATGTGACGTCCACTCACTCTTAACTCTCTAATTCTCTCTCTGTCTTAGATGATGATTATGATGGGAGTGATATGTGCCATTGTGGTGGGCATCATTTTTCGTAAGTATAATCTACTGCAGCAAGTCAGCATTACAGTTGGTCTGTGTTCCCCTTAAGCCACAAGAGGGCGCCAGCACGCTTCAAAGAGATGGGCCTCTTGTCCCATTTAATATGGATTTCCCTCTGGGGTATTTCCCCTTTGCAGTTTCTTGCAGAAATCCCCCTGGCACCCAGCTGTCCTCATTACAGCAGGAGTAATTGAGAAGATTCTCTTCCTCCCCTAAGGAAAGTAGGGAGCACCCCAGCCAGTACCTTTGCTCAGAAGAAGAAAGCTGCTATCGACCACCCTTGTATTAGGAAGATAGAGACACTGGGACCACAAGAGCAAAGTCGGGACAACAATCCCTGGTCAGACGTGATCCAGTGGGTCAGGAGAGGACTGTTGGATGGGATTTTGCTGTGTGACAGGAAAGGAAATGGGAGACTCTGAAAGCTAAAATCTGTCTCTGCCCTCCTCCCCCGTGTGAGAGTACTGTATTCGTTCCTTTCCTGTTTGATCTCAGGGATATCCTATCCTGATAGTCCCAAACCAGCCCATACAATCCCATTTGGCAAAGATTCTTAGCCATAAAGAAGAACAGCCTTCCTCTCATTTCCCTGGTGCAGGTGAGTCAGTAGCAGCTTTCATCTTCTCCGGAGATTAGGTGCAGACTGGGGCTCAGTTCTCTGGGAGCCTTATAAATATCTGATACCAGTACCCAGTCCTATGAAGGACCCGTGTGGCTAAAGGGAGAACAACAGTCATTTTTTACTGCTTTGTTGCACTGTCCTCTTTGCTGTGCAAAAGCAGCAGTTGCAATATGTGATTGAGAAACATTTACAGAAAACTTCCATTAGTGCTTTCTACTGTTACAACATTTGTGAAACTTATACTAATTCAGCTGAGTTTGGGTGTGAAGAAACAGTGAATGACTTTGCCTGATCTTTCGCAGTGATCACTATCTTAAAAATGCAGTCCATATGAAATGTTATAGGAGCTCATTGTTCACACTTTCTGTCATTAACCTCATCTGTTCTTTATCTATTTAATTCATGTCAGTGTCTAGATTAACTCCGTTCCACTGCCTCAGCTTTGAATCTGTAGCGTTCTCTCAGGCTTTCCTCTCTCTGAATGTAGTTGGACTGGACTGTAGAGTCACACAGGCATACTGGCTGTATGAACCAGTTATTCTCCTGTGCAGCTTGTCTTTCTCATGACCTCTATCTCCACCTCCTTCTCTTCCCAAGTGTACTTCTTCACCTGAGCTGGACTCCAGAAGCCTGGACAGCAAAGAGTGGGAAGAAAGGAAGGAAATAAGGAGAGAAGGAAAAGCACTGAAGGCAATTCAGCCCCATATCCTTCTGATTTCAAACACTAATATCTTCCATACATTTGTCATCTGGTCAGAAAAACAGATACTAGTTTACACACATTAATGCCATCTGCTTAGTTTCCTCCAGTTCTCTCATCTCACTGTGTCTCCTGTCCTCATGTGTGCTTATTACTGAGGGATTCTCTGTGATCTCGTCTCACTGTGCCTCCTGTCCAGTTGTGTGTGTTTATTACTGAGGAATCCCCTGTGATCTATTCTCACTGTGTTTCCTGTCCTCATGTGTGCTTATTTCTGAGGGATTCTCTGTGATCTCCTCTCACTGTACCTCCTTTTCTATTTAGCAGAGTTTTATGAATATGTAATTGGAAATTGTAATTGTGCTTATTTTTTAAACGTGTTTTTGTACTAATGTACTCATTGTCTGTTTATTAATTTAGTCATTGTCTGAGAGACTGCTTGGATATTGTTCTTGCCCAATATATATGGTGATCCCCAGTGACAGAACTTCATTTTCACCAATATCTCCTACACACAATATGTAAATTCACTATATATATACACCTGATGTGCACTCATACTGTACTCGAAGAAAACACAGGCATACAGGCACTTGCTGGTGAATGTGTATTCACATACACAAACAAACACTCATTGTGGATATCATTGTTGGACACACTGTATACACACACCTGGAGTCCAGACTCTTATTGGACACACTGTATACACACACACACCTGGAGTACAGACTCTTACTGGACATCTTGAATATATACACGCCTGGCGTACAGACTTATGTTAAAGACAGTGTTTATACACATCTGGTGTATAGAAATTCCAAAGAAAAAAAGATCCACTGTATAAACTGGGCGTAGTGCTAAAGCGTTGTTTAATTTCTGAGCTGTGATTTTGTGGATGATCATTATCGTATGATCATTATCGATTCAAGCATGTATATTTGTTCTGTACGCTGTGCTTGTACTAATTAAAATCAATATTGCTAATTATACTGTTTGTGTTTTGATTTACTTTAAGCCTCAGAAAACTCAACTCTTCCTTTTCCATTCAATCTTGAACTAATTCCCGATTCCACTGCCTGTTCTCTCATTATATCTCTCAGATATAATGGACTGTAGTCTCCAGTTAGTCAGTGTCACTGTGCTGTAGTGTCCAGTCAGTCAGGGTCACTGTGCTATAGTGTCCAGTCAGTCAGTGTTAATGTTACAGCTCATGCCCACTACCACATGCATTTTAAATAGCAAAGTAAGTATAGGCTGTAGGCTACTAAAGTTTATTTTATTTGACAAAGACATGTGTCCTTCAATTAAAGATACTTAGAATTGTGATTAAGGTACAAATAAATAACCTTCTAGATGGGGTTATTCAAGAGGGATTCTGGAGCTGCCTCTCACAAGACACTTTAGATTTTAAAGATCTGGACACAATTCTCAGTTTATAATTCACAAGAAATGTTACAAACTTTATGAGCCTGGTCAGTAGTCCTTCCATTGGGGTTCACTGTAATTACAGATCTGAGAAAATGTTTCTTCAGCTTTGCAGGAGTTTCAAGCTTCCTCATCTATAGAATTCCAACTTCCCTTCCAAAACATGCAGACAGGTGTGTTGTGTCACACATATAGGAGCTGTTTCACCTTAACCTTTCACTGCCACTGTCCCAGAGCAGGCAGTTTTACAAGCAAATGTGTCACTGAGTTCCGCTCCAGGCATAATCATTGACACACAATCCAAACCTCTACCCTGGTACAGTACATCTATCTGTCTTCTCACGGCTTTATCCAGTACAGGGTCGCAGGGGGAGCTGGACCCTATTCCAGCCAGCAACACTCGCACGGCAGGATACACCCTGGGTGGGACACCAGTTCATCACAGGGCAGAAACTCACAACAGGGCCAATGTTCTCAGAAGACAGTTAACCTACAGTACAAACGTGCCTTTGGACTGTAGAAGGAAACCATAGCACCAGGAGGAAACCCACATGAACATGGAGAGGACATACAAACTCCACTCAGACAGCACCCCAGGAATTGAGTTCTAGGCACTGTGCCATCAGAGACCACAAATTGCCTGGCGAGCACTGACTGTTGTGTGCTCTGTTGTCCGAATTTGAGCACCTCTGCCAAAACAACCGTACAGATTATGTTAAAGCGCGTTTTAAAGAAGAGAGGGTTTGCTCCGTATTCCATGTCTTTTGTTGGGGTTTCTGTGTATCTGTGAGGATTATGAGGTAGTAGATCAAAGGGATCTTCGGGGTGTGTGTATTTGACGGTGAAAAGGCACTTTCAAGGATGACGTTGAAAATTCCACATTGAAACAGCAGAACAGAAAAAAATCCAGAATAAGCTTTTAAGCTTTTAGGCTTTTATAGATGATGGTAAAGCTCAGGCGCATTTTAAAGAAGAGAGGGTTGGCTCTGTATTCCGGGTTTTTTGTTCGGGTTTCTTTGTATTTGTGAGGATTATTAACATGAGACAATCAAACTCATAGAATATGCTTGTACAGCACCTTAAGAAAACGTAAAAACGGGAAATTCTCCGAATATCACAGGGATAAAACTGGCTAGTTTGACAAAACTTGTCCGTCTCCTACTTAAAAACAGCGATACCAGGAGTGTGTTAATGACACTGAACATAGATCAAAATAAATAATCAGTTTTACATAATTCAGAATTCATTCTTTTTGTGGTACATGGCCGTCGGCCTCGGCAGTATTATTTACACATTGATTTGATCTTTACTAAGGGTTTAAGTACATTTATTTCAGAAACAGACAACAAAGTGCCGAGTGAGCACAGCCTTTCGTGAGCTCTGTTCTTGGAGTTTGGGCAATTCTATCTAAATTACCTGAAAGATGCGGCTGAAACTAAGGCGCTTATTAAAGACCAGGGGGTTTCCTCTGTACCCGACGTCTTTTGTACTCGATTCCGTGTATTTGTGAGGATTACGGGGCAGTTTGGTGCGGGGAGAAAACACAAGTGCGAGCGGGCTGTGCGGAGCGGAGCTGCAGCAGCAGCAGCGGTTGAGTCTCCACGGTTCTCATGCGGCCTTGAAGTTCCGCCTGCGCGCGGAGCCGCAGACAGTCCGACAGCAGACAGAGACGCAGCGATGGCAGAAGAAGTCGCTCCGGCCCCCGCCGCCGCGCCGGCCAAGGCGCCCAAGAAGAAGAGCGCCGCCAAGCCCAAGAAAGCGGGCCCCAGCGTGGGAGAGCTCATCCTGCAGGCCGTGTCCGCCTCCAAGGAGCGGAGCGGCGTGTCCCTGGCCGCCCTGAAGAAGTCCCTGGCGGCCGGCGGCTACGACGTGGAGAAGAACAACTCCCGCGTCAAGCTGGCCATCAAGAGCCTGGTGACCAAGGGCACCCTGGTGCAGACCAAGGGCACCGGCGCCTCGGGCTCCTTCAAGCTCAACAAGAAGCAGGCGGAGACCAAGCCCAAGCCCGTGAAGAAAGCCGCCGCCGCCGCCAAAGCCAAGAAGCCGGCGGCCAAGAAACCCGCAGCGGCTAAGAAGCCAGCGGCCGCCAAGAAGTCGCCCAAGAAGGCGGCGACCAAGAAGCCAGCGGCCGCCAAGAAGTCGCCCAAGAAAGCCGCGAAGCCCGCAGCGGCCAAGAAGGCGACCAAGAGCCCCAAGAAGGCCAAGAAGCCAGCGGCGCCTAAGAAGGCAAAGAGCCCGAAGAAAGCCAAGGCAGCGAAGCCCAAGGTGGCCAAACCCAAGACGGCCAAAGCTAAGAAAGCGGCTCCCAAGAAGAAGTGAGCGATCGACCCTCGAGTTAATTTCCTACAAACCCAAAGGCTCTTCTAAGAGCCACCAGCCCTTCCGAGAGAGAGCGCAGACTTTCCCTTTTCACCGCTTGAAAGCGCTGGTTCGCTCGATATGGGGGGAATAGTTACTTTACACAATGGGGGGTAATGAGTTTTAGCGGTTAAAGTATATTGATATAGATATATATCCCAATAGATATTGGGTTCATAGAAGTGTTGCAGATTTATAAGGATTCCTTTCCGTTCAGAAATAAACTTTCTAATCTTCAACGAACAGCGTTGTGACTCCTTGCATCTCTACACTAAAAATGATTGTAAGTTGAGGCTACAATCATATGTACATTTTAACATTGCACGTAAGTTTACATTGAACTGTGTGACTTACAATTCGTGACTTTTAGTCTCACAGCTAAAGAGGACATTTGATAAGGCGTAACGTGACAGATTTATCAATTTAACAGCAACATCAGTGAACTTTTCATTTTGAGCCCTCGCAGGCGGGTGATCCAGATTTTTATGGGGAATTTAGCTTAATGCTATTTAAGGTATTGTGTTAAGACATGGTTACTGAAAGTCGGACGGTGGTGAAAATCACTAAAATATACATTTTTAATGAATAAAATTGACCGATTAAGCAAAGACGAGCATTTGTCCTCATTCGGCAGCAGAGCCGCGCTCTGTGTTCAGAGTCCGAATTTCCCTCCTGCCTGTTGATTGGTGGAGACCGAGAGCGCTGCTTGGCAACACTGATCTCTGATTGGGTGGAGAGCTTGTTCCGATCCAACCAATCAAATTCAACCGCGACTATTCAAAAGCGGGGCGGCAGACAGCTTGTATTCATTATTCACAGATTTTTTCGGACGAGCTTGATATTACAAGATGAGCGGCAGAGGAAAGACCGGCGGTAAGGCCAGAGCCAAGGCCAAGACTCGCTCTTCCAGGGCCGGACTGCAGTTCCCTGTGGGCCGTGTCCACCGGCTGCTGCGCAAGGGAAACTATGCCGAGCGGGTCGGCGCCGGAGCCCCGGTGTATCTGGCCGCGGTGCTGGAGTACCTGACCGCCGAGATCCTGGAGCTGGCCGGCAACGCCGCCCGGGACAACAAGAAGACCCGCATCATCCCCCGGCACCTGCAGCTGGCCGTCCGCAACGACGAGGAGCTGAACAAGCTGCTGGGCGGCGTGACCATCGCGCAGGGCGGCGTGCTGCCCAACATCCAGGCGGTGCTGCTGCCCAAGAAGACCGAGAAGCCGGCCAAGAGCAAGTAAACAGCCCGGCAGAGACCTCCGACTGATCCCAAACCCAAAGGCTCTTTTAAGAGCCACCCACAGCCTTTTTAAAAGAGCGATTTCTGTTTTTCATTTGTATAATTGCAGCATTTACGGGAAGTTTTCTTGAAAAAGATGGAGATCAGTTTTTCTTGGCGAAGTAATTGCGATTGGAATACAAAGAGAAAGATCAGAATCGCACACAGCCAGAACGGAAGAGTAATGCATCTCCTCTCAATCTAGTTTATACAACTTCTGTATTTCTGTTTTTACCATTATGAAATCGGACACAGCGATGTTGGGCCCGATAGACTTAGTTATATTGCAGTTTCGTTCGTGACTAAGTCGTGCAGCTAGACTGTTCGTCCCTGGATGATATAAATGCTTCGTGCACACCGGATCTCCCCTTTTTACTTTCTCACATTACTATCACAACGAGCTGAAGTCCCCCCTTCCAGCATCTCATTCATACTGTCCGCTGGCTCCCAGAGTCTTTTCTGTTTCATACGTGCTGCTTCAGAATTTCTGTGGCTAAGTGTGAAAATAGACAAGTTATGAGAATCATTCGGCCTCGTTCACATACAAATACGTTTTCGCTTAGCTAAGGCGTATTACGATAAGGGCGACTGGGGTGTCGGGTTAACTGGTTTGGTGGAAACGTGTGTAAAATGTGGGGACGCTCAGAGGAAGAGCGAGGAGTGTCTGAGCTGCGCGCTCGTTTTCAAACTGTCCAATCAGTGAATTACAGCCCCCCTCCTCCTTCACCCCCCTGTACCTTTCAGCCAATCAGGACTGGGCTGCCTGCGCATATAAACCCGAGTGCGGGCTGCTGCTCTCAGTACAGTGCTGATTGTGAAGAGCAGCGAGGAAGATGGCGAGAACCAAGCAGACCGCTCGCAAGTCCACCGGCGGCAAGGCGCCCAGGAAGCAGCTGGCCACCAAGGCTGCCCGCAAGAGCGCCCCCGCCACCGGCGGCGTGAAGAAGCCCCACCGCTACAGGCCCGGCACCGTGGCTCTGCGGGAGATCCGCCGCTACCAGAAGTCCACCGAGCTGCTGATCCGCAAGCTGCCCTTCCAGCGCCTGGTGAGAGAGATCGCCCAGGACTTCAAGACCGACCTGCGCTTCCAGAGCTCCGCCGTCATGGCTCTGCAGGAGGCCAGCGAGGCTTACCTGGTGGGGCTATTCGAGGACACCAACCTGTGCGCCATCCACGCCAAGAGGGTGACCATCATGCCCAAAGACATCCAGCTGGCCCGCCGCATCCGCGGGGAGCGCGCTTAGACACGGACCGCCTGCTGCAGCATCTTTTCCCTTGAACACAAAGGCTCTTTTAAGAGCCACCACAACACTCGAGAGGGTTACATTATTCCATTATAGTCTGTACGAGGCACAATTCTCGTTTGGTTAGCTGATAAGTGAAAGCCCTACCGAGAAGCGGTTTTGTACCCCCTCGTGTAAAAGCCCATTCGTGCACGACTACACTGCTGCAGTTAACCAGCGACACACGTCACCCCTTTTGCTCTACATCTACTTTTACAGATATATCTAAATTTGAAAGTGTTTAAATGCATGAGATTATTATACAAGAACTACTGGCATTAAACCCCTTACACTACTGTTTATTTTCGGAGTTCGGTGTCGGTTCACAATTAAGCAACAGCACGCTTACTGGTCCCTCCATCGCTCTTCATTTCACCCCAGAAGAAGCATTTATACTGCAGGACAGATCTGTGAGGACCACTGCTCACTAGCCATGAACCTCAGACAGTCCATGTGATAGAGGTTTCAATGACACGATTTTAGAACGTTACTTTAGGAGGAACATTTCCTTTTAAGCATCTTAAAAGACGTCCTTATATAAAACATTTTTGGACTTTTTAAGAGCTGGATTTTTTATTCAATGATACAAAAGGGGTGGAGAACGAAATATGTACTGCTACAACGATGAATGCCTTTTGTCAGTTATTCATGACCCTCATACACAGGAGCACACTACATTTTCCTTTCCGAATTCTGTGTTTTTGTGTTGAGCGCGGAATTAGATTGGTCTAAATCTACACGAGAATATTACAGCACCGCTGTAAACATTGAATACTCGAGGTCTGTCCTCTCCGGTGCTGCTGTGGTGGAGAGCTCTCCGGCAGGGAAGAGGTTCCTGTGCAGTCTGGGCTGCTGCTGCGGTCGGAGAGGAGGCGGGCTCGTGTGTCAGCGCGCCTCCTGTCTCAAGCAGGTCCGCTCTCAGGCTTGAAAAGAGAAGCGCCGCGGCTGCAGCCCAGCAGTGTGCGTCGTGTCACTAACTGATAACTTGAAGATGTCTGGAAGAGGCAAAGGCGGAAAGGGACTCGGGAAAGGAGGCGCTAAGCGTCACCGCAAGGTTCTCCGCGACAACATCCAGGGAATCACCAAGCCCGCCATCCGCCGCCTGGCTCGCCGTGGGGGAGTGAAGCGGATCTCCGGGCTGATCTACGAGGAGACCCGCGGGGTGCTGAAGGTGTTCCTGGAGAACGTCATCCGCGACGCCGTCACCTACACCGAGCACGCCAAGAGGAAGACCGTCACCGCCATGGACGTGGTGTACGCGCTGAAGCGCCAGGGCCGCACCCTGTACGGCTTCGGCGGCTAAACAGGAGCGGAGCTTTACTGCCGGACCGGACCCCGACGTAGAAACCCAAAGGCTCTTTTAAGAGCCACCCACCTTTTCAGAAATGAGCTGAGATTTAAACCGTGATTATACAATATTTAGTTTGCAGCAAGAAAGCTTTTTGTGATTGCTATTATGATTTCATGTTGAGGTGCATAGCTTCTCAGTCGATACATTTGTGTGGATCTGGTTGTTAATAGAATAAAGTTTCTAGCTGAATGAGCTTTGCTGCAGGGTGTTGGAGTGGTAGTTTTTATTCTCATTTCTCGTACTACTGCGTACGTTGTGTTCAAAATCATAGAAAATTCTCATTAGGGTATGCGTAATGAATGGAGTTCAGTTTCTTTTCTTTTTTTTCACGCATGCTTCATGGCTTCTAAGAAAGAGACGTGATCAGATCGGGCCGTTTCTAACCCTCCCCGCCCCGACAGGAAGCGCCATTTTCCTGAATGCTATTTTGAAGAAAGGTTGTTTAGTTTTATTGTGCTTAGACTAATTTGAAACCCCAGAAAGCTCAAAAGCGATAAAATGCTGTTGGTTCGGAATTGATTTCCCAGAACCGAAATTGAAAATTCCCCAGAAATCGCCAAAACAGTGCTTTTGACGGTTGACGTTTGGAAAAATCGCACAGTTCACGCCGAGCACATTGTTTTCTAGGGTAAGAGATATAAATGGAACGGATTTCAGAAAATCTGCACGGTACGTGATAAAGCACGCTTTTCTGCCCATAGTTTTCATCCCCGTTACTCGCATTGCTGCATGCTTTGCGTTTCTTTCATTTAAGACATTTTCATCTTTAGAGCGCTCATGAGACGTGTTTAAAATGGTAGAAAATTGCAGTAAAGTCATGGGAACCGACTGGGGTTCAGCTTCTAAACGCTTTTTGTTTTTCACGCACGTTTTATGGGTTTTAAGAAATGAAGCGGGCTGCTCAGCTCTGTGCGGGAGGAATTCCACTAAATTCGCCAAGAGCCCTTCTCATTACGTTCATTCTGTAGAAGGGCTCGTGTGAAGGTTTCGTGGGCTCAGACTTATTTGAAAGCAGTGCCAAAGCTCAAAAGTGTTGCTATACAAAGCTGTTGGTTGTTCATGAGTGATTTTAAGGTTGCCTAGAATATCACCAAGAGTCCTTTTGACTCCAATTTTGCATGAATCACACATTTTACGTCGAGCACATTGTTTAGTAGAGTAGGTTTATAAGCGTATTGAGAGTCGGGCTTCAATAAATCTGCACGTTGTGGCAAACGGGTCACACGGCCCTTTGTTCCTGAGTGCTCGGGCGGAGGGGAGAGAGAGGCGCCTGGAGTCAGAGCGAGCGGCTCAGGCGCTCAGCCGTTTGAATTTCATTGGCGCAGAGCGCAGCCAATAGGAAAGCAGCTCTTTTCCCGTGACCAATGAACTGCCTTCTGAGCTGAGCGAGGTGATTTGCATACTGCTGGTATAAATTTGGGGGCTGCAGAGGGCGCGAGACATTCATTATTGTATGCAGTGAGAGAAGATGCCTGAACCAGCGAAATCCGCTCCTAAGAAGGGCTCCAAGAAAGCCGTGACCAAGACGGCCGGGAAGGGCGGCAAAAAGCGCAGAAAGACCAGGAAGGAGAGCTACGCCATCTACGTGTACAAGGTGCTGAAGCAGGTGCACCCGGACACCGGCATCTCGTCGAAGGCCATGGGCATCATGAACTCGTTCGTCAGCGACATCTTCGAGCGCATCGCCGGCGAGGCCTCCCGCCTGGCGCACTACAACAAGCGCTCCACCATCACCTCCCGGGAGATCCAGACCGCCGTGCGCCTGCTGCTGCCCGGAGAGCTGGCCAAGCACGCCGTGTCCGAGGGCACCAAGGCCGTCACCAAGTACACCAGCTCCAAGTAAACCCGGCCCGCCCGTCCCGGATCAACGAACCCAAAGGCTCTTTTAAGAGCCACCCACAGAGTCCGTAAAAGAGCAATCATGATTTCTTCCGCATTTTTCCCCACTTAATTCCTTAAGCGAGACCGTATAATTCTTGCTTGTACCGTGTTCAAGCATTTCTGATATGCTTAAATTCGAAAAGCTTGTTAGGATGAACGTTAAAATAGTCCATCAGTCTGCTGTTTAATTACTGGAGAGAACGCGTGCACAGCAAAATCGCCTGTGTTGCTCTCCTGACAGTTAGTTGACATCCTCAGCTCTCATTATCCAGACGCTGACCGCCTCTTATCGCCTCAGTCTTACTGAATCCATAATATAGTTAGTGTTTGTATGCTGTAAACTGCATGTTTTCTAATGAAAATATCCACTATATATACGCCTTCACGACCGAAAAGCAACGCTTTTTTTCCTAACGTTACCACGCATGGACGTCGCCTGTCCAGCAGAGGGAGCAGGAGAGAGGACCTCGTGTTCACATTTCTCTCCGGACACTACAGAGCGACGCAATGGGGAAAAAAATAAACCACTGGACTGGCTGCTCTGGAAAACAAACAATTACAAGGAAGAAGCCCCACAGGAATGCACGATTTAAACTGGCCCTCAGGTGAGTTACACTATTTCTGCTTCTTGTTTTAAAGCTTTTAATGGTGTCGCATCATATAGAAGCTCATAGCAAACACAGCGACGGGTATAGGAGTGTGATTTCTGTTGATGTTTACTGTGCGCGTTACTGGTTTTATTATTAATATATTGAGTGTCATAGAAAGTCATCCAGTGTACTTGAATTATTATTTTTTTGCTCTGTCTAGGAATTCATTGGAATAGCTCTATTTCATCTGTATCGTTTCTGAAACAGGAATTGTTTACATGTGCAACTGACGCCTCTGAAAGAGCAGAAAGAGCAGGGAATGCGCCTCATGTCGCCGCCAGAAGGCAGCGTATCGGCAAGGCTGAGCAATTTGCTGTTTTCCCACAACTCTTTGGGTAGAGAAGTGCGTCATTTTCCAGTTTAAACGCAGCTACCCATTTCTTGAATTTCTTGAAAAACAAACTACTGGATCCGTAACCAGGGTGACCTCCATACCGAACAGGTGATACACGAAAGGATCCGTGGCCCATTTTGTGACCAGACATTCTTTCTCCATCACTGTGCTCCTCTCCCAGAGAAGGAGCTTGCAGCTGGGGTACAAAAGGAGATGCTCAACAGTGTGTCTTGCAGCAACACTGCCCCAGGACCCGTCTGATGTATCTGTCTGGAGAAAAAAAATGCTGATTGAAGTCAGCTATCAACAGAAGAGTCCTCACATACAGTAGGAGTGGGTACCATGTTGGTGCATAAATGCCTTTGCAGTTTCTGGAGTCTGGCAGGACTCACTTTTGGGGCAGGAATTCTCATTAGATCAGTAAGCGGAGCAGCAATTAAGCAAACTTGGAATGAACCTCCTGTAAAAGCCTACTAGTCCTAAAAAGGATTTGGTCTTCATTTTTAGGTGCTGGCCATCTCCGGATTGCCTTTATCTTGTCAGCTTGGGGTCAGACACGACCGTTTCCTTTGATGTCACCTGGGTACTGACCAGAGGAGAATCCAGAGAAGTGAGCACAACTTGACACTGCCGTAGATGGGTGTCCCTTCATACTACAAAGTCATTAAGGTAGGCCGAAGCAAAGGGCAGATGTTGTTTGAAGCGCTAGGAATGTGCATCTGCCTTTTTTTCCCCCCAGCTATGACACCCTTCTTAAAAGGCTCTTCAGACAATAATGCTCATACACGAGTTTGCTGGTATTGAGGTTAATTCTGCCTAATTTCTGCGGAGCCGGTTTGCATGAAGACGCGCCGACCGCTTCGTTTAGCTTGAACTGGGGGAAACTGGTAACTCGAGTTACTGGTAACTGACCGCAGGAAACTGGAGCCCAGCCGTGTGAGACCCGGTGTGAGGAGAGAGAGAAGCCACTTACCTTGTTCTTGAAACGCCGGCTGCTCCTGTCCTTCTGTAAAGCTTAAAGTGAGAGTTTTAATTGTGTTTTCTTTCCTCTTTTTTCAGCAGGGAAAAAACCTATTACTTGTTTCTTTGCAGCCTTCGCATGCTGACGCAGCTACCCACCTGAACTAATAACACTGCTGTGTATTGTAAATTGTTTTTATGCTTGATATCCTTACATGTTGTAATAAACTGCTGTGAGTGTAAATTGGTTTGATTATTTTTACAGGGTTTGGATTTATGGGGTCAGGGTTAATCAGTTCAAATGCCGCTAAACCTCCCCCCAAAAAGTTGAAAAGCATCCCTCCTCCTCTTACAATTCTAAGAGTAGTCTCTCATTGTATCTGTCTTGCTTTGGATTTTATAAAAGGCTCTGTAGTCTGTGGAGACTTAAGGATTTGAACCTGGACAATACAAACATAAAACACTGCATACTGAAGTCATACGGCAGAGACAGAGTATAAGATCTTTACAGGCATATAAATACATCTTGCTTCATACAACAGAAAATCAAACCATTATGTCTGTCTCTAAATATTCACTGACATGTCTGGAAATAGTGAATGTTTAAATGATAATGTTCAAGGAATTATTTTTAAACCAGCATCTATATTCCCTCTTTATCTTCAGTGAATTCCTGGACTTGCAAAAAAAAATTGTAAATATTCAACACACACAAATCAACATGTAATCTGTGTCTGTCTTCTAGATCTCTCATGGACACAGTCTAGAGCTACAGAGGAGAGAGACTAGAGCTAAACCAGCTGGTTACTGGTTTAACAAACACCTTTTCCCAGCTCTTCAGCTGCAACTTCTTGATCATTCGTAGCCACACTGACCGATCCAGGACCAGGACTGGACAGCCCTGCTGCAGACACACACTGACCCTCCAGGACCAGGACTGGACAGCCCTGCTGCAGACACACACTGACCCTCCAGGACCAGGACTGGACAGCCCTGCTGCAGACACACACTGACCCCTCCAGGACCAGGACCGGACAGCCCTGCTGCAGACACACACTGACCCTCCAGGACTGGACACCTCTTTCTTACTTTATTATCCTAGATGAGAAATTTGCTTTGCAAGCAGGTAAAAGACACAACACACAGACACTATACAGCATATTTAACACAACATGAACTAATTAACAACTAAAAACTTTCATGACAAGAATATAGTTAAATAAATATAAAGTAAGAAAATAAATTCTCACAGCTTCTGTGTAAAACAAGCTCTTGCCCTGCCTACCTCCTTCCTCAGGGCTGTGGAGTGGACAGTGGACTGTCAAGCTGGTCCTCATGATCCTCACAGCTCAGGGACTCAGCCTTTGGAATCGTCATCATCATCATCATCATCATCTATTGTGCGAAGGTTCACAATCACTGAGGCACGACGTGTTTGAAATGGAGAAATAAAATTTCCATAACAACTCGTCCAATGTGGTGGCACATGTCTTCAGTTGAACAAAATACGAGACGAACGATAACAGATCGCAGCAAGTGCAGAAAAAGCCACCTGGACAACCATAAAATACACCTATAAAATTCCCACTTCTCCCCTTGAATCTCAGATTTTATTGGGTGAACTGAACCAAGGCTTGTCATTATTTGGGAAAATTCACTGTCAATCAGCAGTAACTCCCTACTAAGCAATTGTAACATCGCTGGACTCAAGCCCAATTATCTGATGAATCCTCTTATTCATAAACAACAGAGTATAGACCCCAGTCACATGATCCAGGTGTTTAATATAAAATCAGACTACTATGTCTGATGTGACTATGCCGACTCACTACTGCATTTAAACAACCCTCCATAGACTCGTGCATCAACTCCGACGCCTGGCGACATTTGTCAGAATCAACACCCTCTACTGTAGTTCGATCAACAGTATTTCACCAACACTGCGGGCTTTTTCACGTTTTCACTTTAATATCCAGGGAAATCTCTGCTATCCAACATATCCAATGTTAAACCTATATTTTGCCAAAAGTATTTTTTTCATAATTACATTCATCAGACATTTGTTTAAGTCTGAAACATAACTTTCATTCAGTAGCCTCAAAAATAATCAAGAGTAATTATTTTAACCTTAAAGAGTTAAGCGAACAATGCAAAGATTCTCTAAAGTAAAGTCAGAGTAATAATTTGAACCAGCAATGTTAGAATGTGACATTTAACAGTGTGGCCACCTTGGGGAGACATTGCTACATGCGTATATGAAGGGCTGTTTTGTAGGATGACATGTTGTATCGTCTGTCCCTTAATAACATCTGTATGCTTCTGCAGCTCTCACAAGCTCTAGTGCTAGTGCCTGTTTTTGCAGCAGGAAGTTCTCTGCAGAGCATCCAGGTAATTATACACAGAATTGATTCAAATGAAATAATATGTTACTATGTTAAACTGTGCACCTGGGGTTGCAGAATGACACTTTGAATTATATTAATATCATTTGGAACAAAGTATTCCTACTCATGTGGCCACTAGGAGCCTGAAGTGGAAAAAAAGTACCATCTCTATAGACCTTAAAATGACAAAATACACACATTTATACAACAGAGTCCAGTGGGGAATGGAATAAACAGAACTAGGGTGTCGATGATTTAAGAATGAGATGTCCATACGTCTAACTTGGCCCAGACATTGAACTGCTGTAACTTTCCAGAATTTTTAAATAACCAGAAGCTTAATACCTGCTTCACCACAGCAGTCCTGGGGTTTCTTGAGCAAACTAGGGACAGGCCCGACTCCAGCTGGCTAGACTTACTACCAATCAGCTGTCATACCGCCCGAGCTGAGATCAATCCCAGCAATCTGATGGCTGTAGTTTCCATCTTTCAGCACGAGCCCTGTTAGCCCCAATCACGTGACGCAGGTGCTGAGCAGACCCACAAACCCTCACAATGCAGTGCTAACCACAGGCCCCCTGATGAAGGTGAGTGGAAATAAATTAATGGGCTCTAAAAACAATATTCCTCCATAGACTTAAATGTGAACACCTCCGCCTGGTGGTCACTGTTACTTAATGTTCATTTCTACTTCAGATCGTTCATTCCATTCACTAGACTAGTACCTCAGAGGTCTTATATTTTAATTTACTTATATATCCAAATGATTCCTCAGAAGTCAACGTCTTCAATGGCAGACTTCATTTCCAGCAGTGCACCATGACATGTTTCAATAATTATTGCTTTATGATTAAATTTATAATCACTGTGTGCTAGTCACTAAAACATAATCCGCGGTAGCTTTGAATACTGAAAGAAAATATGAAAATATGTTTTTTTTAATTTAGCAAACAATTAAATATGCGTTACTTTCTCTCTTCCCTGAAGGTCTGGTGATTTAAAGTTGTAACAGTTAGACCACCAGCATTAGAAGGTGATATTTTGCAATGTGGCCACCAGGCCACACATCACAGAAAAGGGCCAACAGGTACTGAAATATGCTCTCCTTTTTCCAGTGTGAGCTCCATTTTCAAGCGTGCGTTTCATTTTCGAGAGTGCACTTTTTCCAGTTGTGAGCTCCTTTTTAAAGTGTGCACTAGTTGTTCTGGTGTCGGTGCTCCTTTTTATAGCATGCGCTCCTTTGTTCTAGTTTGTGGTCCTTATTGTAGTGTGTGCTCACATTTTCTAGTTTGGACTCCCTTTACTAGTGTGTGATCCTTTTGAAAAGTTTGAACTTTTCAGAGTGTGTGTATCCTTTTTCTACGGTTTTCTCCTGTTTCTAGGTGTCCCTGTTTCTAGGTGTCCCTTTTTCTAGTGTGCATTCTCATCTTCTAGCACTCCCTATTTTAGTGTATTCTCTTTTTAAAGTTTACGCTCCTTTTTATCAAGTGTGATATTCCCTTTCTAGTGTGGTTTGCTTGTTTCCAGTGTGTACTCTCTTTTTGTAGTGTGGCTCATTTTTCTGCGGTGCATTCCCTTTGTCTAGTGTGCCATCCTTTTCCTGGTGTGTGCTCCTTCTTCTATCGAGCCCTCCCTCTTTATAGTGTGTGTTCTACTTTTCCTAGCGTGCTTGTTTTTCTTGTGTGAGCTCCCATTTTCTATTATTCATTCTCTTTCTCTTGTGGGCGCCTCTTTTTTTCTAGTGCGGTTTCACATTTTCTAGAGTACACAGCTTGGTCTACTGTGCGCTGCTTTTTTTACTGAGTCAGTTTTTCAAGGGTGCACACATTTTTCTACTGTGCGCTGTTCTTTTTTCCAATGTGTGTTTCTTTTTTCTTAAGTGTTCACTCCTTTTAAGTGTGCACTCTTTGTTGTAGTGTCTGTCCCCTATTTTAAGTGTACATTCCTTTATTCCTTAATTCGGCGTGCTGTTTCTTTTTTTCTAGAGTATGCTCCTAATTTTCGTGTGAGCTCCTTTTTATAGCGCATGTTTCAGTTTTTCTAGGGTGAGCCCATTTTTTCTATTGTGCGTTCTCTTTCTCCAGTGAGCGCCTATTTGTCTAGTGTGTTTCTACTGTGTAATCAGTTTTTCTAGTTCTCTCTAGTGTGTGTTATTTTTTTCTGGAGTGTGTACCCCTTTTCTAGAGTATGCTACTTTTTCTAGTGTGCGTTGTTTTTTATTCTGTGTGTTCTATTTTTTCTACGGTGCGTTAAATTTTTCTAGTGTCTATTATTTTTTAAAGTGTGCACTCTTTTCAAGTATGCTCTTTTTTTTCAAGTGCTCTCCTTTTTATAGTGTCTGTTTCATTTTCCTAGTGTGTTCCCTTTTTCTGGAGTGAACTTCTTTGTCTCTAGTGTGCTCTTTTTTCAAAGTGTGTGCTTCTTTTGTAGTGCATGTTCCCTATTTTTAATGTGTGTTCCCTTTTCTAGTGTGCGATCTCTTCTTCCAGCACATTCTCCTTTTTCTAGTGTTCTCTCACTTTTTTCTACTGCTCATTTTCTTTCTCTAGTGTACACCCCTTTTTAAAGTGTGTGCTTTTCTTTATAGTGTGTGTTCCATTTTTTTCTAGTGTGCCATCACTTTTTCTAGTGTGTTTTCAATTTGTCTAGAGTGTGCAATCGCTTTTTCTGAGATCCCTTCCTCTAGTGTGCACCTCTTTTTCCAGTATGTGATCCTTTTTTCTAGAGTGTACTCATGGAGTTTATAATGAAAGTTCGGGGGGGATGACAACAACTATGCTCAATCGTACTCAGCTGTCAGTAATTAGCAATCGCTCCCATCATCCTTCCTCCACCAAACGCTATAAATACCAACGGGATTTCCTACTCTCCCTCCCGTGCGACTTTTGCATCCCACTTCCACCCCAGCTCCACCTCTGCAGCAACCCCTTGGTCACCCTGCGTGGGTGTCCTGGCCCCCTTGTCCTATGGCCAGCCGGGTCGGTCCTCAGCCAAGCAGGTTAAGCCAATATCCACTGCATAATAGTTCATCACGCTTTGATCATGGGTTTTGTTGTTCCTAGTGAACTTTATTTAGCGTGCACTCTTTTTTCTCCTGTGCGTTCCCTTTTTCTACTGTACACTCATTATTCTAGTGTGCACTGTTTTTTTCTAGTGTGTGTTCTATTTTTCTAGAGTGTACTCCTTTTCTAGTGCGCACTCCTTTTTATAGTTTGTGTACTATTTTTTTATAGTGTATGCTCCCTTTATTCTAGTGTGCAGTCCATAATCGAGCGCTCCTTTTTCTACTATGAAATCACTTTTTCTAGTGTGCACTCTTTTTTTCTAGTGTATGTTCCTTTTTAATATTGGGCACCTCTTTTTCTACTGTTCTGCTCTTTTTTTGTACACGTGTGTGTACTGTAGTTCTAGTGTGCATTTCCTTTTTCTACAGCGTGCTCCTGTTTTGGGTGTGTGCTCCTTTTTTAAAGTTTGTGCTCCTTTTTGGAGTGTTGGCTCCGCTTTTTCTAGTGTGCGTTTCTTTTTAATGTGTACACTCCTTTTTCGAGTGTGTGCTCTTTTCTATAGTGTGTATTCCATTTTTTTCCACTGTGCATTCCCCTTTTCTATGTGCACTCCTTTTTCTTGTGTGCACTCCTTTTTAAAGTGTGTGTTTCTTTTTCTAGTGTTTCCCCGTGTTCTAGAGCGAGCTCCCTATTGTAGTGTGCACTCCCTTTTTCTAGAAGGCATTCTCTTTTGTTCTAGAGAGCAGAGCAAAGGCTGCAGTTTAAGAAACCCCGATACGGGGAGGGATATGAGAGTGACAGTCTCAGAGCAGACCGGGGAGAAAAATATCAAAGGAATCCCAGAAGGGGCCAAGTGAGAGCGTCTATTCCACAGGGAAGTGTCCAGTGTGAAAGATGTGATTATGTAAAGAGCCAATTTAGTGTGAGAAAGGGGTTTTGCATTACGTCTGTGTGAACGAGAGTGAGAGTGAGTTAAAGCTCCGTTGAGAGGAGGAGATAGTCTGCATAGTCTAAGATGAGAGAGTGAGGCGTCTGGTGGTGCCCACAGTGGCAGACACTAACCTAGTGGCATCACACAGCTCTTTGCAACCAGCTCTCTTTGTGTTAGCCTCTGCTTTCAGCAGCTTCCAGAGTCTCCCCCTGAGCCTCTCCCTGTTTGCGTGAGCCTTGTGCAGGATACCACTTGACTCTGGTACTGATCCTGCTCCAGAACTTTACAGGAAATGGTTCATCTCCCAGCAGGTAGGTTGCAGATCTTCAAAAGGAATGGTGGGTGTGTCTGGTTTAACGAGTGTGGCCATGTAGTCTGGGCTCACTGTGGGTTCTTACAACTCTTCTCACACCTCCTCTTGTGTAAACTCCAGCTGTCATGATATTTTATTAAAACACAATGCTTTAAGGGTTAAAGTTTAGAGTTGGGGTGACAGGAATTTGAAAGTATTTAAATATGATATGTATTTCAGTACAGTGCAGTAGTGTAATCTAGTTAATTGCACAAGTGTTGAAAATTATGCTAATGAATAAAGTAGATAATGCAATTACCCAGTAAAAACAAGAAATACAGTTTGAACTTCTTTACGTGAAAGGGTGTAATGGCAAATGGTATTTCAAAGTTCTTTACACAAATGTCTGTGGGAGAATCGCACAGGTGACACAGATATATAAACCAGCAGCCTGTTTTCGTTCGAGCGCCGGCTGTATGAGACTATCAGATCAAATCGATACCAATTATCAAAAAGGCTCCACGGATCGAATACTGTTCTCTCATTTGAACTTTCTCGTGTTCTTGGAACTTCTTAAATGAGCATCACTAAAAAGAAGTACTATGAAGTACATTGATTGCACGATGAGCATTTACAGATGAAAAACCTGACTTCGTGGTGCAGCGTTAATTAAAATCAGGTTAGAAAACGGTAAGGTCGCCTATATATTTCTAAATTCGTGCATCCTGTGGCCCTCAAATACTAATAAGGATTAAATATACTGATTACTCTGACGGCCATGGTAAAAAAAAGAAAAACTTGTGATTGTTTAGGGCTTCTAAAAACGTGTTCCATTTCTTCCGTTTTCAAGTGGAAGGAAATAGCTACCTGCCCCGTCAGCCGGTAACCACGCCCACTTGGATGACATCCTACGCAGGCCACGCCCCGCGCACCTGTCCGCCAGGTTCTGCGAGAGAGGAGGGAGCTGAGTGAGTCTGTTCCGCGTCTTTTCATGACGAGTTTTATTTTTCTTTTATTTTAATGCAAATAAGATTTAATTCATAATAATGTAGTCTAATCGTAGAGGAGAAAGTGGTAAAGCACGTATTTTCGTTGGGAGCTAAATAGCATTTTTTTAAAAAACATATTCTTTTCCAAGTCCTTTTTAACAAGTCGTTGTGTTACACAACGTATTTCTTTCATACCAAAGAAAAACTCTGTTGTAGCAGTAAAGACACTGCTGTATTCGCAGAATGAAAACGTCGCTTTTCCGTATTGTCCTGTAACTTTTTTCTTTATCAAACACGTCGAGAAATTTACTCACAAAATCAAGCGTGTGCATGTATCCGAACCGAAAATAGCCTATCGTGAATTGTAAACCTTTTAAATTATTTCCCGAAGTGTGTTAGGTGGTTATTTTCTTGCATTACTAGGAAAGAAAAAGACGCGCGCATCGAATACCTCTTGCTTTAAATGGTCTTTAAATGTTGAACTATGCTGGTTTTGTGTTTTTAATTTAGTGTTTTCGGGCAAGACTTGGTTCGCACTAAATCGAGTGTGCAAACGTAGGTATAAACGTCATATTCATTTCTTTACACGTTTCATATTTAAATACATTTTGCGCTATCTACCCGGTTGAAAACGCCGTTTGTTGTTAAGAAACATTGGTTTAAAACATTTTTAAACCATCGTATAAATACAGGTTTTCTTGTTTTTCTAGTTTGGTGTTTTCGGGGCTGGACATGGCTTTTCTCAGCTACTGGAATTCATTGTGTAAGTATAAACTTTTTAATTTATACACTTTTTAACTTTTTAAATTTTACACGTATCATATTGAAATTTCAAAGTTCTTTACACAAATGTCTGTGGGAGAATCGCACAGGTGACACAGATATATAAACCAGCAGCCTGTTTTCGTTCGAGCGCCGGCTGTATGAGACTATTTTTTTTTTGGAAAACGTAATGTATCTTTTCAAAAGAAGACTCAAACTAGGCGACAATAGCTTTCTCTACGGCAGAAATGTGTGTAATACAACGCTGTAGTCAAGCAATTTCTACTAAAACTGTGCTCACTTCAGCTTTTTTGATTCGTGAATACAGATTCATAAGAAAGCGTTCCAACTTCCAAATTGCATCACAGCAACTAAGACAGTAGAGCCTATTTATTATTATGAAGTTTGGATTAATTGTTCATGTGAAAACTAAGTTGTTTCAGAAAATGAATGTTATTCAAAATGGATATTGTAAATAAACTAATTAAAACGTGGTAGTTTCCACCTAATCAATGCACATTTGGTCGTGTTTATTGGGTTGTGCCTCCGGTCTTCTGGTCTTAGCACAAGGCTCAGCGCTTTATTCCAACTGTAAATCTTGTTTAACTGTTATCTTCTGAACGTGTCAGTAAATACGGAAGCTTGATCTAACTAGCTGGTATAATTTCGAGTTGCTGTTTGGAACAGAAAGCACAACTAATACTGATTTCTGTTGTTTTGCAGGAAAGGCAACGAAGTTCCCGTCTTCACTCTGGTCGCTGCCTCGACAGATTCCTCGGAGAAACAGTAACGTGCTGTATGTTTCTGTGCTTTTCCATGTACTTGGATGCAAATGTTTTTGTACTCTGTTTACTTGTAAAAAGTGTTTAGCGTTAATGTAGCCTTGCTTTGACGCTTTGTAATTTAAAATGTGGTAATTTTCACTTCGAGTCTGTGCATCTCTCGTACCGGAATGCTTTGTTTTGTATGCAATTTTCGCTCAATAAATTGTTTATTGGATTTTGATGTGTTTTGTTCTTTCTGTTCTCGTGCAGAGTTCAGTATCCCCTTGGTCCTGAAAACCCCCGGTGTTGGTGAGTTTTTTGGCGGAGAGACTTTACTAACAGTTTCTGAGGAACGCTGCGAAGGGCTGTTTTTTCCTTGTTGTCACTGGCCGCAAGGGGACACCCTATCGCTTTGTGACTTGGAAACTGCAGAGGCTACCCCCTTGTTAAGTCTGTCCAGATTTTCCCGCCAAAAAACTTAGTATATACCGGGGTTCTTTCAGGGCGTGGTCTCCTCCCATCAATCAAACCGAGCCCCGTCTACTCCTCTTTTTGGAGAGAGGGGCTGGGCGATTGACTGCAGCTCTAGCCAAGCCCACTCATTCCCACCAGGAGGGGAAGGCAGGTTGGTGATGGCCTAGGTCCCTGCAGAGAGGCAGGTGTCCTGGTGTGGACTTAGTAAGAAGTCTGTCAGTTGCAAGCTGTGACTGATAGGCTGAGTCCGCCCTGGGTGCCTCCTCTCTCTCGGGCCAAAGCCACCTCCAGCCCGCCTTCCTCTCAGGTGGGAGTGAGGGGGCTTGGCTAGAGCTATCCTCCCTTCTCCTCCCCTAGGGGCTGTACCTGGGCTCACTGCTAGGGACCCTAACCCCCCAGAGACTATCTAAAAAGGCGGGAAAATCTGGAGCGACTTAAAAAGGGGGTAGCCCCCGCAGTTTCCAAGTCACGATGCGATAGGGTGTCCCCTTGCGGCCGTGGCGCAAAGTACAAAACAACCCATCGCATCGTTTCTCGGAAACTGTTTGTGCTCTCTCCAGATTTTGCAGCCAAAAACTTACAGCAGTGAGACACCAGGCCAGAGCAAACCCTCCCAACACACCTTAAAAAATAGAAGACAATTCAGAAAATGAAATCAACAGTTTTTATTGCAGAATACGCAGCACAAACAGTAGCAGCAGGAAACACGAAAAACTTCAAGTGAAAGATACATCACTGAGTCGGTACATTACAGATCAAGCCACTGGTGTCCAAAATGAAATGTAAGGAAAAGCACACACTGTCAAGAATAACTTGCCAACGCACAAGGAGTTGCTGGAGCGAAGCTGGAGAGGAGATCGTCGGAGCGCCGAGGAGCAGGAGCCGCAGAACTAAAGGCAAAAGAAAAAAACATCAAGTTAACAAGATATTGGACTTGCACGATCGATTCGCTTGACTTTCTGAAGTTATTAATTTTTTAAATAAGCTAAGAAAAGAAACCAATGAATTCATTCATGAGAATACATCAGGGATACATCTCAGCCCCACTACTCCAATATTAAGAAAATTCGTTCAGCCACAGAAATGCAATGCTACTTATACATTTACAGCGTGTATCATATTCGAGTTAACTCCCTGCTTTGAAAACTGTCGTTAAAAGTTTCAGTATCTGCGACTTGGGAGTTTCCCATCTCTATTCAACAAAAGCACAACGAAACGAAAAGAAGCTTGGTATAAACCCTTTCTGGTGTTAAAATGCAGGGAAGTAGGTGTTGTCTTACGGAGTTACACAAATACAAATGGTATAGCGAAAGGTAGCATTACTTACCCTGGGGGAAAAACAACTTTCATGACTGCAGGCGCGTTCTTGAAATCCTTTGTCACCTGGAGAAATAAAATAAAACACGAATCAGTCAATTCAATATTTTCAAAATTGTGTAATTTCGGAGCGGAAAGCTTTATTACACCTCGAATCCGCAAAAAAGAGATCCAACAGAAACTGACTTTATAAAGCAAATGTTTGAAGCTAAACTACAGCACTAGAGACATAATTACATAAATACATAATTAAAATAATTATATGAGAGATAGTATATTACCGATCAAGCCACTGGAGTCCAAAATGAAATGTAAGGAAAAGCACACACTGTCAAGAATAACTTGCCAACGCACAAGGAGTTTCTGGAGTGGAGCTGGGAAAGAGATCGTCGGAGCGCCGAGGAGCAGGAGCCGCAGAACTGAAGGCAAAAGAAAAAAAACATCAAGTTAACAAGATATCGGATTTGCAGAAGTCTAACTTTTTAAATAAAAAGAAATATACAATCCCGCTCTTCACTAAGAAAACAGTCCCACTATTCCAATATTTAGAAAATGCGTTGGGCGACATAGAAATTCAACGCTAAAAATAAATTTAAGAGAAAGTACCACTTACAGCGGGTATCATATTCGATAAAACTCCCTGCTTTGAAAAGCATCGTTAACATTTGTTAGTGTTATCTATCTTTACTCAATTCATTCAATAGATCAAGATCCAGCGCCTTAGAGTTTTTATTTTTATTCAACAAAAGCATAACGAAACTAAAAAGAAGTTAGAATATTTGTATAGACTCGTTCTGTTTTAAAATACCGGCAATACGTGTTGTCTTATCGTGTTACAAAAAATAGTATGGCGAAAGGTTGTAATATAACTTACCTTTGAATAGCACCTTTTATAACAGGGGAGCCCTGCTTTAAATCCTTTTGTCACCTGGAGAAATAAAAAAATACGAATTGGTAAATTTCATCTCAATATTTTGGAAGTTCGGAGTGGAAAGTGTTACAGCCCATATCCGCAATGAAGATATATCACACAACAATTGACTTTATAAAGGAATTTTTTGGTGTTAAACTACAGCCTTACATACCTAGAAATACCATATATTTAAAAACACTTCAATGAAAGATAGTATAAGAACGCTTAATTGGAGATTTTAAAACGTCCACAGCACGCCCAAGCGGAGAGAACACTAATTTCGGCGTCCTTAAACACAAATTAAACCGAAATACATACAAATAAAAATGTAGCAACATGCATAAACTTTGTCTCTCTTTACTCAACGTGATATTTGCATTTTTTAATTTCAAATAAGAAAATTAGAAATAAAACGCAAGCACCCCTTCGCCGCAGAAACTCGTCCCGCCGCCATCTTGCCGGGCGCACCTGTGGAACAGGTGGACGGGGCGTGTCCGCTGAGGAAGGTCACTCTGGAGGCGGGCTCGGCTCCTGAAGGACAGCTGGGGATTCAGTTACAAGGGCTCAACACTGACGTTACTGAAGATACATAGACATTTTTACTCACCAAAAAATGAAAAATTTAATGCCTGACGATTTTCAGACAAACGGAAACAATGACATTCACCTACGAGTTTGTTCATCGGGAACGTTTCACTTGTGGCCAGTTGACCGAATCAAGAGAAACGTGCAGGAGAGAGACCCCTGTCGCTCCTAGTTAGGACTGCACCTCTCTTTCACTGCTGATGCCACACCTGTCCTGAAGGTGTCACAGTGGTATAAGGGGCTGCTTTTTAGAATTGAGTCAACAACTAATCATTTTTAAAGGACTTAAACCACCCAATTTACCCTGTTTTGGAAGGCCCCGAAAATGGAGCCCCCCAAAACGGCCGGCGTGGTAGAGAACAGCCACTTCCACAAACTCACCCCGACAGCGCGAGAGCTACACCCGGGGATAAGATCTCACACTGACGGAGAGGCTCGGGGCTCGAGTTTAACTCACTCTGATCTCTGAGAGTCGCTCTGCTTTCTGAACTTTAGAAGTGTCCGATGGTTCAGCCCGCGGAGCCACCAGGCCGGCCATACAGCACACCGGGCATGTAACTCTCTTATTCAGTCTGAAGCCACGTCCCAGTTCCGACACCAGATACTTCCCCCTGTTTTCTCGCTTTTCAAACATTAATTATACAGAGACGACTTTATAATGCGATTTTCTAGACTTTTTGCGACTGGACATGCCTTGTTTAACATTTCGAATAACGGCGAAAAACAGAGATTCAAAGTTTGCCACAGAGTTGGAGGAGCCTTTATGTCATGTGTCAGACGTGAAGTCCGAGAGGTTAAAATGTTTTATTTTTTAAAACAAAATGTCTGAAATGATTCTAATTCTATTAAAACAATTACTACATGAGCGATTCAATTCATCTAAATGTTTTATACCCCAGCTGGCGTCTGGACAGAGTATCCCTTTAGATCCTTTATTCCAGTAGGTGATAAGACATAAATTTATATTTCCATGGGCGTTTGATAAGGTTAAGAAAACAGAATTGTGATAAAGACGTAATAACAAGTTTTGCAATCAACGGTGCATCACATCGCTCCATATTTTTACTACGAGGGATGCTGTTATTTCATATACTATTAGATAAGAAAGTCACTGTAGTCAAGTGCAAAACGTGCAGGTGGTACAAATGTTGTCTATGAATACCAGACTCCTTGCACTGAACTAGTGGAAGCAAATATTTAGAAGTCTATAAAAGACTCATAAAGGTGATCTCTAAGAGACAGATGCATATTTATTTTAATGAATTTAAAAAGTCATCAAAATTCTATATAGTGTTATATCTGGCACTGAACTAGTGGAAGCAGTGTCCGTCGGTATTTAGTAGTATACTACCTCGCAGTTGTCATCTCTAAGAGAGAGCTCCAAATTCATTTTGATTAATTTTAAAAAGGCATACAAATTCTATACAGTGTTGTACAGCGTATACACAGGTTATACAGTGAAATGTGTTGGGGAACCATTATCAATGAGCGATGTACAGTAATCAAAGGTGAGATTGATTAACAAATAAATCCAACAGTCAAATATCAACTATTCCAACAGTATACCTGTAATTCTTACTACTTGATCCAAAATTGAAAGACAGGAAATCTGAAACACTGTAGCAAGGTTGATACTCATTTCTCACTTCGTGACCTGAATACCCGGTGATCAATAAAGTATAAAGTATAAAGTATAAAACAAATCGTAAGTGTTAAATTAAAGTTTCAATAATGTTACTTCATCAAGTTAAAAGTATGGAGTGGGATTGTATTTGTCTGTGAAAGACCGTCCGTGTTTTAGGCATAATCTACATAATTACAAGTCAAAAGCCAGGTTTGATTAATCTTGTATCAGCTTTCGATTGGTCTGCTTTAAAAATGGTTCCGGCTGCCGGAGTGCGTCTTTGCCTTTAAATAGCGGCTTTGCTGCTGGTAAAAAAAAAATCCCGGATGTTTCGCTGAATTTCGGTCAAGGTTTCTTTCTATTAAGACAGGAATGCAACGTATCCTTTCTGTTACCATTTAACATTGCTACCTGTAATTTGAATGCTTGGTCAGGTTTGTTAGTCGTGTTTCGGCAGGTTTTTTTTATACTCGCCTCTCCAGGTCTCCGCTTTCCTGTTCTTTACAACCGTCCGATCGCCGAAGCGCAGAGCTCCCGTGTTGCGTGAGACTGGAGAGCTGGCCGGTGAACTCAAAGGTAAGAGAATCCAACTTGTCTACACTGTTTAGCGAGCCTCAAGCTTTTAATTTTAACGCCTCCCTCCGACTAAACTGCTTTATTTTGCCTTCCGAAAAATGGTGCTACTTTTGTGTAGACAGAGGCGAGAGGCCAGACACTGTTCCAACAGGTACTGGAGCGCGAAACGCTTTTTTCCTCCCCTGTTCAATCAGCAGCAGTCGATCCCGGAGAGCAGCCGGACTCACCTCGCGGTCCCAGGTTACCCATCGTCTCTCCGGCCGGGGCTCCAGTCTGCGGACCACCTGAGCGATTTCCAATACTGTATCATAACAACCGTCCTGGTTCCTCCTGTTCTGTATTTTCTTGTCCAATTTCTGCAATAAACTGGTGTCCTCGGATTGTTTCTTAAAGGTTGTGTGGATTGCAGGGTTGGGTTCGGGTACCTGTAGTGGAGTCGCCTCATCTACGAAGAGTGAGTTTTCACACATGATCATCCTCCCATTTCTTTAGTGAGCCTGGCTGGTCAGGGTGGCTGTCAGGCATGGAGCTCCAGGTGTTGCCTGTACAGTATGCACACAAAGGGAGGCTGCCTGCCAGTAATTGCATACTGTACTCTTTATCATAGATCTGCTGATCTCCCAGCCCCTTGTTAGTAAATATTGCTTTTGATCAAACTAGTGCTGATGAGCATCTGAAACATCAACTCCAGCTTTGAGCTCTGCCCCTGGCAGGTCCACCTCAGAGGGTAGAGGGGGGAGAAACTGAGAACTCAGAAAGGATAAGAGACTGCAATGTTAATTACAAAGTGCCTTGTGTAGGAATGCTTAATACATAAACACATATTTGAGTGGGAATGCAAACATGTCAGAGAAGCTTAATGTGCTCTCTTGTGCCTGAACATACCATCAGCAAAATGATCAGTGTGCTCTAGGAACAAATGAGGCTGTCCTCTGAAAGAGCATTGCACAGTTAATTGAGCCAGTGTGGTGCTGTAACACACACACACACACACACACACACACCCTCACAATCTGCTTTGTAGCTCTGAACACTGCTCCACATTTAAGTAGACATTTTGAGGACCGACTCAACAAGAGAAGCAATTTACTAGTTAAAGATTAAGATGTGTATCTGCTGAAAGGAAGGAGCACCCAGGAACCCTATAGATATTTAACTATAAGCCAGTGCCAGAAAAAAAACATTTTTAACATTCAAGTAATGGAATCCAAATCAAAAGCTCTTCCTCTACCAAATATATACTGTTCACTATTTTAGGATAAATGTATATTGGATGTAAATCAACAGAGATTCTCCAAGAGATCCAACAAGATAAGATCAGCATAAATACCACATAGAAGAAAATTACCTTTTACTCAGAAAAGGTCATATTTCATAAGGAAAACACTTCTTAGTTTGCTTACTAACCAAGTTCACATTTTCCTTTATTCATAAAAAAAAAAGCTGAACTGTGAACTGATTCTTTGAAATACAGGAGACATACAGAGATTCAAGGTTCAGCACTCGTAACTGCAGGTGCAGAGCTATTACTGAAAACAGAGTACTGTATGTGTATCAGGTGATACAATGATCACTGTATTGTTTTCCTAGCAACCTATTTAATACCAACATTTGTTAAAAAAAGGAATGTGATATTTAAGAATCCCCTGAAAGAGTAGTCCATAACTCCCTCTTAATGATGAAAGAAACTACTGTAAAGAGTGACCTCTTATGAAGGTGAAGCAGCAGACTATTGACTGTCCAGGTGGTCCTCATGATCCTCCCAGCTCAGGGGCTCAGGGGAAAGGCCTGTGACTGACAGCACTGTTGAGAATGAAGAAATACAATTATTCTTCCATCGGTAAATATGAAAGCAGATTTGACAATGTGACAAGGCTTCTTAGACCCAAAAGTGCTATATACACATTTCATGTCCATGTCAAAATGTAGTAATTGATATTGAAAATCATTATAAGCCTAAAAACCAGTCTGTTTCATACAAGTATAGGTTAACAACCTGCCAAAACGTCCCACTGTATTACTCAGATATTTACTGGCCTTCGCCAGTCTGGTGTTACAGTGTCCCAGACACATATATATACAGTATATACAGACACACACGTTTAACTGCAGATACAAATATAATTCTCAGACTTCAAAATAAGTATTGACAGGTTTGCTGTAGATTGGGGTGTCAGCAGCAGGGAAGGAAAGTTGCTCAAGACCAGAGGACAACATCATCAATACAAAGCCTGCTGTTTAATTATTGTCTGTTTAATCTAAGCCTACTTTTTTAATACTTATCATGAATTAGCTCAAATCATTATCAGCTCAAATAACTGTGATAAAAACAAATTTGCCAGAGAAGCCTAACAGAATGGAAGCAGTCAAAAATAATAAATACCAGTGGTGGATTTCTGCTCGGACAACGCGGTCCCAAAATCATAGCTTTGATATTCACAACATGCTTTTATCTGACTGCATAAGGTAAGACTGGACTTGACAGGGTTAGTACAGTAGAAAGTCCAGGAGCATGTCAAATCACCTGTGAGCAAAACTCCCAGATAGTCCCAGATAAAACTCCAAGAGTAGGAGTTGAAATGACCCGTCTGAGCCCTGTAGAACCCAGAATATTTAAAATATATCTCAGGAGGCTTTGAACTGGGGCTCCAGTATGGAAATTGTAGGTCACAGGGCAGAGTGACACCTACTTGTCCGCTGTTTAAAACCTGACAGCAAACATGCAAATCACAGAACATGCTTCTTCAGAACATCTGAGGAAGTCAGTAAAGCAAATTCACTAGAGTTACATTAGACCTTAAGCTCTTTATTTACCTCTCACAGCTGCGCTGATAACGTGCTTCTCCCCCCACAGGAGCTCAGGGGTCTTCACCCACAGGAGGGACCCTCTTCACCCCCTCAGTGCAGCTCTCCTGGGGGACCTGCAGCAGCTGCTCAGTCACTGCAGACCAGAACAGACTGAGAGGGAATTAAACAGGAGATTCTGGGAGGCTAGACTGTTGCTGTAGAAACAGGAAAGTGAAAGTAATGCCAGACATTCCATTAAGAATCGAAAAGCTAGAGTTTAGATTGAGACATGTTACATGTTGCACTTCTGTAATACTTATTCAATGAAAACTAAATGAAAGTGTGATGCCCTGTGGGATACAGTCATCTGCCAGGTTGACCAGCAGACAGAACTCAAGACCAGAACACACCTTTGTTAAATTACAGATAAAAAACAAGTCTACCCTGATCAAATAAAACACAAAAACCAAAAGAAGACTTGTATCCAAAACACATGTAAAAAATAAATTTCTTCTCAAATTTAGAAAAAAAAATCTTTCCATTTCCACCCTCAAAAAATCCATCCAATTTTGTCTTCTTACCAGTGTAAAATAAAGTGGCTCAGAAATGGAGTTTCCTTTTATTCCTTTTCTTGAAATCAAAAAGAAATGACTTATGCTTGTTAAGCCCAATTTATCTTTGCCTTTGTTTCTCATCCTTTCAATCTCTTGTTTCTAGAGAACAGTCTCTATTGCCTCTAAAGGACTTTGTCTTGCACATCAAGAGCTCATAAACATATACCATATATGACAATAATACAACACAGCAACAACAGTAGAATACCATAATACAGAACAACATTTAACAACATTGCTCAGTCAGAATTCAGTCCAGTATCACAAGATTAAAAACAGATAATTAACTAGTAAAGTGTCTAAAACAACAACAATGAGATCTGTAGCTCTGAACATTGTTTTTTTCATGTTTCATTGTTTTTGATCACTGTTTGTTCAAATTGAATGCTTTTAGGTATCAAGACAATACAGGAAATCTGGTAACTCCTTTCAGAGAATAGGAGTGTATATTCAAAAAGAAAAGATGAGAGGGGTCATCTAAGATTTTATGTGCAAGGTTAATAACACGTTGCTCTGTAAGACATGGTACCGAGTCAAAGAATGTGCTGGTTATCTTGCCACCAGTCCTGATCACTTTCTTCAACTTGTTTTTGTTCTGCAAGGACAAAGCACCTCCCCAGCTCTGAATACAAAAGGTTAGACTGCTCTGAATAAAAAGAAAAACTCTTATAAAAATGGCAACAATTTGCTGTCTACATTAAAACTCCTTAATTTCCTTAAACAATACAACCTTTGTTGCACCTTCAAATACCTTCCTCTGTGGTGGCTGTCCAAGTTAATTTACAAATAATAATAGTGTCAAGGTACTTATATTCATTTACTGTTTCACTATCCATTCCATTTACAATTACAGTGTTCAGAGGATTGGAACATTTCTTTCTGAAATCAATGATCATTTCTTTTGTTTTGTGTTTAACAACAGGGAATTATCCTGACGTCATTTAAAAATATATATTTTTCTCCTGTCTATGATTGTATTCACCATAATTCAAAAGTCCTAATCAACCAATTTTTTTGATAATCACACAGATGTCAGAGTGGCGTACACAATCATCAGTGTACAATGTGAAAAGCAGTGGGGACAGCACGCACCCCTGGGGTACCCCTGTGCTGGTTGCTGATGGTGAGAGACTTCCCCGAGTTCACTTGTACATACTGTTCCCAAAAAAGGAAATTGTATATCAACTGAGTAAGTGTATGATGTACACCCATCTCCTGTAGGTCATTGGAAGAGATTCTATATTTGGATAATATGTTTAACTGAGGTCCATAGAGTGTAGGGCTGTTAGAACTAGAACACTAGAACAGTCAAGCCACACTGTTTTGGGGGCTACACAAGATGATGTTATCGGACATAATGGGGTTTATTCTTTAATATGAAATAAAGTAATTTGTCAGAATCATCACGAATGTGTTTAGGAAACCCCAGTGTGATTGAACCACACAGAATGAGAAACTCCCTCTGCTCTTGACAGTAAGACACGACCTGCCAGCGATGAATCTTTGATTAACTAGGACTAACATCTCTGTTCTGTTTTAAGAACATCACTGTCACAACTGTGTTTACTTGTGTGTTATCACCCGTTCATGAATCAAAATCTTTAAGAGAAAATAGTTGACGTGTTAATATGAGAAGATGTGCCTTAAGCAGATGTAAAACATTTATATTTCCAACTGCATCAGCCGATTAAATCTCCAGGGAAAACAAGATAATCATGTGACAGCTCACGAATCTTGTTTTCTCAAACTGAAATATTTATATCTTTCACAGCGCTAGGTAGTTTGAGTCTCTCATAGCTAAAAACAAAGTATTGTGTGTGGTAGCGGCCATCATACCCCGAGATATTCCCAGACCGGTCTGGAGCACAGCTCTGTCTGAATCGAACTCCCCCACTCTTCCTGCATGGTCCCGTTTACATGACGTCATCGACACCGGCCTCACCTGCGCCAAGCGAGCCGAGTCCCACACATGCGTAGTGGAGACGCCACCGGCAGCAGGTGAGTTTATTATTGCTGGATTTGTTTGGTTTGTTTATTAGCTATCTGTGAATTTCCGCATAACTCACACCGTTTTTCTTTTGTAAAGTTTTTGTATTACTTTAAGTTACAAACTAAGAATAAAATTAGATTTTTATTTTTATTATAAATTTGAACAATAGGCAACATCTTACGAGTGACTTCCAGGGACCTGTAATGGTTTTCTCGTTCACACATGGTGTCGGTTTCTGAGCTTGTGGTCACGACCCGTTCCACACGGGTAATTCAGCTAGGCAACTAAACACACATCTGCAAATAAAATATTTTACTGATATTCATCTCCTTTATACACAGTATATACACAAATATATTGAGGTTTAAAAGAACAAGTAATAGGTTTATTCCATGATGAAAAAAAGAAGAAAGAAACAGATAAATATTTAAAAAGTGTTAGTCATTCCTGGTTTTATTTTCAGTCTTTTACCACAGTAGTCAATCAGTTGAACACAGGTAGAAGTTGTTGCTTTCAGCCTCAGAGCCTCTTCAGACTCCTGATCTGTCTCAAGGTGTCCTGTTTCTCTGCAACCTGATGGCCTCCCAACACACAGACACCACCCCACAGCCAGGACTGAAGACCGGGAATGTTCAGCGTAGCGTTCAGGTGAGAACATTTCCGGTCTCAGGGTGTGTATTTGGCCTGCAGGGAATGCAAATCTTAAACCTGCAGCCCCTTCCATCAGCTCCACTACAGTGCTGGAACAAGCAAAGTAATTCATAGTTAGCAGGATGGATTTAACAATTAAGAAGCTAAACAAATTCGACATATCAAAGAGCCCAGCATTCACTGGAGACTGATATCCTGTAGCAGAGATCACCTCCTCTCAAATACTACAACTGAGAGCATTATTACATGTCAAAGTAGGAAATAGAAGAATGAAGAGCCAGAGACAATACAGGCAGAAACACTGAAGTGATTCAGAGGGAATAGGGAGTGAGATATTTAGAAACATATAATAAAAAACAAAGTGATCTGCAGATTTACTTACTTCCCTGGAGAAATATGAATAATAATAGCACTGAGTATGTCTTAAGGACTGTGCAATATGTCTTACTTAGAGTAAAGTTATGTCAAATAATTTCAGAAAACAGAAGGGCCAAATATCTTCACTGCTCTCAGTATCCCTGTTAAGGCACATTCAGTAACAGAATTAATTCCCGGTCACTGAACAAATTCAAGTACAGGAGACGGGAGTTTCCAGACTGCACAGAGTTAAACTGGCAGACCTGACTGCTGTCTCTTCCCCTCAGAATCAGCTCCCAGAGTCTGAGCCGACTGGAGACAGTTATTTTACTGCTCTTCACTAGAACAGGAGCCAGTGGACAAGACCACCTCCAGACTCCAGCATGAAGGAACTCTGAGCCTCATCCTGACCCAGGTATTCATCTACAAGCACAATGGAGCCACACAGTAAAACTGCAGGATTAAAACATCACCTGGTCACCTCGATGTTGTAAGAATCACCTCTCCCAGCAGCAGCCTTTCCAGTCTTTCCACTGTGCTGTCTTCTCCAGGAGTCGGGAATGTCCGTGCTGGGATCAGCAAGGAAAGTTAGAGGCAGACTGTGTGCCTGCTCACTGAGAAGAGGAGCAGACTCTGGCTGGACAGGGAGGGAGGTAAGAGTGCCTGTGTCTGGGAGCTCAGGGTAGTGCCTGTGTCTGGGAGCTCAGGGTGACAGCAGTGCAGGAGGGAAGATGAACATCCTGAAAGGAGGACAGGAGCTGACGGAGAGGAGCAAGAGGGGCTGAGAGCCGGAGAGTTTCCCAGCAGGGCAATAAAAACACATTGACAATAATACAAAATCTACCCCTCTCTAAACTAGAGTATTGATTCAGTCAGCTCACACTGAGTGAGAACACTGGCCACAGCAGAATTAAAGACAAACTGAAATCTAGAAATTGGTTCAGAAGAGTTACAAACAGTCAAAAGATCAGAAACTGTAAAATAACTGACAGCAGAAGCATGATTAACAGAAGAGTCTTTAATAAAAGCATTAAAGAGAATTACAGGAAACCCTCCGTTTAATAGAGTAACAGGAGCTTTTAATAGCTTCATCTGTTTCATCCCCAAAACAATATTACATAAAAAACTATACAAGTATATAAATTATATATATATATGCTCTCTGGGTCTTATGACTTCTTTTAAACAATTGAGATCAGTAGTCAAATCAACTTATTCCTTTGTATTTTTATTATAAAAGATGAGCTCTTTATGTCATGTGTTGAAAATATGCTGCATTAAATTTACTACAGCATACAAAACAATAACACCTATTGTTAGCAATTTGCCTATTGTTATCGGAGGAAAAGTCCAGTGTTGACAGTTTTACAGACAGAGTTTCCCTTTGGCAGATTGTGTCTTTTAAACTGTGGGTTTACTGTAGTTCCATTCAGTCACACAGCCTGTAGGTATTATAGAACCTCATACAGCACTGAGGACACCTGTAGACTGAAATCTATTTTTACATCAAGCAGAAGTATTCAATGAGAGCAACCAAAAAGGATTTCATAGTTCTGGACAAAATTAATTAAAATCAAAGCTCTTGAACTTTTTTTTAAACAGAATTAAGTTCAAAATTGATCAGGGTGACAATTCTCCCCAGTGAAGAATGTGGCCACAGTATCTTGGTAATAAATACAAATCATATCTCAACACTGCTGGACTTGGACAGGGGCTGTACTGTCTTCAGCTCCTCCTCTGAGCTGGGATGATGATCACATGTAGAAGAGTGAGGAGTGGGGTTAGTAGTGGGGTTAGGGAGTGGACATGCCATCAGCATCTGAACTCAGAGGAGGAGCTCAGGATTCCTGCGATGGTCAGAGATCACTGTGATTTATCAGCCTTTAATTGGAACTGATCTGGAACATTAGTGGCAGAGTAGTAAGTATAAAGGAATCTAGTCTGTTTTACTCTAGACAGCATTTCCAGTCTGAATGAGTGTCTGTGGGAGGCTGTGCTGAAGCTCAGACTATTGTAAAATAATACACTGAGATAGAAAGAGATGCCCTGTGTGGCAGAAGAATATTTTGAGCAGAAACACACTGAGGAGTTATTACCTGAGCATTCAGTGTACAATAAAGATCACATACCTGTAAAGTGCAATATAGCTCATAGTTCAACAAAGTGACAAGCATGAGATTTATTTCTAACTGTGGAGTTGCAGAGGTGTTATTGGGAGAAGCTGCTGTAGGAAATAGGAGAAATTGTGCAGAGCTCACCTGGAGACTTGGGGGACATGAGTCTCTTTTCAGTTTTCAACAAAGCTTTTGAATTCACTCCAGCCTGGTTCCAGTCTGTCAACCAGTGATAAATAAACACTCAACATAAATATACTTGAGCCCTGAAGAGCAAACCTTCTTGAATAGTGTGTGTAAAAGGCAGAGCTGGGGTGCCAGTAACACACTTCACATACCAAGCAGCAGGCAGAGAAGGAGAGAGGTAGGACAGTGCAGAGAGAGGGCAGGCAGAGAGTCTAATTCCCCAGTCATTGTCCACTCCTGAAGCAGAGTGCAGACTGCTCTGCAGTGGGAGAGAAACTAATGTAGCAGCAGGAGACTAGTAGTGACAGAGATACAGGTAAAGCAGCGACAGAAGATGGAGCTCTAGACAGTTACAGACTAGGAGAGAGGAGCTGTACATGTGAGATTTCCAGGAGATCAACACCAGGGACTTCAGTGCTGCAGCTGTAGTGAAGGAGTGTCAGTGTGATGTCAGGGTGTAGAGATCTAAACCAACTCACTCTGTCCATCACAGACCCAGATTCTGACTCTTCACAGTCTCAGTCCTCAGTGAGAGAGAAGAGCAGCAGGAAGGAAGCTGAAGGTGTTTATTCATCACATGTTGACAGACTGGAACCAGGCTGGACTGAATTCAGTGACTTTGTTGAAAGCTGGAAAAAGAGAAGTAAACTCATTAAAATAGGTCAGGCTGTGCCAGAACACTTCCTCACACTTTATATCTCTGTACCCTGACATCACACTGGCACTCCTTCACTACAGCAGTGTCACAGTCTAGATCTCTTCATACTTTCCTTTACTTCTTCCTCTATGTTCTTGATCTTATATCAAATAAAGGCTGATAATACACAGTGATCTCTGACCATCACAGAAATCCTGAGTGTCTTCAGCTCCTCCTCTGAGCTGGGATGTTGATCACATGTAGAAGAGTGAGGAGTGGGGTTAGTAGTGGGGTTAGGGAGTGGACATGCCATCAGCATCTGAACTCAGAGGAGGAGCTGAAGACACTCAGGATTCCTGTGATGGTCAGAGATCACTGTGTATTATCAGCCTTTATTTGAAAAGATCAAGAACATAGAGGAAGAAGTAAAGGAAAGTATGAAGAGATCTAGACTGTGACACTCTGCAGATGTAGTGAAGGAGTGTCAGTGTGATGTCAGGGTGTAGAGATCTAAACCAACTCACCCAGTCAATCCCAGAACCAGGCTGGAGGTGAAGTCGAAGCCTTTGTTGAAAGCTGGAATAACAGACAAGTGCAGTCATTAAAACACAAAGTCGAGCTGTGTCAGAGTACATTTCACACTACAGTGAGTAAGAACGGTAGTACAGGACTGAACAGTGAAGTAGTGGAGTGAGCTCCACTGTTTCAGAAGCCCGAGCTCACACGCTGTTGCTCTTAGCCGCCACCAGAGGGCAGCCTGCATCAACAGACGGCAGAGCCAGGTACGCGGTCTGTATACGCGGCTCTGCTGACAGCTGCTCTCACAGCCCGACAGCCCGCTCCTCTTGGTCAAGCCAGGGTACCAGTGAGTTGCCCAAGAGAGCTGACCAGGGCTGTGAAAGCAGCGCCCTGTCTGTCTGACACCATTCCCCAGTTCTTACCCGACTTGTTGCCGATACCAGAGCAGCAGGCAGTAAAACTCTCCCCTCACTGTCACTGGGGCCGCGAGTCCTGGCCGAGCTCCGGAGTGAGAGAGCTGGAGAGAAACGAGATGCAGATAAAAATACTGAAACTTACCTCTCGACTCATACATGATCCCGCCAGATTGACTAAAAATGTGATTTAGTGGACAAAACTGAAAGAGTGATGTTTGTTAGTCTCGAATTACAAGTACATTTCAAGAGCAGTAGCAAGCAGCACGATATGTGAACGAATATTCACAGGATTCTGCACACAACAGAAGCACAGCCCAGAGGAAATAAGAATAAGAAATAGAGTAGAAAAGTATTGTAAAACAATGACCTAATACAGGTTTAAATGCACAGAGCAGCAAAGCTTGAAAAGCGTTTGGACGAGTTACTTACCGCTGTCTGTCTTGCCCGGCTCTCGCGCGTAAGGAGGATAATCAGGTGGGTCAAAATTTATAGGACCTGGAGCCCAAAGTGACCAATAAAGAGGCGAGACGACATTATTTGCGGCTCTGCCCACCAAAATCCTTTATTAATATTCAATATATAGGCAGCGGTTTTACAATTAATCTAAATTGTAGTTCGTCCTCCCAACGCATAAGGGCGGTGCAGCCCCACCCTCTACTGTCAACAGGCGTGGTTTGGGTCGAGACGTCATGGATTCTGATTGGCTGCGATTCTCATATTTAAATAAGCCCCGCCCCCAGCATAGCTCCTTCCGGAAGTTCTGCCGAAAAGGGAAGGCGGAGGTTGTGAATGGCGTTTTCTCGATTTTATTACTTTTTTTTAGTCGTTTTTTGGCCTAATTTTAATGATATCGTTATGACACATCACGGAATCGTTACGTTTCTGGACGTTCCTGACTTTCAGCTAGTGAGTATCGAGTGATTTTGTGTTGTTTGTGTTTGATTAGCAAGATGGCGGCGGTAACTCCTTATTTGCATTTATTAAAATCAGTCGCTGTATTTTAATTAGCTGATTTGCATTTCTCATGTTAATATGAACTAGAAAATTAGTTTTTGGCTAGAATTGTTATTTTTTATTATTTAAGGTTTTTATTGTTTGTATTGAATTAAAACGCCAACTTTAGTGTGGAAAAAGTGACTTTCTGTTGTTTTTGTAAGATGTTTGTTAACTTATATTTGCATTACATTTGCATTATTTAAATCAGTCGCTGTATTTTAATTAGCTTATTTGCATTTTTCTTGTTAATATGAACTAGAAAATTAGTTTTTGGGTAGATTTTTTTTTTAATGTTTAAGGTTTTTATTGTTTGTACTGAATTAAAACGCTCACCGCTTTTGTGGAAAAAGTGTTTTCTGTAAGATGTTTGTTAACTCGTATTTGCATTAAATTTGCATTTATTAAACTCGTGCACTAATCACTTGTATTTTAATGAGCTGTTTGTGTATGTGATAATGTGAAATAGAAAATCAATTCTAGTGTAAATAATGTTATTTTCTCATGTTTACTGTGTGCATTTTTTTCTACTGCTTGTTTTGTCCGTAAGATGTCGGTGTTAATGCTCTCATGTATTTACATTTGTATTAAAATTGGTTGACCAGTCACTTGTATTTTAGTAAGCTCTGTTTTTCTTTCTTTTTTCAACTGGAAAGAAAGCGTTTTCACTCGAATGCTTTTTGATTTCTAAAATGTATGTTTACACTTGTACTGAACACAAATAAAATTTAAATTCATTTTACTTCTGGCTTATGTGTCTTTTTTTTGGAGAATGTATTTTTAAAAACTTGGTTGCTGTCTTTCTGATTGTGTTACTTAAAAAAATGTAAATATCTTAGGGAAATTTAAACAAAAAGAGTTGCTGTATACGTTTTAATTACTAATTAATATTTTAAATTATTCTAATTCATTATAATGAATACTTTGTTTATGTATTAAGTGAATTAAAGTTCATTAGTATTAAACAAATCTCACCCGGGGCTGGTCTTGGAGATGGGCTTCTGGGATTGGGTTAAACCTCATGTCAATCATATAAAGACAACCCTTAAGAAGTGCGTCATTTTTAGGGGTGTGGTGATTTGATTGACAGGTCCTTCAACCAATCAGAATAGAGAAAATGGTGTTATATCCCATAACTGAAGTTTTGCTTCAAACTGACCAATCACCTGGGAGCAGAAGGCTTGGAGGTGGGCTCTCATCCAGACATTTTGATTGGCTAGTGTGACGTCATCATTTGGCAACACCCTCTTATGAATAATGCGACACTCCCCTACTCGATTATGCGATACGCCCCCTCATTAACCACGCCCCTCATTAATATTAATTGTGGGCGGTGCTCGTTCACCGTTTTGTTTGGTTTTATTTTTGTTAGGAATAATGTTACGAAGAAAAGAAGAAGTAAGTAAGACAGAAGTCAAAATTCTTTATTAAGTTTTGAAAGCATACAAATAAAAGAAAGTTGGCAACAATGAAACAAAAAAAATACAGAGTGAGTTACAGAATGACAAGTAACGGCATCCGGGATGACGATTTCCTGTCCAGCGCCGGCAGTCTGGTCAGTGCGGGACGGGTTCTGTCCGGGCGGCAGGGACAGCAGCCAGGGGAGACCTGAAACAAGACAAGCAGGTAAGAGCTCGGATTTCAGCACTGAGCAGCACCGCAGCGACAGTCATCAGACAGGAGTGAGGAGCTGAGCTGGGGGAGGGGCTCAGGGAATCAGTCGGTAGTACAGCGCAGCTCGCTTTGCTAAACACGGGCTCGTCCCAATGTCGGGAGAATGAATTTGGATTAAAAAGGGCTCAAGACCTCCAGACCGTGTCCTTACTCTCACGGGAAATACCTGCTTTAATTTCGATTCAAATTTAGGAACCATATTAAGTTTTATTAATTTCAACGTTCAAATCACTACACATCGCTCAGGAAGCTGACCAAGATGCGGTTTGTTCACATCGCGCTGCAGCGCCGAAAGAGACGCGGTCTGTTTGTCCGAGCTGGTTTGTGCTTTTTAAACTCTACTCTCCCCCGTATGTTGCTTTTATATTTTAACTCGTTCTAGGTTCGTCTTGACTTTTTTAAAAATAACTTGGTGCTATAAGGAATCTGTATATGCCGGGGTCATGCAGAGCGAGGTGTGCTGTACAGTACGGCCATCACATCTGACCCGGCACAGTGCGGGATACTGAGCACTAGATCAGTGAATGGGCTCTAGACTGTTATACAGTTAAAACCCGAGTGCAGAATACTCCACTGAACACGGTGTTACTACTAATCAAGTGCTTCCCATAACTAGATCTAGTTCTCCGTTTGCCCCTGAGCACAGGCCCCTCAGTTCCACAGCAAATCATGTCAACCCCCTGCATTGTTAAATACAACTAGTCCTAGATCTACACCCAGTACCCCAGCAATGAGCCACAACTTTACAGTCAAGCAATGTTTATTCATTAACAGGAGACAATGAATAACAAACAATAAAACATACTGTTGATTTTTGGAATTGCATACATTTGATCATATTCAAGCACAGCCAGTTCAATGCTGTAATTACAAGTGACAGTCAAGTGGGAAACATGTGGGTGAAGCTGCCTTTGAGACAATAACTGCCTGCAGTCTGGACACAGTCAGCTCAATATTCCTAGCATCCTCATCTCTTCAGCCAACAAGTTGTCTATTCTTGAGATTTTGATTTTTTTCAGCCTGTAAAATGCTGCTCAGGAGGATTTAAATGTTTTCTGTTCCTGCAGAAGACAGTGGGGTGTAGCTGACAAGCCCAGCAACAAGTTCAGTGTTCTGGTTTTAAATCTTAAATAATTGAGAATATTAGTATTGATACAGAAACAAGTATATAAGATGAGTTCTAGACAATTACAGAATATGCTTGATGAATTGTACATGTCAGACTTCCACATTAATGCTGATTACTTCAGTGCTGCAGCTGTAGTGAAGGAGTGTCAGTGTGATGTCAGGGTGTGGGGATTTAAGCCAACCCTGTAAATCAGATTCTCCTCAATTTGGAAATCAATCTCACAGCTCTGTGAGCGTGGATGAACATCAGGAGGCAGCAGGAATAGTGGTGAATTAATCCTCATCATGTCATATGGTCTGACTTATTGGGACACATTCATGTTACCTGCATTTCAGAGTGTAAACCAGTAAATGAGCTCACTGTACTCAGTGCCATCAATGAAGATGAGGTATCGCCTGTTCTTGAGATGCTTTTACTTTATATCATGCTAAAGCAGTGACTTCGAGTTGGACTGAGATCTGTAGACACACTTGACCAGTTTCTGTTTTCTCCTGATGAGCTCTTGCACTGGTTGCACTGTCTAGATGCTTTGGGTCATTGTCATGCTGCATGGTGCAGCACTGTCCAATAAGTATTGAAGCCTTTTCTGCTTCATCAGAGACCCTGTTTCTGTAAACTTCAGAAATGACTCTGCTGCTGCCATCATTAGCTACATCCTCAAGGAAGATGAGTGACCCAGTCTGAGCCATTCCTGCATCCCCAGGCCATGACATTACCTCCACAAGGCTTCAGCATGTGCTCAGAGTACAGAGATGACAGGTTCAAGTATGAAGAAAGAAAGGAGCTGCAGATGCTCCAGTGAACAGCACCTCCTGTGAGAGTCATGGCCTGGCCTGGGGAGATCATGAGGAGACTCCTTCACCTGTCTGTCTCCATCAGCACTAGTGTACTGGATCACTGAAGCTCAAACCTGAAGGCTATGGACTCAGAGCTGAGAGCTCCAGCAACACCTCAATGTCCTCTGTGCTCCCTCTGAGCTCAGATGCTGATCACATATACAGGAGTAGGATTAGAGGTGGTGTTAGTTAGGGACCATACATGTCATCTACATCTCAGCTCAGAGGACACACATCAAATATTCAGGTGTTGTAGCTTTGAGTCAGTTTATAATGCAACCAAGGAGGTCATCAGGAGAATAATTGTAGAAACACTTTAACTTGTTGGGTCTAATGCCTAGATTTCAACGCTATTGACAGAAGGAAAAACAATTGAAGTACGACCACCTGAAGCCTAAATAAGAACTTGGTGGCAAAAGCAAAGCATCTCAGATGATTAGAGGGCAGTGAGCTCCATGGGTCTCAGACCTCATGCAGTTTCCGTCTCGGAGGGATATACAAGCACACACTCTTCTACACTCTGAAATGTATTTAAAGTGAATGTGTCCCAGTTACTTCAAAACAGGGAAAGTTGAACATTTTTTATTCCAATATGATCAAATGTATGCAGAGAATTACCACAGAATGAAACCAGGATAATATTTATGTTCTGATCACAAGAACAAATTGCTTGACTGTAAAGTTGACTCATTGCAGTACTGATGGAGGACCCTGTACCATTCCACTGAAAACCTGCATTTTCAAGTGTCCCACAGTATCAATACACCTTGACAGGAGGGGCTGATTGACAGGGCCAGTGACATGAGTTAATGTGCTTTGTTTATATTCTTTGCTGTTAGATCTTTTTCATGGTCTAGTGGAATAATTCTGAGTGTCTTTGGGTAGGAGTGCAGCTGAGGCTGTTGGTGAAAGGAGATGGTCCAGCTGTAGGAAAAACCTGCCTGTTTGAATGTGCTCAGAGTGGAGAGGAGTGTCAGTGTGGGAGCTGCAGAGGAACAAGTAGGGGAGAATTCCACACTGAGAAGAACATCTATTCTGGCTCTGGAGTTTTCTTCATGTGTGAGACAATAGCTACAATTGTCATTAACATTGTCACTGTAGAGTCCTGATATCTGAATCACATTCACATACTAACTGCAGGATTCAGACTGACTCCCCATCATCAGAAACATGTCCTTCTCCTGCGACAGTAGAGTTCACCCCAACACAAGCGCAGGAGAGCTGCTGTGTGGTTTGGATGCTGTCAGAAAGCAGGCAAGGGGCAGGAACCATTAACATTCATCACAGGAGAGTGTATAAACCAGAGAAACTAAACTGGTTTAGTAATGAGTGCTGAGAATGAGGTTTATTAACTGTTTGGGCAGGATGTGGTGAGGTAATGGGTTGAGCACAGGTATAGAAGTGATTGCTTTCAGTCTCAGAGCCTCTTCAGACTTCTGTTCTGTCTCAAGGTGTCCTGTTTCTCTGCAGCCTGATGGCCTCCCAACACACAGACAACTCCACAGCCAGAACCATTTTCTTGTTTCCTTTCCAGAGTGGAGTCAACACATGCTTGTTCCTTATTTGTGTTCCCTGTGAGCAGTGTTGCCTTGAGGTGAATAAAGAGCATGAGTGGGCAGTGTAGTGTCAGTGTGGGAGCCCATCCTGTCTCAGGGTATTGTAGTGTGAAGGTGGGACCTTGATACTGGAATCAGAGCTACTTGCAGCCTCTCCAGTCCACTGCATTACAGTGTAGCTGCTCCCTGTGCTGTTAAATTGATAATTAGCAGGATCAGCAGTAATTAAGCAGCTGGTTGACTCCGATTACTGCAGTGGAGTGCACTAAAGGGCTGCAAGCTGAGTAGCTCAGACAAACCTTTATCCTCAGATGAGATTTCTTTTTTTGTTTAACTGTCCCCGTTAGGGGATTTTTGGTCTCTCGTGTCCCCGTTTGAAAACTCGCTGTTTAGTAGCAGAGACGAGCAGCTCCGGGATCCCCCGCCCCTATTGGCCGAGTCTGAATGAGAAGGCAGGTGCGGTCAGTCTGCAATTAGACTTCAATCCGCGGCTGTTTAGCGGTTCCGACGCCCGTATCGCTTCTCTGTCTTTAAATAGCGAGTTTGCAAACAAAGAAAGTTTCTCAAGTTTACCGTTTAGCTGGAGTAGGATCATGGGCGACGGCTGTCGGCTTTTCTCGGTCCGAGTGGAAAGTGTTATAAAATGGGGCTTTAAAAGTAAATGAATTGCTTAACTTACTTTAGGCGGAGCTGCCGGACTGGCTGTAGGACTTGTGGTTTGACTCTGCGGAGAAACATGGTATTAAAATCGTGCTTCAGCTTCTTTAAACTGCTTGTTCTATGTTGTGTTTTTACCTGCACAATACGCTTTTTCTTGTTTGTATTCCAGGCTTCTGCAGGATCCTGGCGCGGCTCTGGGCTTTAAACGACGGCTGTCGGATCCTTCACGGCGTGGAGACCTGAGCGCAGACCCACCAGTGTACCGAGTGACCGGAGCTCCGCGGCGGATTCACAGGCGAGTCCGAGTCTCTTCTTCCTAGAGGCTGAGAGAGGCCCGGTCAGGAAAGCGCAGCTTCAAGGCTCGTTTAAGACTGAAAACCAGTTTCACAGGGGCTTCGTCTCTCTTACCGGTATCGACTCACTGTGCAGCTGCAGGTCCGGCTGGGTTTTCTTTCTCCGGAGCCGGTTTGCATGAAGACGCGCCGACCGCTCCGTTTAGCTTGAATTGGGGGGGGAAACTGGTAACTCGAGTTGCTGGTAACTGACCGCAGAAAACTGGAGCCCAGCCGTGTGAGACCCGGTGTGAAAACCGAAACCCCCGGTGTGAGGAGAGAGAGAGAAACCGCTTACCTTGCTCTCGAAACGCCGGCTGTTCTGCTGTAAAGGTTAAAGCGAGAGAGTTAAAACATTTAATATGCATTTATCGTAGAAAAAGTTGCTGCTTTTGACAAAACTTGTAAGAAATTTAATGGATGTTTTTTTTCCCCCGGCAGCCGAGCAAAGCGCCTGTACCGGGAGAGCAGCGGGGTACCAGCCGCCTCTCTCCCAGCCAGCGAGCCGCCGGAGTCCCCCCACCTCCCCTCCCTCTGGCCGGGACCCCAGCTTGCATCGGTCTGGAGCACAGACCCGCCCCTATTTATAACGTGAACCGTGATGAGCGCGAAAAGGACGACGAAGGTAGCAAAATAAGAGACACCGGGGACCGAGATGGAAATGTGTGGATACCTGCTTAATAACACTGCTGTATAGTGTAATTGTTTTATGCTTTATATCCTTATTTACTGTAATAAACTGCTGTGAGTGTTAATTGGTTAATTGATTATTCTGGGGTGTGGGAGGATTGGGTACAGGGGTGTAGAGAACCGTGAATCGGGTCCCCCTGTGAGCAGCCACACCAAGCGGCTCGCAGCGCTACTGCCTCCGGGCACCGGGCTGTTGTGGTCGGGGAATCGGTAGTCGGAAGCCGCTGGTCTGCGGCCTAGACTTCAGCTTCCATCCCCGGCCTCGATTAGAGCCCCGCCGCCCGAGGACTGCGCTGCTGAGGGAACGCGTCCCGTCACCATGGGGACTGAGACAAGGGGTGTGGCTTTGGTGAAGGGCGTGTGGAAGAGGTTGGTGTAAGACCGTCCAATCAGAAGAGCTCAAGTTCAGCTCGAGAGAAAAATATCAACCGAGCCAGGCGGGTCTCGAACCCGGGGTTGAGGTATGTAGAGTCGGGATTTAGTTGAGTGAGCTATATTTCCTGGCAAATCTGAAGTAACTCCGCGGTCATACTTATCTGGTATAATTACGGTACACGAAAAAAATCGAAAAAAATAAAAAGGTATCCCTCCTGTTCTTGCAATTCTAAAAGTAGTATCTCTGCTTATCTACTGTTTTTCGGGTTTTACAAAAGCTTTTCTGTGTGGATTTGAACCCCGGTCTGCACTAACCGCACATTAGCCTGGGGATTTGAACCCGGACTCTCACCACCGCAGCCCAGCGCCCTATACGACGAGCCATAGCGCCGCGCAGAGAGTTCAGCGCATCCAAATATAAAAGCTTTAAAACTGCGATTCACGCCCCGGCCGAGAGCAGGACCCTCTTCTGTAATAAAGACAGAGCAGAGAGCACTGCTGGACTGCAGGAGCCACTGCACAACTGCAGTACAGATGAAGTGAATTGATGATGTTTGTGACGATTGAGGAGAGTTGGAGCTGCGCTGAATCCTGCAGTGATCTGTAGCTGCTGTGATCCTGCACAGTGTTCAGAGGGGCTGTCAGTCCTGCCAGTTGCACAGGACTCTGCTTCACTGTGAAAGGTGTTGCAGTGAGACAGTGTGACTCCATCTGTTTGTATTGAGCAGCTCTGAGTTTGACAGTATGATGGAATTAGACTTGAATTAGAAATGTGGACAATCAGGCTTCACCTTTCCACTGTTCTCCATGAGAATCTCCCCCCTCACAAGGCACAGAGCTCATATCAGAAGTTCCCCCGAAGCTCTTCGATATAATGACTAGCAGAGAGCTCTCTCATCAACACAAAGACCACCGTTTCCTCCACAGACACTGGAAATAAAACCCAAGAGCATGGAAGAGGTGTTCACAACCTGGTGTTTAATTAAAGCACAAAAATAAGATAAAAACAAGTGACTAAAAGTTTGCTCAGGAGTGTTTTATTATGTTAAAACAGAACATTAGTGTAGTTAATTATCAGAATGAAGGAGTGAAGGAACAGTCAGCTGATATCGGTGTCCATTCCTGAGGCTGGTACAGGTTCTCCAGAGGCCGTCCCTGAGAAAATACCCACAGCACTGTAGGAGCAGCTCAGACAGAGGGATCAAAGAGCACAGCACAGTTTACTACAACAGAGATCGTCTCCTTTCAACACAACAACTGACAACACTATTCCACATCACGATAGCAATTACAAGATTGAACAGAGAGAGACAATACAAACATAACACACAGCAACCCAAAGAGATCCAGCAAAGACAAGTTTAAGTGTAAGATCTATACAGGTATGTATATATATATTCAACAGATTTCAAAACATTGTCTCTGTCTATAAATATTCAATAACATTACTGGAAAAAATAACATTTAACTGTTTAGGGAATTGTTTTTAAATAAAGATTAAATCAGAATCTGTATTCTCTATTTATCTATTGTAGTGCTGAGAAAAATCAATATTATAATGTAATAATCAACAAACACAAATCAACATGTAATTTCTGTCTGTCCTCTAGATCTCTCATGGACACAGTTTAGAGCTACAGAGGAGAGACTATGGAGCTAAACCAGCTGGTTACTGGTTAAACTGGACCAAACAAACACCTTTTCCCAGCTGTTCATCTGCTGCTGATATAAAACATCTGGTTCATCTACAGACACACTGACCCCTCCAGGACCAGGACTGGACAGCCCTGCTGCAGACACACACTGACCCCTCCAGAACTGGACAACTCTTACTTACTTTATTGTCCCAGAGGGGAAAGTTTTTTTGGAGGCAGGTAAAAGACACAACACAATACACAGCACATTTAACACAACGAGCCCATTCATAAAATGTACGATGAGAACAAATATATAAAGTAAAATCTTCCGTCAGTTCTCACAGCTTCTGTTAAAGACAAGCTCTTGTCCTGCCTACCTCCTTCCTCAGGGCTGTGGAGTGGACAGTGGACTGTCCAGCTTGTCCTCATGATCCTCACAGCTCAGGGACTCAGCCTTTGGAAAGGTCTGAGCTTCAGTCTTGTTTCTCCAGTAACAGTTAGAAGACACGTTCTGACACACGAGGGTCTCGCCATCATTGTCTTCTTCATCATCATCTTCATCTGCACGAAGGTTCACGTTCACTGAGGCTCAACGTGTCTGAAGCAGAAATAAAGTTTCCACAGCAACTCGTGTAACTTAGCGCCGTTCAGACGAACAAAATACGAGACAAACAACAAAAGATTACAGCTACAGTATAAAAGGACGCCTCAGATTTTTTAACAAAGAAAGGCGACACCGATTAAATGTTACTTCTTGCTAAATAATAACTCCTTCCTGTTTCTTAGACCCAGAGGACCAACAACACATTTAAAATTCCCGCCCCTCTCCTGAATCTCGGTGTTTATTGGGCAACTGGACCGAGTCTCCTGCATTATTGGGAAAATTTACTGTCACTCCCACTGACCAATCGCGACATCGCTGGGCTCAATCCAGGGATCTGACTGGCTGTGGATCTTCTCATTCATAAACAAGCGAGTACAGACCCCAGTCACATGATCCGGGTGTTTAATACACACCAGACACTCACTACTGCACTGTAAACCAGCCCTCCATAGACCCGTGTATCACCACCGCCGCCTGGCGGACTGTTATCGGAATCGGCACCCCCTGCCTTAGCCCGATCAATAGGCTTAATTTCAGAATCTTGTTACAGCTGAAATTATCTAAAAATGTAGTTAATTTAGTATCCAGAGTAACGAATATATATCGAAATATCCCATGTTAAAACGATCATATAGCGAGTTGCAATAAGTTATGATTTACAATTATACTCATCAAAAGTTCTAATTTTTTTTCAAAAGACTCCGAAAGATAAGCCTGAAAAATAATCTAGGATACAAATGTTAGAGGATTATGCGAACAATCAGTTCAATATAGAAGCAGGAAAACCCAATGTTCAGCTCACACCTGAAGAAGGCTCCACGGCCGAAACGTTGTTTTCTTTCTTCTCTTTTCAGCAGGGAATAAACCTATTACTTGTTCCTTTGCAGTTCACGCATGCCGACGCGGATACCCACCTGAACTACTCCAATCAGTTCAAATGTCGACATTTAAAGATGCAGTAACACTGTGAAAAGCGAGGTCAGAAGGTGACATTTCACAGTGTGGCCGCCAGGCGGAGACCTTGCTATGAGTGTCTATGGAGGCTGTTTATAATGAAGCCCTTTTCAGTTTCCAGCTGTGCTCCACTGACCGTGATGTCATCTATATCCAGTCCAGCTCCTGGCCCTGAGCCTCAGTGACACAGCAGACACCAGCTCCAGGCCAAGAGTCTCAGACTGACTCTCTCACCAGCCCTGAATGAGCCTCAGTGGGATGTTGTGCTGAAGGTGCCTGAACACCTGTCTCCCTCTCTCTGATCTTCCTGAACATGTTTTCATCAAGCTAACAGGCTCAGTGCAGTGTGCTGACTGAAATCATGTTCTCATCACAAATGTTTTACTCTAGTGTCAGTTTGTCAGTTTCTGTGTTCTTCTCTTTGTCTTCAGATCAGTTTTAATTCTTCCTCCATCACCTTGCTGGTTCTGACACACTGGCTCTGTGGCTGGAATGAACTTGTTTTCCACAGCAGTTTGCCTGCAGATCTTTCAGCCACTATTCTGTTAACTGTGTTTCTCTGCCACAGTCCAGAACAGTTTGTCTGACTTATTTCACACAGTCCTGGAGAAATCTGTCCCTGTCTGTCACACGTGTGTCTATTGATCTGTCTGGATCAGAGATCTGTCACTTTCCAGCTATGATTTTAAATACCTGATCAGTTTTACAGCTTGGGGTAAAAGTTGGAGGTCTGTGACCTCTCTTACACTCACTCTCATTCTACATTTTGCTGAAGGCTGTATTGATCCCTTTGTAATTGATCCTGTATTGATTATTGTGTCTAAACCCCTCTGTACATCTGTCAAACTCCCCGCGTCTCATTTCAGCTGTAACAGATACAGCTCCTCTCTGAAAACACTCAGTAAGATCATTGTGTAATGAATCCCTTGTCTGTCTTTGCCTGCCTGTGTCCCTGCAGATCTCCCTCTGTGAGAATATGACAATATTCCTCCCGCAGTCCCTCTCTGTCAGGCTGCCCTGAGACAGGACTGACCACAGTGTGGCGCCACTGCAGGCTTGCAGAACAGGACTCAGACTCTCCAGTGTCAAGAGCTGCACCTGTGGACACTGATTGTCTGAAGGGCTGATTGGACTGGGAGGATTTTCACATGGGATTGAGCTGTATAAAAGCTGTGTCAGAGGATCAGGAATGAATAGCAGTGAGATTTGGATAGATAGGTCATGGTTAGAAGGTGCAATTGTGGGTCTTATGCTCTTTAGTGAAAGCCTTTTGGTGTTGTTTGTGTTTCTCTTGTTTAAGCTTGTAAATGTCTCTTTTATTGTCCTTTTGGTTTCACAGGTTTTCTGGAGCCATGATCTTCTCTTTGTGACAGTACCTTTAGTGGTCATGTGAAGTGCTGCAGCCTGGAGCCCTGTGGCTGGACAGTTGACCCACAGGTCAGCTGATACTAACTAAGCAGGAGAGGGAGTCAGGCCAGAAGCAGAGAGCCAGCAGTGTGCTGGAGCTCAACCTGTCTGAGAGGGAGGAGACAGGAGCCCTGCAGGTGAGTGTGGGGCTGTGACCCAGTCTCCCTGCTGCTGGTGGGACTGGTGTGGAGGTCTCTCTGCACCAGGAGCCCAGCTGGTGTGGCAGCTGCTGGTGCTCTGGACAGGACTGGCTCCAGCCTGCAGGACCCTGAGCTCATCATCTTCAGCCGGACTGTCCCAGGTCAGGATCAGCAGGGGGAGAGGAAGGAGTCTGCTGTGAGCCCAGGGTCTCCAGTGCAGTGGTGAGCTCAGAGCCCAGTGTCTAGAAGCAGTGTGGGAGTGTCTCTGTATCCTAGAGAGGAGGGTAAACAACAATGCCCCAGTTGCTGCCAGGGTCTCTAGCTGGGGGAGGAACTGTTGACCTTCCTGCTGCTTCTCCACTTGTCCCCTGGGCAGCTGTCCTGGCTGGAGCTGTTTCATGACCAACACCTGCTACTTCAGTGCAGACAGAACTCCTACAGTTGGCAGGTTAAGTACAGAATCAATAATTGGAATGTACTGTTATTCAATATGATGAATGTAGTTCAGCACTGTATGACACTGGCTGCCTACAGCCCTCAGATCCGTTTTCTTAAAGGCCTCAGGTCTGCCAGTAGGAGTGTCTGAGCTCTGGATTAGAAGGGGAGCAGATCTGAGAGAGCTGTGGCCTCCATCCCTCTGCCAGTGGGGAGAGGAGCCAGTCCTCCCTTCCCCCCAACCTTAATCCCCACTGAGCTGAGCCTCCTTGATGATGGGAGCAGCTCCTGAGCCCCTGGGAGAGGAGCAAAAAAGCAGGTCCAGAAACACAAGGACTGTGGTTTCTCTCAAAGGGAATTCTGTTTAATTTTAATTACAATATATATTTTTTTTCTTTAGCAATGGGAACAGTGTTTAGTGTCACTTCAATAGCTTAGCAGGACTGCAGCCCTACACCGCAGCCAGTGGAGGCTGAGATTGATACTAACTGAGCAGGCTGCTGCTTTTCTCTGCAGGGCCTGATGTCTGCGACCAGGTCTCCCCTGGGGAGAGACTCTCCTCTAGCTTCCTGGTTGGAGACTGGGGTCCCAGACGCAGGAGCTGGAGTACTGGAGCTGCGTCTGCTGTCGCTGCCTGCAGGAAACACCCCAGCAGAGCAATCACCCCTGCACCCCAACCAGGCTCTTCTCCACTTCCTGCAGAGCTGTGATACACAGGAGAACTGAGTCTCTTCTCCTTCTTGGAACTTGAAAATAGAAAACCAGTGTTCAGTTAATAAAGAGCTAAAAAATGAAACCCCAGTTCTCTTATTCCCACACTTCTGGGCTCATGTGTGACTTCAGCTGGTGCTCTGTTGGCACTGTGCCTCTTCCTTCACCCAGGTAACCCAATAAACCTGCCACCACAGCTCACAGGAATAGGGCAGCAGTTAATCACGTACATGGAGTCATCAGCCCCTGTGGGATGAGAGGGCATCAGTCAGGGAGGTCAGACCACAGAGAGAGAGAGAGAGAGGAGCTGGGGGTCTGAGAGGAGGGAAGGGCTTCCTCAAGACCTTCTCCACAGGAGGGGCTGCAGCTATTGGGGTTGGGAGGACAGGTGGTCCTCTGATCCTCAAACAGCGGTCAGCACAGCAACACGCCTCCTCCCAGGGGGCCGTTGGGTCAGGGAGAAGAGGGTCATGCACCTTGCAAGTGAAGCCAGAATGAACTATTGAGGCAACAGCCTCTCTCACCTAGAGGAGGGGTGACAGCTGACCGCTCCCCCCCGGCCCCACAGAGCCCAGAGTAGGACCCCACTGTCTCCCAGCTCCGAGCCTCCCCCCTCAGGGGCACAGGGAGCTGGAGAGTCCCGGCCAGAGAGCCCCCGGTGCTCTTGACCTCTGATCCCTAGCAGACTCGGGTCTCACTGCAGCAGAACACGGCCCGTGTGTGGACTTGGGGTCCCAGCTGTGCCCCTGGACAGCCTCTGTGCTCTGACACCGGCGGAGTCACGGGCGGCTCGCAGAATTCAATTCAATGCAATTTATTTTTACATAGCGCCTTTCACAACAAGGTTGCCCCAAGCCACTAAACAAAACAAGTGACCGTACGTGTTGTGAATACAGAACGGAAAAGACTGGAAGACAACGGAGGAGAGGAACCACAAACTCCTCAGTAAGGAGAAAAGAAACCTCTAGGGGTCCAAGGTCAACTGTCTGCCCAACTCCTTTGGGCATGCTAACATTATACAATTAAAAAGGGGAGAAATGAATGAAGGTATTTATCCATCCATCACGTCTTCGTATGTCAGTACTCCATGCAGATCTCTGTAGACCAGCAAAATCCTCCTAAGCGATAGCTGTATCCATGATGTCCCTCTTGGATCCAAGGCAGTGATGCAGCATCCAACTCAGATGGTTGCAAAATCCTCCTAAGCGATAGCTGTATCCACGATGTCCCTCTTGGATCCAAGGCAGTGATGCAGCATCCAACTCAGATGGTACCCAGCCCGGGCGCCATCCGGACATGTGGGGAGGAGAATAGGATAGTCTGGTCAGAACAGATGTATCTACCTGGTGGGCCAACACAGAGACACACAATGGCATGTACAGCAGCACCAGGAGCCATGGCTGCAGCAGGCTATAATGTAAGGGGTGAGTAGACTAGGCTGCAGTAATAGGCCTTCAGTCTGGATTTGAATACTGAGATTGACTCAGCATCCCGAATATGGGGTTGGAGACTGTTCCATAAGCTAGGGGCCCTGTAATTGAAGGCTTTACTGTACCTCCAACTGTATTTTAGTTAATGCGTGGAATATGAAGAAGACCTGCATTCTGTGATCTAAACGGCTGACTTGGATGGTATACATTAATAAGTTCCATTAGATAGACAGGTGCCTGACCTCGGAGAGCCCTGTAAGTAAGTAGAAGAATTTTGAAGTCGGCCCTGTACCTGACAGGAAGCCAATGAAGAGAGCTAAGTATGTGGGTTATATAGTCATACTTTCTGCTCCTAGTAACAATTCTAGCTGCTGTGTTCTGAATTCTCTGTAAGGTGTTGAAAGAGTGGTGGGTGCTCCCTAATAGCAGGGCATCGCAGTAGTCTAACCTGCTGTATACAAGAGCATGTATTAATTTCTCTGTGTCTTGAGTGGAGAGAAAATACCTTTGTTTCGCAATATTTCTTAACTGTAGGAAGCATGTTTTCAATACTGTTTTAACATGAGAATTAAACAAGAGCCTTTAATATGACGCCTAGGTTACGTGCCGAGTCTTTGAGGCAAATTTTTAATCCTCTGAGTGAAGTGCTGAAGTTATAGTAGTCCTATCAGTATTGTTGCCTCCAACAGAACAGAACTGCAGAATTCCCACAACACCTGGAATTACAGCGGAGAACTTCCAACGGTTATTCTCACAGGCTTTTTATTCACCAACAAGAGGATACACACATAAATCCTAAACACGACCCAGTAATTGTCCTCCTCCATCTGACAGTGACATGAGGTTTCCACGTGGTTAACTCTCTACACTGTGTCAATATAGATGGAGGAAATCTAAGTAGTCAGTAAAAACACAACAGACAGCTCGTAATCCACACCGTAAGACTGGTTCATCTTCTTTCACCAAATGAAATCAGGTTTGAGTGAGGCTGTAAATCCAATCCAGGCTCACCAGTATCTGCTAAACCTCTCTGCCTGTAACCTGAGAGAAAGCTGTTCTTTTTCTTGACAGAAATCTCCCTCACAGCACTGATCCACTGTTCACATGTTGGGGGCTTTTCCAGTAAACCCAGTTTCTTCTGATTGTTGTCTTACTGGCAGCTAAAGGATTACCTAGTATAAATCTACCCCTTACTTACAAGTAATCAAAAGTAAAACTACCCAAACACACCAGGGAGACGGGGAATCGCATGTTTAAGTTTACTATATTATTAAGGGTTCATGTAGAGGTTTCCTGTATTGCTGAATTTCCAGGCAACATAGGATTATGTGTAAATGAGTCTCTACTTGCTCTCCACACAACCTCCAACACTGTGAACTGCTTCCTTTTTGTTGCGTTTGAATTTTAGGATGCATAAATAAATGTCAGGTTTTTCCAACAGAAGTTTCCCCAAATTTGTGAACTTGTTGAAATCTGTATCTGTTCATCCACTTATCTACAGGTTTGACCATTTTCTTTAAATATATTCTGCTGAATCTTCTCATCACACAATCAACATTATGCTCCAGTGTTGATATTAAGTTACTTGATGAGCAGCTATAAAGCTGTCAAGCAGTGTCTTACCTGGGCCTGTAAGTGGCTGCTTCGTGAGATCTTCAGATGAGAGGGGTCTCAGCGCTGGGTCATGACGCTGCACAGAGCTGGAGACACGGCTTCACCCGGGAGGAACGTGAAGTCTTACCGAAGGCAGTCAGAGCTGGGACTTCAGAAGTCAGGGTGAAGGAAAAGAAAGGATTATGAGCTGATAGTGAGGGCAGCATGCTGGTAGAGTGGCTAGCATTGCAACCTCACAGCACTGGGACTCTGGGTTCAATTAGCCCACCTGGCAGTGCTGCAGCTCTGTGCAGTAATGTACTGTATACCCCAGCAGACTGGTACCTGTGGGCTCTGTGCAGTAATGTAGACCCCAGCAGACTGGTACCTGTTGGCTCTGTGCAGTAATGTAGACCCAGGGGGGACAGCAGTAGGGACACATTGTGCTGGTACCTCAAATCAAGCTCAGAAATCACAGCTGGACCCTCACCTCCCTCAACCTCGCCATACTCTAAAAACTATAGCACAGATATCACAGCTGAACTCTCAAACCCTCTCACCCTCACCAATCTCTTCTGAGACAAACTACTGCACAGAAACCACAGCAGAACTCGTAACCCTCTCACGCCTCCCTAAACTCATCTGAGACCAACTACAGCACAGTAATCACAAGTACTCTTCCACTTCTCTCAACCTTCCCAAACTCGCCTGAGAAAAACTACAGCACAGCTGTACTCACACTGCCCTCTCCTCCTGCCCAAACTCTTCTGAGAGCTGGACTCTCTTTCTTTTCACCCTACCCGGACTATTTCTGAGGTGAAAGAAAGAGGTTTTGACAATATGGTGTACCTGTGGGTCGAATGTCAAGCCTGAAGCAAGTATCACCGCCAAGTTTTTCAATATAGACTGAAGGTCAAGTACAGTACCATCTACAGACAGGGTTACAGCACTGGCTTTACAAAGTTGAAATCAGACACCAGAGAGGGCTTGGGATATCTGTGGGCAGCTGGGCTCTGTATTACAGGGGTGGGAAGTGCTCCAAACCCCACCAGCAACTAACATGTTTTTGTTTTGTTCTTGGGAGCTTAGCAATGACTGACAAATGATTTTTGGGCATTTTCAATGCAAGGTTGTAATTCCAGGAAAGCTGAAATCAATGCAATGAAATATTTACGCCCACCTAAAGAACTCAAAGAATAATAATACTTGTAAATAGTTGAACCCGAGCACAAGAACTGCACATTCTCACAGGTAGATTTGCGTATGAGGGTGTTGAAAAGAGAAAAAATGAGAAGAAACACATGGAAAATACATTAAAACAAAAAATAGTAATATCTCTCGTGTGCAAAGTCCACAGGACACAGCACCCCAGACAGGGATCTTCAACACTGCGCTGGGGCAAAGCCCTCAGAACTCTAACAGAGAAGAGTTCAGATGAACGGGTGTGACGCAGTGATTTAAGAGCTGGGGTAGAGCCCTCTGACCTCTAATACCCACAAGGAACAGTGAGCTGGAACACCCAGGATAATCACTGTTCTCACTGTAACACCCTGGAACTGTGCTGCAGGACAGTTATTTTTTGATGGTTTGGATATTATTAAATCTGTGCTTTTCAGAAAGTTTGTACAGTTCTGACAGGTAATTATTTAAAAGATATTTGCCTTGTTTTCCAGACAAGCGTGTCCTGTTTTTCTCCCCTTAGCGTGTCCCGATCCACTCTCTCCTCCTCCCTCTGCTGGACAGTCGTGGTCTCTGCACCCAGGAGCTCTGCCCTGGTTCAGCTGTAACCTTACAAACAGGAAGATACTTTTCTACCGGTCCTGTAACGGTTTCTTAGTCAAAGCGACTGCTCTTTCTCCCCAAAAGAATTGGAATATTTAATTATTTCTTTAAAAAATTATTTTTCCCGTTTACAACCGTTTTTGTGCAATATATGCCAGGGACTTGTGCAATACAACTTTTCTGTGTACTGTTCTGGTCTTTGTGTGTTCTAGACTGTGAGTAACTCAGGGATCAATAAAGTATCTATCTTTCGAAATAATATTTAAATGTTTTGCAGAGCCTTCACAGCATAGGGTCAGTTTGATATTTTTACTGTATGTTATTCCTTATAATTTCTAATCGTTAAAACACAAACTAAAAATAAAAAGGAGAAAACATGCAAGCGGACCTGGTTGAGACACGATCCCTCCTTCTCCGACTCGTGCAGAAGCAGAAACATTAACCTCTTCCCTGCCGGTGAGGCGAGAGGTATGAACAAAACGCGCTTCAGCTTCAGCAGTCTATGTTGCCCAAGAAACCGAGAAACAGATCAACCATAAGGGACGAATCATGATTGCTCTTTTACGGACTCTGTGGGTGGCTCTTAAAAGAGCCTTTGGGTTCGTTGATCGGGGACGGGCGTGCCGGGTTTACTTGGAGCTGGTGTACTTGGTGACGGCCTTGGTGCCCTCGGACACGGCGTGCTTGGCCAGCTCTCCGGGCAGCAGCAGGCGCACGGCGGTCTGGATCTCCCGGGAGGTGATGGTGGAGCGCTTGTTGTAGTGCGCCAGGCGGGAGGCCTCGCCGGCGATGCGCTCGAAGATGTCGCTGACGAACGAGTTCATGATGCCCATGGCCTTCGACGAGATGCCGGTGTCCGGGTGCACCTGCTTCAGCACCTTGTACACGTAGATGGCGTAGCTCTCCTTCCTGGTCTTTCTGCGCTTCTTGCCGCCCTTCCCGGCCGTCTTGGTCACGGCTTTCTTGGAGCCCTTCTTGGGAGCGGATTTCGCTGGTTCAGGCATCTTCTCTCACTACTCACTGCATACAATAATGAATGTCTTAAGGCCTCTGCAGCCCTCTATTTATACCAGCTGTATGCAAATCACCTCGCTCAGCTCAGAAGGCAGTTCATTGGTCACGGAAAAAGAGCTGCTCTCCTATTGGCTGCGCTTTGCGCCAATGAAATTCAAACGGCTGAGCGCCTGAGCCGCTCGCCCTGACTCCAGGCGCCTCTCTCTCCCCTCCGCCCGCGCACTCAGAAACAAAGGGCCGTTTTATTGAAGCCCGACACTCAATACGCTTATAAACCTACTCTACTAAACAATGTGCTCGACGTAAAATGTGTGATTTATGCAAAATTGGAGTCAAAAGGACTCTTGGTGATATTCTAGGCAACCTTAAAATCACTCATGAACAACCAACAGCTTTGTATAGCAACACTTTTGAGCTTTGACACTGCTTTCAAATTAGTCTGAGCTCAGGAAACCTTCACACTAACCCCTTCTACAGAATGAACGTAATGAGAAGGGCTCTTGGCGAATTTAGTGGAATTCCTCCCGCACAGAGCTGAGCAGCCCGCTTCCTTTCTTAAAACCCATAAAGATTTTCTTACAGGATAAAACTGTAGAGCAAAGGAAACCTAAACCCATACCACACCGACAGCATTAAGAAATGTGTCAATACCGAACCCACGTATCTAGGAAGAACGATATCAAATTCAGAATCCATTGCACATGTGAGGTGCTCTTTTCTGAACCAAAACGCCCCATACGGAACAGAAAATACAACATACTACGGTGTATGGATTATGAACTGTACTCAGACTTTAATCAGTGTAGGAATAAATCCGTCATTCATGTTTAATCACCTTCTAAACCGAGGTGCCTGAATGCCGGAAACCGAAGAATCTAAGAAATGAGGGGGGTCAATTTTATACGTGTTCAACTTTAACACGGTACAATACAGTACAGGACATCAGCAGTGAAATATTTGATCTTTTTTTTATTTTTGTGGTGGTTCTTAAAAGAGCCTTTGTGTTCAAGGGGAAAGATCCTGCAGCAGGCGGTCCGTGTCTAAGCGCGCTCCCCGCCAAACCCCGAATTCGGAAAAGAAAATAAAGAGTAGCGGAAGGGCTTTTAATGCCAATCGCTCTTGTGTCATTAAAAATAATCTCATGCATTTGAACACTTAAATGTGGATATGAATGCTGAAAAGCGAATTTAGAGCAAAAGGGGAGACGTGTGTCGCTGGTGTACTGCAGCAGTGCAGTCGTGCAGAGGGGCTTTTACACGAGGGGGCAGAAAACCGCTTCTCGGTACGGGTTACACTTATCCGCTAACCAAACGAGAATTGTGTCTCGTACAGACTATAATGGAATAATGTAACCCTTTCGAGTGTTGTGGTGGCTCTTAAAAGAGCCTTTGTGTTCAAGGGAAAAGATGCTGCAGCAGGCGGTCCGTGTCTAAGCCCGCTCCCCGCGGATGCGGCGGGCCAGCTGGATGTCTTTGGGCATGATGGTCACCCTCTTGGCGTGGATGGCGCACAGGTTGGTGTCCTCGAAGAGCCCCACCAGGTAAGCCTCGCTGGCCTCCTGCAGAGCCATGACGGCGGAGCTCTGGAAGCGCAGGTCGGTCTTGAAGTCCTGGGCGATCTCTCTCACCAGGCGCTGGAAGGGCAGCTTGCGGATCAGCAGCTCGGTGGACTTCTGGTAGCGGCGGATCTCCCGCAGAGCCACGGTGCCGGGCCTGTAGCGGTGGGGCTTCTTCACGCCGCCGGTGGCGGGGGCGCTCTTGCGGGCAGCCTTGGTGGCCAGCTGCTTCCTGGGCGCCTTGCCGCCGGTGGACTTGCGAGCGGTCTGCTTGGTTCTCGCCATCTTCCTCGCTGCTCTTCACAATCACCACTGTACTGAAAGCAGCAGCCCGCTCTCGGGTTTATATGCGCAGGCAGCCCCGTCCTGATTGGCTGAAAGGTCCAGAGGGGAGAAGGAGAAGGGGGGCTGTAATTCACTGATTGGACAGTTTGAAAACGAGCGCGCAGCTCAGACACTCCTCGCTCTTCCTCTGAGCGTCCCCACATTTTACACACGTTTCCACCAAACCAGTTAACCCGACACCCCAGTCTCCCTTCTCGTAATACGCCTTAGCTAAGCGGAAACGTATTTGTATGTGAACGAGGCCAAATGATTCTCATAACTTGTCTTGTTGTGTGCGATTCTTTCTCTTCGTATTCCAATCGCGATTACTTCGTTAAGAAAAACAGATCTCGCTCTTTTTCAAGAAACCTTCTTGTAAATGTTGCAATTATACAAGTGAAAAACGGATCTCGCGCAGCTCTTACACTCCTCGTGGGTTTCACGTCTCCAGTTTTCTCGGTTTAATAAAGTAAAAGAGTTCAGGCGTTTTTATACCGAGATGACAATAACGCGGAAATGAGTTTGACTAGTGTTTTAGCTGTAATAATGTAGGACAAGAATATAATTACATAAAATGATTAAATAGTATAATACTAGTATAATCAAGGAGAGTAATATATTTTAGTGTCTCAAGGCACTCCAAAGAATCGGGACGTGAATTTTGTGCTAACGACCCAAATTTTACAGTTCAGAGTTAAGAAAGTAGTTATAAAAGATAAGATCACTTTATTAAGCCTTTTATCCTTGCATTAGGAATTTGTCTTTTGGCAGACCCCAGCTAGTATGAATGAACAGAAAAATCGTATAAACCCCTTTCAGCTACAATAAGGAAACACAGATCGCTGTTTGGTTCATAATTGAAATGTGAAAATCTACTTCATCACTACTAAAATCTTAGTGAAAAAAAACTTGCGTATGCTGAAATTATATAAATAAAAGAAAAAAATTCGCTCTTTTCAAGAGGCTGTGGGTGGCTCTTAAAAGAGCCTTTGGGTTCGGGGTCAGTCGGAGGTCTCTGCCGGGCTGTTTACTTGCTCTTGGCCGGCTTCTCGGTCTTCTTGGGCAGCAGCACCGCCTGGATGTTGGGCAGCACGCCGCCCTGCGCGATGGTCACGCCGCCCAGCAGCTTGTTCAGCTCCTCGTCGTTGCGGACGGCCAGCTGCAGGTGCCGGGGGATGATGCGGGTCTTCTTGTTGTCCCGGGCGGCGTTGCCAGCCAGCTCCAGGATCTCGGCGGTCAGGTACTCCAGCACCGCGGCCAGATACACCGGGGCTCCGGCGCCGACCCGCTCAGCATAGTTTCCCTTGCGCAGCAGCCGGTGGACACGGCCCACAGGGAACTGCAGTCCGGCCCTGGAAGAGCGAGTCTTGGCCTTGGCTCTGGCCTTACCGCCGGTCTTTCCTCTGCCGCTCATCTTGCACTGTCAAGCTTGTCTGAAGAAAACTGTGAATAATGAATACAAGCTGTCTGCCGCCCCGCTTTTGAATAGTCGCGGTTGAATTTGATTGGTTGGACCGGAACAAGCTCTCCACCCAATCAGAGATCAGTGCTGCCAAGCAGCGCTCTCGGTCTCCACCAATCAACAGGCAGGAGGGAAATTCGGACTCTGAACACAGAGCGCTGCTCTGCTGCCGAGTGAGGACAAAAGCTCGTCTTTGCTTAATCGGTCAATTTCATTCATTAAAAATGTATATTTTAGTGAATTTCACCAGCGTCTGACTCTCAGTAACCATGTCTTAACACAATACCTTAAATAGAATTAAGCTAAATTCCCTATTAAAATCTGGATCACCCGCCTGCGAGGCCTCAAAATGAAAAGTTCATTGGTGTTGCTGTTAAATTGATAAATCTGTCACGTTACGCCTTATCAAATTTCCGCTTTAGCTGTGAGACTAGAAGTCACGAATTGCAATGTAAACCTACGTGCAATGTTAAAATGTACAACATTTGATTGTAGCCTCAACTTACAATCATTGTTAGTGTAGAGATGAATTGGCTACATTACTCTGCTCTCCTCCCCACTGATGGCTGATGTGTGGGGAGCGTTCTGGCGCACTATGGCTGGTGGGGCTGCACATTGGTGGTGGTGGAGGGGAGTCCCCATTACCTGTAAAGCGCTTTGAGTGGAGTGTCCAGAAAAGCGCTATATAAGTGTAAGCAATTATTATTATAGAGATGCAAGGAGTCACAACGCTGTTCGTTGAAGGTTAGAAAGTTTATTTCTTAACGGAAAGGAATCCTTATAAATCTGCAACACCTTTATGCACCCAATATCTACAATATAATTTACAATATTTACATCTGTACACTTTACCCAGTTCGACTAAATATCGCATTTCAGTTTCAATTTCAAGAAAAAAGATACTTTAACCGCTAAAACTCAATACCCCCCATTGTGTAAAATAACTATTCCCCCCCATATCGAGCGAACCGGCGCTTTCAAGCGGTGAAAAGGGAAAGTCTGCGCTCTCTCTCGGAAGGGCTGGTGGCTCTTAGAAGAGCCTTTGGGTTTGTAGGAAATTAACTCGAGGGTCGATCGCTCACTTCTTCTTGGGAGCCGCTTTCTTAGCTTTGGCCGTCTTGGGTTTGGCCACCTTGGGCTTCGCTGCCTTGGCTTTCTTCGGGCTCTTCGCCTTCTTAGGCGCCGCTGGCTTCTTGGCCTTCTTGGGGCTCTTGGTCGCCTTCTTGGCCGCTGCGGGCTTCGCGGCTTTCTTGGGCGACTTCTTGGCGGCCGCTGGCTTCTTGGGAGACTTCTTGGCGGCCGCCGGCTTCTTGGGCGCCGCCTTCTTGGGCTTTTTAGCCGCTGCGGGTTTCTTGGCCGCCGGCTTCTTGGCTTTGGCGGCGGCGGTGACTTTCTTCACGGGCTTGGTCTTGGTCTCCGCCTGCTTCTTGTTGAGCTTGAAGGAGCCCGAGGCGCCGGTGCCCTTGGTCTGCACCAGGGTGCCCTTGGTCACCAGGCTCTTGATGGCCAGCTTGACGCGGGAGTTGTTCTTTTCCACGTCGTAGCCGCCGGCCGCCAGGGACTTCTTCAGGGCGGCCAGGGACACGCCGCTCCGCTCCTTGGAGGCGGACACGGCCTGCAGGACGAGCTCTCCCACGCTGGGACCCGCTTTCTTGGGCTTGGCGGCGCTCTTCTTCTTGGGCGCCTTGGCCGGCGCGGCGGCGGGGGCCGGAGCGACTTCTTCTGCCATCGCTGCGTCTCCGTCTGCTGTCGGACTGTCTGCGGCTCCGCGCGCAGGCGGAACTTCAAGGCCGCATGAGAACCGTGGAGACTCAACCGCTGCTGCTGCTGCAGCTCCGCTCCGCACAGCCCGCTCGCACTTGTGTTTTCTCCCCGCACAAAACTGCCCCGTAATCCTCACAAATACACAGAAAGGAGTACAAAAGATGCAAAATGCAGAGGAAACTCCCTGGTCTTTAATATGCAGTTGAGTTATAGCTTTTTCTGTACAATAATTCTGACAGAATTGCCCAAACTCCAACAACAGAGCTCACGAAAGGCGGTGCTCACCCGTCACTTTGTCGTCTATTTCTAAAATAAATGTACTTAAACCCTCAGTAAAGATCAAAACAATGTGTTAATAATACAGCCGAGGCCGCCGGTCATGTACCACAATAGGAATGAATTCTGAATTATTAAAAACGGATGATTTATGTGGCTCTTTGTTCAGTGTCATTAACACACTCCTGGACCGTCTGCTTCTCACAGAGAACAGACCAGTTTCGTCAGTTTCGTTAAACTAGGCAGTTGTATCCCTGCGAAAGTCTGAGCACACATATTAAAAGTGAGTATTATTACAACCCACGCATTTAATTCATGTTCAAAAAGGTTATTCTGGAGAATTGTTTTCTTTTTTCAGATTCCGCTGTTTCAATGTGGAATTTTCTACGTCATCCTTGAAAGTGCCTTTTCACCGTCAAATACACACACCCCGACGATCTCTTTGATCTACTACCTCATAATCCTCACAGATACACAGAAACCCCATCAAAAGACATGGAATACGGAGCAAACCCTCTCTTCTTTCAAACGCGCTTTAACATAATCTGTACGGTTGTTTTGGCAGAGGTGCTCAAACTCGGACACAACAAAGCACACAACAGTCAGTGCTCGCCAGGCAATTTGTGGTCTCTTTCTACAATAAATGTACTTAAACCGCATAATAAATGAGAAGCAGGTGTAAGAAATACAGAATGACAGGCAGCAACGTATCGCAGTGAGTTCGAAAAGTTTAAAACCGATTTTTTATTTTGCTCTTTATTCAGAGTCATTAACACACCTCACCGTTTTGAAGGGAATTACTATTACATTCCTTTATACCGAGATATCGGATCAGTTATCAAATCGCCTTACCCATTTAAAAACACACGCTGAGAGACTGACGACAAAAGCAGCAGATTCTCACGACAGTGGAAATAAACTCTCGTTCTGTCGCAGTGCTAGGGATCGATCACAATACAGAACCGAGTGACTGTCCTGTTAAATAACGTCAATTCACATAACTTATCGATTTTTACACGTAACCTGTCTCAGCAAAGGACGCTGGCGGAAATCGGGAAAGTGACTACAAAAAATGAAGACCGCCACATTTTTCAGAAACCACACTGGCACGTTCTGTGACATCAAAACATCCGCCATCTTAAACAAAAGTTGTCTAAATGGAGTTTGTATGTTGTCCCCATGTTTATGTGGGTTTCCTCCTGGTGCTTTTGTTTCCTTCTACAGTCCAAAGGCACGTTTGTACTGTAGGTTAACTGTCTTCTGAGAACATTGGCCCTGTTGTGAGTTTCTGCCCTGTGATGAACTGGTGTCCCACCCAGGGTGTATCCTGCCGTGCGAGTGTTGCTGGCTGGAATAGGGTCCAGCTCCCCCTGCGACCCTGTACTGGATAAAGCCGTGAGAAGACAGATAGATGTACTGTTCCAGGGTAGAGGTTTGGATTGTGTGTCAATGATTATGCCTGGAGCGGAACTCAGTGACACATTTGCTTGTAAAACTGCCTGCTCTGGGACAGTGGCAGTGAAAGGTTGAGGTGAAACAGCTCCTATATGTGTGACACAACACACCTGTCTGCATGTTTTGGAAGGGAAGTTGGAATTCTATAGATGAGGAAGCTTGAAACTCCTGCAAATCTGAAGAAACATTTTCTCAGATCTGTAATTACGGTGAACCCCAATGGAAGGACTACTGACCAGGCTCATGAAGTTTGTAACATTTCTTGTGAATTATAAACAGAGAATTGTGTCCAGATCTTTAAAATCTAAAGTGTCTTGTGAGAGGCAGCTCCAGAATCCCTCTTGAATAACCCCATCTAGAAGGTTATTTATTTGTACCTTAATCACAATTCTAAGTATCTTTAAATGAAGGACACATGTCTTTGTCAAAGAAAATAAACTTTAGTAGCCTATAGCCTATACTTACTTTGCTATTTAAAATGCTCCATGTGGTAGTGGGCATGAGCAGTAACATTAACACTGACTGACTGACTGACTGACTGACTGAATGACTGGACACTACAGCACAGGGACACTGACTGACTGACTGACTGGACACTACAGCACAGTGACCCTGACTGACTGGACACTACAGCACAGAGACACTGACTGACTGGAGACTACAGTCCATTATATCTGTGAATGAGAGAACAGGCAGTAGAATCGGGAATTAGGTCGAGATTGAATGGAAAAGGATGAGTTGAGTTTCTGAGGCTTATAGTAAATCAAAACAAACAGTATAATTCGCAATATTGATTTTAATTAGTACAAGCGCAGCGTACAGAACAAATATACATGCTTGAATCGATAATGATCATATTATCCTTGTTAGTTTATTTTAATTGCTTTGGAGTTCCTATTTTTTTCAATGCAATAATATTGACTTTTTTGTAATTTAAATATAGATTCTTTTTTTTTGTTGTTTTAAAATATTTTAGCATTTCACACATCTTTCAGAGAAACAGAAGGGAGAGAAGATATGAAAGAGGGGTTTTGTGGGAGAGCATGAACTCAACACAGACTGATGGCCCACTCAATAGCACAAACATCCACAAAATCACAGCTCAGAAATTAAACAACGCTAAAGCACTATGCCCAGCTTATACAGTGGATCGTTTTTTTCTCTGAAATTTCTATACACCAGATGTGTATACACACTGTCTTTAACATAAGTCTGTAAGCCAGGCGTGTATATATTCAGGATGTCCAGTAAGAGTCTTGACTCCAGGTGTGTGTGTGTGTGTGTGTATACAGTGTCTCCAATAAAAGTCTGGACTCCAGGTGTGTGTGTGTATACAGTGTGTTCAATAAGCGGCTGGACTGCAGGTGTGTGTGTGTGTACAGTGTCTCCAACAAGAGTCTGGACTCCAGGTGTGTGTATACAGTGTCTCCAGTAAGAGTCTGGACTCCAGGTTTGTGTTCGATATACAGTGTCTCCAATAAAAGTCTGGACTCCAGGTGTGTGTATATACAGTGTGTTCAATAAGAGTCTGGACTCCAGGTGTGTGTGTGTATACAGTGTGTCCAACAATGATATCCACAATGAGTGTTTGGAGATACATGGTCTCACCAGCAAGTGCCTGTATGTCTGTGTTTGCTTCCAGTACAGTATGTGTGCACATCAGGTGAAAATGAAGTTCTGTCACTGGGAATCACCATATATATATTGGGCAATAAAGAAATTAAAGAACAATATCCAAGCAGTCTCTCAGACAATGTATAAATGAATAAACAAACAATGAGTACATTAGTACAAAAACAAACATTTAAAAAATAAGCACAATTACAATTTCCAGGTACACATTCATAAAAGTGTTTTAAGTATTCTTTTTTTTGCATAAAGGAGTACAGTTTCAGAAGTATTTTGGAGCTATTTTGCCCATCATTTACAAAGTTAGCAAGCTTTGAAAAGTTAGTGCAAAAGCACTGATCTAATGAAATTCTGACATTTATGAATGATCTGCTCGGTTTTTCCAGTTACTTTCTCACTATCTGTATCAGTCATGTTAGTGTGCTTATTACCGATGGGTTCTATATTATCTCCTTTCTCTCTCACTGTCACTCCTATCCTGTCATATGCATTTTAGAGATTCCTTCTCATGTCCTCTCTCTCTGTACGTACAGTATATAGTATCCTCTGTTGCATGTTTATGGTAGGGGTGTAATTTCTTAGTATTGGGTATAATTACTATATGGCATTACACTAGAAGGTATGAGAAGACAGAACAGAGGATCTCTCAGTAATAAACACACAGCAGGACAGGAGACACAGTAAGAGAGAGGAGATCACAGAGAATGCCTCAGTAATAAACACACACAAGAGGACAGGAGAGACAATAAGAGGAGATGACAGAGAATCCTTCAGTAATAAACACACACAACTGGACAGGAGGTACGGTGAGAGGAGATCACAGAGAATCCCTCAGTAATAAGCACATGAGGACAGGAGACACAGTGAGAATAGATCACAGGGGATTCCTCAGTAATAAACACACACAACTGGACAGGAGGCACAGTGAGACGAGATCACAGAGAATCCCTCAGTAATAAGCGCACATGAGGACAGGAGACACAGTGAGATGAGAGAACTGGAGGAAACCAAGCAGATGGCATTAATGTGTGTAAACTAGCATCTGTTTTTCTGAGCAGATGACAAATGTATGGAAGACATTAGTGTTTGAAATCAGAAGGATATGGGGCTGATTTGCCTTCAGTGCTTTTCCTTCTCTCCTTATTTCCTTCCTTTCTTCCCACTCTTTGCTGTCCAGGCTTCTGGAGTCCAGCTCAGGTGAAGAAGTACACTTGGGAAGAGAAGGAGGTGGAGATAGAGGTCATGAGAAAGACAAGCTGCACAGGAGAATAACTGGTTCATACAGCCAGTATGCCTGTGTGACTCTACAGTCCAGTCCAACTACATTCAGAGAGAGGAAAGCCTGAGAGAACGCTACAGATTCAAAACTGAGGTAGTGGAATGGAGTTAATCTAGACACTGACATGAATTAAATAGATACATTGCTCTGCAGAAGACTTAGACATTCTGCACTGTTCTAGTATTTTCACTCAGGTTTCCCTCTTTATCTGGAAACAATTCCACAGTGATCTCTCACTGAAATAATTGCTATCTGCCTTGAAGATAATGGTCATTTATAAGGCTCCCAGAGAACTGAGCCCCAGTCTGCACCTAATCTCAGGAGAAGATGAAAGCTGCTACTGACTCACCTGCACCAGGGACATGAGCGGAAGGCTGTTCTTCTTTATGGCTAAGAATCTTTGCCAAATGGGATTGTATGGGCTGGTTTGGGACTATCAGGATAGGATATTCCTGAGATCAAACAGGAAAGGAACGAATACAGTACTCTCACACGGGGGAGGAGGGCAGAGACAGATTTTAGCCTTCAGAGTCTCCCATTTCCTTTCCTGTCACACAGCAAAATTCCATCCAACAGTCCTCTCCTGACCCACTGGATCACATCTGACCAGGGATTGTTGTCCCGACTTTGCTCTTGTGGTCCCAGTGTCTCTATCTTCCTAATACAAGGGTGGTCGATAGCAGCTTTCTTCTTCTGAGTAAAGGTACTGGCTGGGGTGCTCCCTACTCTCCTTAGGGGAGGAAGATAATCTTCTCAATTACTCCTGCTGTAATGAGGACAGCTGGGTGCCAGGGGGATTTCTGCAAGAGACTGCAAAGGGGAAATACCCCAGAGGGAAATCCATATTAAATGGGACAAGAGGCCCATCTCTTTGAAGCGTGCTGGCGCCCTCTTGTGGCTTAAGGGGAACACAGACCAACTGTAATGCTGACTTGCTGCAGTAGATTATACTTACGAAAAATGATGCCCACCACAATGGCACATATCACTCCCATCATAATCATCATCTAGGACAGAGAGAGAATTAGAGGGTTAAGAGTGAGTGGACGTCACATCCGCTAATAATCCTACGGATTTAGATGATGCTTTCCATCTTTTCCCTGTGTTTGCTATCTACAGATATTCAAGAACATGTCCCCTGTGAATAAGGAGAACTGGGGATATTGCATTTGTCATGCTGCCCTTTGTGTTAACGCACAAAGACCCTGTAACTCTGCTGCTCCTGCTGCTGACACAAGAAGCACATTAACTAGCGAAGCTCACAGACCCCTGCTCATGGCCCACCTTGCAGTTTTTCCACCAGTACTTCCTCTTCAGTTTGGCGGCGCTGCTCTCAAACTGCGAAGCACCGGCCTGCAGTGCATCGGCCCGGTCATCCAGCTCCGAGAGTTTCTGGTCACGCTCCAGGACCTTGTCCACATTGACTCGCATGATGTCGACAACCTGAGAAAGAGGCATAGAGAGAAGTCACCCTGCTGATGCATTAACAGCCCACCTGTGTCCTAAGATTACATGTACCACCATCGGTGTCGTCTGTCTGCATACACACCCAGGTAATTCCTCTGTTAGGAGAGACACTAGAGCCAGGCTGTCCAATCCAAGAACTCGACAGTTGCACCCTGGGGCTGGTGTGTCTGCAGAGTTTTTTTTTTCCACCCCGTCAGCTCTTTTAAAGGCCTTAATCAGATTGCTATTGTTTAAATGGGTACAATTCATCCTGAATCTTCAAAATGCTACACTAATATCTGTATTAATCGCTGTGTGTGAGGTGTGTCTCTAGGGTCTATATTAGGGTCTGTATTAATCTCTGTGTGAGGTGTGTCTCTAGGGTCTATATTAGGGTCTGTATTAATCTCTCTGTGTGTGAGGAGTGTCTCTAGGGTCTATATTAGGATTTCTCTGACCTCTTCTACTTGCGCTTGTGTCTGCTGCAGTCTGCGATTGCTAGAGAGGTTGGGAGGGGCAGGGGGAGGGCCAGACCCAGGGGCCCCTCCTTCTCCTCCTGGGGCTCCTGGTGGCCCGGCAGGGGGGGCAGCATCAGGGGCCGCAGCTGGGGCTGACCTGAGTCAGAGAAAGGAGAGACAGAGTGATAGGAGGAGTAAACATATCCCTTATGTAAACATATCAGGTATATTGCCACTGCACTAAGAAAGACAACAAAAAGTAAATAATCGCTAAAATATTTACAGTATTAGCTATATGCTGTTTCTAATTTCTTGTTTTGGACAGTATTACACTGTCATTATTTATATTATAACAAATATAATATAAATTGACTGTACTACAGTGTATATTGTACTGTTATACTGTCCCGTGTTACAGAAAGGAACCCCATATGTTTTGGGGTGCATCAGATGCCCCACTACACAGCAGATCAGGTGAAGGAGTGGAGAAACTGCTTCAACAGTCGAATTAAGAGAAACCTTACAGCAGGCCAGATTCTACAAGCGCCAACTGGAAAATATCAGCTGGAATTTAGCCAGGACACTGGGCTTTTGTTCCTACACTTACAGCCTCTGCCATGAGATCCTGAATGACTCATCTTTGATGAGTCAGAACCTCAGTTTTACATCTCATCTGAAGGACAGCGTCTTCTTCAGCAGTGCCCCCGGTCACCATACAGGAGCATCGGATTAGAAAGTCTGAGTCCACTGATATAGAGCCACCTATTGGTCAACCATCACTTTCAGCAGCAATCAGATTATAGCTGAATTTTGGGGTTTCTCAGAGAGCTGGACATTAGCATATGTATTCTGTGACTGGAGCCTAAAATATTCTATACCATGCTTGACCTGTTACATTTGGCTGTTGAATATGTTCTGTTTTAGCCCTGACGTCTGCAGAACCACACCTTGAAAACAGCTGCATTTAAACCAGAGCAGGAGAAGGTCACAATTTTCTGTTCTTTTCTGTTACTCTCAGGAGAGGCCTTCTGTATGATTAATCTCATTTCAAAACTTCACTCAGCAGCACAGTGATTTCATGCATCCTTTCCAATCAGACCATTGAAAGCACTGCTGCTGCTTCTTCTGCTATATCCTCTGCTGTCACTGCTATCCCTCATACTGGGATTATTAACAACATCTATAGGAAAACTGCTAGCAGTGAGCACTGTAGTCACTTGTAGGGCAAATCTCAAATCTGTGTGCTTCCACACAAGAGAGTGCAGCCTTCCCTGCTCTGTCCCACCTGTCCTTGAGGAGTAACCAGTTCACAAGTGGCAATTCTCCCACATCTTCCAGTAAGGCCTTTCCACAGTTACAGTACTTCTGCAGAGGATGAGTCCAGTTCCTCTAAATCTCTCTGTTTTTGCAAACTGTAAAGCTGTATCTAGGTGCAACAAAGTAGCACGGTCAACAATATGAGCTGCTGCTCCTTTAATGGTGGATGTGTAAGACCTGAAGGTCCTGGTTTCCTTTAAATCGACCGCAGGGCTCCCACCCCCACCCCCCTTTGAAAGCAGCGACAGCCCTGGGTCCGTCTCAACTCAACTTTTGCACCAAAATGGCTGACTTTTCTTTTTTTTTGAGGAAGGGGGTTAGACTTTCTTCAAAAAGGCATGTGGATAGCTCTTCCACACACACACACACAAAACACAAGGTTATCGGGGGAGAAATCGGACCGTGGAGTTGCCAATCTGTCCAGTGCGTGCTGACAGGACTCACACAGCCCGGCCCCCCCAGCTGACATTTCTCAAGCTATTCCTTCAGAACATGTGGGCTTTCGTGACACGGATTTCTGAACCGAAAGGTGACCTCTCAATTGCTGTCCTGAAACAGTCTGGTCCAGAGAGCCTGGGTCACATGGTCCACCCCTACACTACTCCATCCCCGCAGGAATCTCCCCAAATCCCTATCATCTGTTTGCCACATACTGTTACAGACCTAATAATTTCAGTACACAGGAGCGTTGTACATACACCTATTGATGTCTACTGATGGCCGATGACAGACTCAGTAACATATACATGCTGGACATAGACAGTTCACTGCAAGTATACAGTGTGTATTATCATTAACTGATTTCCATTAATCGATCCGTTCACCTCTCGGAGTTTGGAAAGGGGAAATATTCTAATTAAAACGTTTTATGTTTTTTTTTAAATAAGCAAGACAGCAGTGTACTTACATCGCGTTTGAGATCCGTCTGTCGGATGGCTCAGTGCAAGCTCGAAGACACGAAGTTTAAGAGGCAGAGTGGGAGAAAGAAAACGTCCAGATTCTGGAGGGGATGAAGTGGTGGTGGTGATGATGAGGAGGGGGTGTTGGTGGTTTGATGGGCGGGGGGATAGGGGGGATTGAATGCTTGGCGAGGGAGAGGGATTGGGGGGCGCGGAATCTGCTGTGACTGCAGCTTTCGAAATGAGTGATGGGAGTCGCGTCGGCCACGGAGCCGCAGTGGAGCCGCCGGCTGGACTTCAGCGTCTCCTCTCCTTCTGACGCGACACGCGCAGGCGCCTCCGGCTGTCACCTGTTCGGAAAGACAGACAGCCTCCCCGTTAAAGCGGATGCCTGACTGATGTGCAGCAAAAAAAAAAAAAAAACAACAACGGGAAAGTCAAGTCGAAGTCAGCTGAAAAATGGTATAGATCCCTTTCTCTCCTGCCAATTCAAATGCTAGAATTGGCAGTGCTTTAAAAATCCAGTAGTTTTCAGCCGCTGAACCGTTTGAAATCGCCTTTTTTTTGGCGTTTTCCCATGCAAATAAACAAAAGATTATTAAAAGAAAAAGCAGCACCCCAGCCACCCTTTTCTCCTCTGTCCCGTCTACCGTCTCTGGGGGTTGATGCAGCGCCTCTCGAAGTCAGAGTCTCTCTCTGCTGGAACTGTACCGCAGTCTTGCGCAAGTCTCTCCCTCTCTGTATTCTCGGACCGCATGGAAAGGCGACGGTGCGGTACCTATCTCCCCTCCCCTCCCTCTCTCCGTTTTTCGCAGTACTGCAGCGCTCTCTCTCTCTCTCTCCAACAGGAGGACGCAGGAGAGGCACTGCAGTGTGCAAGCCGGCTCCAAGATTGTCGACTCCGCTCTTTTTTTTCCCGCCCCTCTTCGACGGGTTTTCTCAGGCAGACACCAAATGTGCTGCTCCCCTCGTCTGTCTGCGCCCCCACCGCGCCGCCGTCTATTTCACTGACATTACAACACACGACCCCCTCACCCGCCCACCTCGCCTGACCGTACTCCAGATAACTGCCCTCCACCCCCCCTGTCCTCTCTGACCCCCCTCTGCCTCCACCCAAACCCCTCTGACTCACCCTTCACTTCCAGTCGCTCTGTACTGCCCCTGTCCATCCATCTAGCAATCTCCCACTCCCACCAGCTGGCAGCCAATGGCGACAGAGTCTGTCAGTCAGGGGCAGAGCTGGCGGGGGGGGGGGGGGGGTCAGGTACTATTAGGACAATAACACTGGGCCAGTCAGCATCTCATCATTACTGTGTCAATCAGTGTCCTGTCATTACTGCATATTGGTCAGTGTGCCATTACCACTGCATGCTGGACAGTGTGCCACTTAGTGCCCCATCATTACTGCGTGCTGGTCAGTAGTAATCCTGTGTGCCAGTCAGTGTAGGATCAATGCTATGTGCCATCATCTGACTGTGTTCATCGCAGGGCACACCTATGCACAGGCACAACTCGGGGACAACTGGTAACCTAAACCATATGGCATCCAAAGGTGGGAGGAAAGCACAACACCCAGAGGAAACCCACTCTGACACGGATAACATACAAACTCCCCCCCCCCCCAGCCCAGCCAGGACTCCACCCATGAGCGGCGAGCGCTGTCACACCACGACGCCACCGCATTCCGAGAAAAAGACAGGACAGAAGTGGAACACAGAACAGTACGTTTATTGATTGCCGGCGGGCTATCGATGTTTGCCGTAGCGATTGAATCTGCGGTACAGGAACTTGATCCGCTTGTCCAGGCTGTGGCGGTCGTCCGCGAACATCCGTTCGCCCACCATCTTCCTCTTCCGCAGGCAGCGCTGCAGCTCGTTGCCGCGGAAACCCTTCAGCCAACGGGGAGCCACAATCAGGTCCTTGGGGTGGGCCTTGAAGTCGCCTAGGCAACAAGATCGACCAAACGACCGCACTCATGAGAAACATGCCTTGACACCTTGCCTTGAGACTAATGCCACATGTCTCTCCTCCAGCTCATAAGATCAGATCACTTTATTGGCCACATACGATTTCTTGCATTAGGAATTCGGCTTTTCTCATACCCCAGCTTGCTCTCCATGAGACACACAGACAGGAAGAGAGAAGCTGGGGGTCAGAGAGCAGGGTCAGCCATTTATATATATATATTTATATATATGCCCCTGGAGCAGCTCGGGTTAAGGGCCTCGCTCAGGGGCCCAACGGAATAGGATTCCTCTGCCAGCCGTGGGATTTGAACCAGCAACCTTCCAGCCACAGGCGCAGATCCTGAGCTACAGAGCCATAAAGGCCCAAACCAGCTTTTTATGGGCCTCATCGGAGCAATTTAACAGCTTCTCCCAGCTCTCCAAGAAAACCTCACTGGGACCAGGACTGAACTGCTCTAGCACAGGGCAGCATTTTTCCCCAGCCCTGATTCCTGCAGAGCTTGGCGTTTAAGCCATCCAAATACACAGCACATTAATTAGTCCCATTACATGATTAGCTGAATGGATTTAATGCCTGCACTTTTCTCTAGGCTCCAGCAGCAAGTTGTACCTGTAATCCAGAGCATCTTTAAAGCACCGGTCCACTATTCTGGTCCTGGAGAGACCTGTCTGCAGGTTTTTTTTTAACACACCAGCAACTGAAGAGCTCGAAGGATCTGTTCAACATGATTGAATTAAACATATAATACGCTAATTATCCAGACCACAAGGGCAAACTAAGCCGAAGTGCTTTTGAAAGTGAAAACAAGAAGCATTTTTTTTTACACAAAGGGTAGTGGAAGTGTGGAACAAGCTGCAGAGCCATGTGGTTGAAGTTGAGGCCTTGCCTGGAAGAGATTCTCAGATGGATGAGCTATTAACGATCAAACAGGCCAGATGACCCAATGGGCCTATTTTCATTTGCAACCTTTCTTATGTTCCTAAACTGCCAGTTTCATTAGCTAGATGAGGGAGGAAGAAAGAGAAAGTCACAGACACAGCAGGATGTGGAAAAATGGAACTGGAGAGTATAAAGAAATTTCAGGAATTACATAATTTAGGGTAAATATACCTAATGCTCCTGCAAAATCCAGAAAGACAGAATAAAAAACTCACCCAACTAACAAGGAAACCGGAACAATATGTACGTATATTTCATTTATATTATAATGCAGTTCTCATCAGCCCATTAATACAGCCTTAACTACAGATGGTAAAGCTGCAGCAGAACACCAAGCACAAAGCAGAGCAGGCAAAAACACTGCGGGACAGGATCTCATGAGCACCCTACAGAGTCTGACACAGTCTAAAAGAGTTTTGTGTGTGTTTCAAAGAAGATTACTCTGTTTTTCTCTGTACGCACGATAACTAATAAATTATACCCACCAGTGAAACCTTTTTTTTTAAATTCTATCAGGAGAGAATTAAGATGTTTTAAGGTAGTGCGTCCTAACCACAGTCTTGGAGAAACACTGTGTGCTTGTCTTCCCTTTTGCTCTTCAGCTAAAGTCTTCATCACAAGCTGACTTCAGCTTTCTTTCTGAGGCATATCTATAAATTTGCTTGCAGCTCTTACAGCAAAGGATGACATTTTCACTTCGTATCAACCCTGTACTGATTTTTCAATTTCAGAACTGCCACCATTAATGAAAGACTCAACAAGCAAGCAAATCAATGAAGTCTTCATTTAGCACTGCGGATCTAGAACTCCTCTGGAAGGAAAGACACAGTGTCCGTCCAAGACTGGGGTTAGGAACTACTGATTTAGGAGAATCTGTTGCAAACTGAAATCCAGAAGGAATGGCACATGCACATTACAGACAGATAATGCAGACTGTCTGTGAAAACGCAGTCTGCTCAGAAAGAGGGACAGTATTCCCTCCCATCCTCACTTACCAAGGATCCCGATGTTGTCATAGACACCGAACATGCTCCGTTTCTCTGTCCATCTGTCCGTCTGCTTTGGAGCGGGGATGGCGTGCATCCGGATCAGTCTGCAGCCCCCTGAGGAAGAGCGATAATACAGAAAAGCCATGAAGCAGGGACGCTGAAATAGAGGACTGCTCCCCCATCCTACCAATACTGGGCACCACAGCGTGAGCAATAATCCCACCAGCAGCAGACCCCCCCTCTCTCTCTCCCACCCCGAATTCAGCCACGGCTTCGATCTCGCGGCTGAAAAAGTGGCGCCGCTGCCCCATCACGCACAGGTCCACCTTTTCCTCAGCACCAACACAACAGCCCGATGAGGCGCACCAGGGTCTAGGGGCACAAGGTGACCTGAGGTGCTTACTCCATTGCAGGAAAAATAAACTACGACGCTCTTCCTAAACACCGGGCAATGCCGAAGGACTATCCTTTCTGGAGGCCTCATTCAGTCCTCATCACAAAAATGCCCTGGAAGATCTAAAACAATTTAGATCAAAACAATTTGAATGCACTGTGTAACTGCACTAGTTTAACATCACTGGACTGGAATTACTGTACTGTGTAACTGCACTGGTTTAACATCACTGGACTGGAACTACTGTACTGTGTAACTGCACTGGTTTAACATCACTGGACTGGAACTACTGTACTGTGTAGCTGCACTGGTTTAACATCACTGGACTGGAATTACTGCACTGTGTAACTGCACTGGTTTAACATCCTCATTACAGACACAAAGACATATGCTGGCCTGCAGTTGTGCCTATAATATTTATAAAAAAGAGATGAAGTGTATTTAGGATTATAATACGTCTGCAGAAGATTGTTACACCATCAGGAAAACTCTCACTGATTGTGGTGAGATCCAGCCCTCTGATGGACTCTGAAAGTGCACCTGTAAGATGCTGCAGAGTAAGTTCTGCAGTTCTTTTCTGAGTGGAGGCCATTGGTCTTGTTTGGGACTCTGGTAGCTAATCTGGTAAACTAATCTAAAACTCCGTTCAGGTGTTTTCTGAAAGGGCGGCATATCAGTTAGCACCGCTGCCGCCCCACGCCTCTGGGGTCCTGCGCATCAGTCTGTGTGGAGTTTGCATCCTCTCCTGGGTTGTCTCCTGCTGGATTCCAACATGTGCCGAGTTTGCAAGTTCTCTCAGTGCATGGGCTTCCTCCAGGTACCGCAGTTTCCCACAGCCTCCAAAATGCATGCTGGGTGCTTGACTGGCTTTGCCCAGTCACCCATTTCCAAAGGAACAAGGCAATGGCACCATTTCTCATTAGCCTACCCTCCATCCAACCCTCAAACTGCAAAACGTCTCAGATGCAGAAGTGAGTGCTTCGCTCAATTAAGTCATTTACAGATCTGGAACACATTCCTGGAGACATACTAGCTCTGAAGGGTCAGAAGCTCCAGCATTTGGAAAACAGCCTGTTTTAGTGATCCATTACTTGAGTAAATTTTGTTTCTTCAGGACCGGATGACACATAAAATTGGATGGGCTAGGGCCTCTCTGGAAATAGGGGTGTAAAACCCAGTTCTTCAGCTTGTGATTGCAGGTAATGGATAATTTCTACATTACTGTAAGTGTGCAATGCTGACAATGTATTAACTGATCTTTAAACTCATCTCTGCATGTCATTGTTGCGCTATTTTTTTTTTACAGATTATGATTATGAATCCAAATTATCAGAGTTCAGGGTTCCAGGTAAACACATAAGATGAAACGTTAGATAACAAGAGAAAGTAATACCTGTGTGGAAGTCTCTCACTGACTGTGTTGTCGACTTGAAGATCAACAGACTCGTCCTCAACAGATTCCCCAGAAAAGCCATCGGACGCCTGAAGACAGAAATACAGCAGCTTTAATAAAACGGAAAGCAGTAGAAGTGGGGTCTGGGGCTGACAGGCTCTCTACAGAGCACCACAGTAATTCATTAATGTTAAAGAGTGAGGAAGAGGACACGGTACAGACACCGACTAAACACTAAAGCGCAGTAATACTGACTTGAGTGGATTTTTAATCGCTACACTTTAAAATAGGAATACATTTGAAATGTATTAGGCTGGTGCTTTTATGCGAATGCAATTTACCTTTGCAGTCGCTGGCATTGCTTGGTATTTATTAAACCTATATGAAGCACATTAATATCACCCAATTAATAAGTTTCAGTTTCAAAGCACTAACCATCATATCGCAACTTCGATACCATAAATAAAAAAACAGAGACAAACACAGTACTGCAAAACAACATCTCCCTGTATCTGTAAAACAGCAGAATAAAAGCACTACACCCTAGCCAATACGTACCTGACAGTTTAGCACGTTCAAAAAGCTTAAATCCCCCTTAGGTTACACAGCACAATAGTAACAAAACTGAAACTACGATTATTTATATTATTACTCCAAGAAAAGCAATGATAGCTTTAGTTTCTGTTTACCACTTCAAAGAAACCGATCTGAAAATGCTATCGGAGGAAAAAAACATTCAAAATCTAAAGGAAAGTCAATAGCACCACTCATATGGGCGCCGCCATTTTGTCTCCATTCCCATCTTCCAACGCTCTTCAGCTACAAACCGCACTACCGTAAGTCGCAGAGAAAAAGCGCAAATCATATCTGAAAGCTGGCGCCGCCATTAGGTGGCAGAAAAGGACTTGAAATGGCTACATTTGCAGTATGTTTTGTCCCGTTTAGCGGTCCAGATATGTGAATGTATTATTCTTAAAAACTCCAACATGAGTACTGATAGACAAACTGACGCTAAACGTCTTTATTGCTTCTATGGCCAGGCAGTCGATGCACTTCAAAGTTTTGGAAGAAACCGACTACAATAAATGATTAGTACATTAAACTGAGAGTCACTGTGCTAGGTTGCATTAGAACTAATGTAATGTGTGTAACTGCACCAATTTCGAATAATTTAACCGGAATTACTGTACTGTGTAACTGCACTGGTTTAACATCACTGGACTGGAATTACTGTACCGTGTAACTGCACTGGTTTAACATCACTACACTGGAATTACTGTACTGTGTAGCTGCACTGGTTTAACATCACTGGACTGGAATTACTGCACTGTGTAACTGCACTGGTTTAACATCACTGGACTGGAATTACTGTACTGTGTAACTGCACTGGTTTAACATCACTGCACTGGAATTACTGGACTGTGTAACTGCACTGGTTTAACATCACTACACTGGAATTACTGTACTGTGTAGCTGGACTGGTTTAACATCACTACACTGGAATTACTGTACTGTGTAACTGCACTGGTTTAACATCACTGGACTGGAATTACTGCACTGTGTAACTGCACTGGTTTAACATCACTGCACTGGTTTAACATCACTGCACTGGAATTACTGTACTGTGTAGCTGCACTGGTTTAACATCGCTGGACTGGATTAGAATTATGATCTTTTATAAAGTGTGACAGGTTACAGTAATGAATACTGTATTTCAGGTTGTTGGTTTTTTTCCCCACGTCGTTAAATTTAGAGATGTCAGTTTCAGTTTCAGCGACAACAATAACATTAGCAGCCTGGCTCAGTGGAATCTGGATTTTTTTTTTCGGTGTGTTCAGAGAAGCAGGCGTCTTTAGCAGAAGTGATTGCATCACGCTGTCAGTCCAGTGCCCTGGCAGAAGAGATGGATAAAGATATATAGTTTGCGCTTGACGTCAAGTAAAATTTTATAAGCAGTCTTTTGAGTTCAGTGGAAAAAAGAAACATCAGCTCTTCTATTTATATTCACTTGCTCTTACAGCCTCTCTTTATTTCCACTGAAATGTACATACGATATGATACCATATGACCTCCTATTGCTTTGCGGAAAAAAAAAAGATTTTATGAAACATAATAATATGTTAAGCATGTGGATTTTGCCAAATCAGCCTCATCTCTAAAATTTCCAGGAGGCCGATTGAAAAAAACAACCTTTCTTGTGCAATAAAAGCAAAAATAAGCTTTGCTTTGCCTATTTTGCATTTATTTTGTCATGTTTTTTAGTCTAAGTTTTTTTTTCCCCCCTGCAGGTTCTTGTTTGCAGTTTGCAAAGACCTTTTCTTTCAGGCGTATAACATACAAGCCAGCCCTTCCCTTTCTCCAGTCTGCAGTGGAGCTTCTGCTGACTCCTAGTGATGTCCGTTGGTAAATAAATATTCAATCAACTGTCCTCATGAGGCCGATAAATCTGGGACATACCAATCACCCCCACAGGTGACCTGGTCTCCCCCTACTGCACATGGATACAATTAAAAAGCAAATGACCACGCATCACTTCTCTATATACAGTATGTGGCTTTCGGGGACTCTCTGTGTTACTGTCCAATCACATGGCTTCTTTAGCTGATATATACACCACCCGGTAGGTATCTGGCTTCAAAGACCAACCATCGGAGGTCCAGATGGAAACTGGAACAGACCAAGTCCAGATTGCATTGAATTAGCAGGAGAGCAGAATCTCCAAGCCTGATCCTGAAGACTCCCAATCCAGTTAGTCTTATAGGTCACTCTTGATCACTTGTTATTTGAAGATGGAAGAACAATGAAGTTATTGATCAATTAAGCAAATAGTATTTCAATGATACGAACTTTGCTTCCTGAGTGCTGACGAGTATTCTGATTTTTGTTTTGAATGATCTCTAAATTCTTCTCTGAAAACCCCTGGTATGGGTGTGAACTGACCCTGAATTGAATAAAACAGTTAGGAACAAAGGGGATGATCTCAGCCGACGTCAGTCTAAATCGTTGATGCAGGGGGGCAGAACTCCGGTGCTGAAGTCAAAAGAATAGTCTTGAATAGAGGAATGTTTGAGGAGATGTGAGTATTCAAATCCCTTCAGGGCCCTGCCAAAGTTAACCCAGCAGACATCTTCAGAACAAACAGTGAAACACAAAACCCAACACACAAGGACACAAGTGGAAACTGTTTGGAAGTCCACTAATTACTAAAGACAAAAGGGAGGCCTTTACACAAAAACTTAGAGGAGTGTGGAACAAGCTAGCCTGCCGTGTTGTTGAATCTGATACCTTGGCTCAATGAGATCCCTAGATCTGTTATCTTCTAACTACCCAATAACCTCTTCTCTTGCGTGACCTTTCTTAGGGTCTTCGGTGTTTTAGGTACGACTTCTGCCAAATGGAAAACCGAGCTGTCACCAAACACAGCCTGGTCTCAGAAGATACATGACCTAGAAGAGAGTTAGATAAATTGATATTATCGGGGATGGCAGAGATAAAGTGCTGGTGCTGCGTTTTCCGCTCAGCTCAGTCACGACCACATCGGCCGTTGAGAACGATGACGTCAGGCCCAACTGCCTCGATCGCGGTCTCTGCGCCGACAACGCGCTGGACGAGCTGTTGCCTAATATCAATTAGATCTAGAAGGCTGGTTTTGCATGATGAGAAAAGCCGTAGGAGGTTTCAGACCAGCTGTAGCAATTCAAGGGGATTTTGAAATCTGAACATTTTTCGAGACCTTAAAAGGGTTTTTTTTCTTTAAAAGAGTTAAAGGGAATGGAAAACACTGGTGTGATTATAAAGTTCTTACTTCATCTAAGGATTAAGCAATGTACATGAGCCCTATTATCTAATGTAATGAATGAATATAAAGAATTTATCTATGAAATATTGCACCAAAGCATCACTGTTACTCTTTTATGTGGCAGTTCAGGGTACATTGATGGTTCTCAGCCCTGGTTTTCACTCCAGCTGAGCTCTAAGTCTAATTGATTGCTAATTGATGACTCCATTGATCTACTTACTTGTTTAGAATCTTAACTATTACTTCATTCTATCCTGAGTGTTGAAAATACCCAACTTCAGGGGTACTGTTTCATCAGTTTAAACACACAGAACTTCACACAGTCTCTCTTCAGATGGTTATTTCTGATTAAACAGGTCTTACTAGTCAAACAATTAATAATAAACAGTTAAAAATGGGAATGACCCAGATACAGGGTTTAAGACCTCTGATCTACAATTCAGAATGAGATCAATTATATTTCATTTGTATAAATTAGGGAGAGGAGTGGCCCCAGTACAGATCCCTGTAATACTCCATTAATTACATCACCCTGGTTATAGCTTTCGATCCTAATCTGTACCCTCTGTCTTTTATTAATTGACCAGTTCCCGTTATGACACCTACTTAAATGGTAATGCAAACCTACAGCGTGCCTACTAATGCATACCTACTGCAATTTCAGAATTTATAATTTAGGAGACACTATAACATAAGGCTTCAGAAAATCTAGTAGTTAGGTGTGTGGGGAGGAATACAAAATATGAGAACAATCTGCTCAACCTTTGAGAAATAATCCTTTATATTACAGCCTTAATATAATTTAAAAAAGAGCAGCAGGAATGATGCTATCAAGGGACTTAAATCTCTTTACTCCTGAACATAGGACAATGAGAGAAGACTTCCTCCAAGTATAAAATAGTGAGGGGTCCAGATAGGACCAACCTTAAGGACTGTTTAGTAATGGCATGCGGCCACAACTGGAAAATAAAAAGGGCATTCATTCATTAGATATAGAAATAAAAGTGTCTTTACACAAAGATTTGAGGTTGCCTGGTACAGATTTCCTACCTAGGTTCAAAATCAAATCAAAGTCTATTTCTCAAATGCACAACAGTACGGCGTGCAGCAGTGGTTGCTGGCAATGAAATGTCTTTTCTGCGAGCTCACAAAAATCATAGAAATCACAAAAACACAAAAATCACGATTTTGAGGTTATGAAAATAGGTTAAATGATATTAGATGTAATAGAAATGGAATAAAACTCAATGTGAGCAGAGCTGTTGTGTGTCCATGGTGTGTGCAATATATACAAGTAGTGTGGTTATGCTGAATACAGTGAAAACTGTGTCCATGTAGCCATTACAAGTTGTTAAAGGCCGAACTCTAGATTCAGAAAGTGCCTGGATGAAAATGTTAGGATTGCTTAAGTATTAAAACTCCAAACAGACAAATCATTTATCTTTCATATGTTTATGCACTGTTTCTTTATTGCGTTGGTATACTAGGTATTTATGTATTATATAGCTTCTGTATTTTTCTGCGCAGTTATTAATGCTGTGGACAAGCTCTAAAAGAAAGCTTTAAAATAGAGGAACAGGTAAGGTTTATTTCATGCTGAAATTAAAAGAAAGGAGACACGATGTTTGGGCTGTGGAGCCTTCTTCGGATGGGTCGTACTAGAGTTCTAAAATAGCCTCCCTCAAATTTGTTATCCGTATTACTGTGATAAACACGGTCGTTCTTTAAAAAGTAGAAAAATATTTGCAAGAGTATGTTTGCCAGAATATGAGTGCGTACGTGTGTAAATATATGTTGGAAAATTGAGATTCGACACAAAGACTTCAAACAAAACTGCAGCTCGTAACAGTGGTAATAACAGTACTGCTCCTGATTTGACTATTGGGGCTGGAAAATATGAACAGAAAATATGTGACAAACAACTGCACAGAGCTGTCAGGTTAAACTGAGCATCTTTCAGCCCTGCTGTGTGCTTAGATGATTAAGGGCGGACAGATTCAAATTGATAGACTCAAAGCAGAAAGGGAGTCGATTTTGCCGTTTCCTCTTTGTAAAGAAGAAAGCATGATAAATACAAAATATGCCTGCATTTGTGTATTCACAGCATTGTCCTAAAGAAAAAGGTACAAAAGATTCAAGCGATTTAAAGGAGAAAAAAAAATCTAGATCCCCTGCCACTAGGTTGTGCCAGTGTGTCCACAGGGACTAGAAGAGTCTAGAGCCCTGTGACTGGGCTGTGTCAGTGTGTCCACAGGGACTAGAAGAGTCTAGAGCCCTGTGACTGGGCTGTGTCAGTGTGTCCACAGGGACTAGAAGAGTCTAGAGCCCTGTGACTGGGCTGTGTCAGTGTGTCCACAGGGACTAGAAGAGTCTAGAGCCCTGTGACTGTCACGGATATCTGAAGGGATGAACCGTGGAATGACAGGAGAGCAAAAAGACCCTATGCGTAGCGGCGAGACGGGGGTTAGCCCGGGCTCAGCTGTTCAGGGAATGCTGTATAGAAACCTACAGTATGCCCTCAGGTAGCAGACGTGGGGCGACCTGGTGCTAGGCGGGTCTCAGGACATCCGAACGTCAATGCTGAGCGAAGGCAGACTGAAAGACCCGGAAATATATAGTCCCAGAGAGAGAGAGAAACACCGGAAGGACAGCAGAAAACCGGAAATGAGAGACAGGACAGAGAAGGAGCACCCTCTGGCTGCAGAGGGCGTGACAGTGACTGGGCTGTGTCACTGTGTCCACAGGGACTAGAAGAGTCTAGAGCCCTGTGACTGGGCTGCATCAGTGTGTCCACAGGGACTAGAAAAGTCTAGAGCCCTGTGACTGGGCTGTGTCATTGTGTCCACAGGGACTAGAAGAGTCTAGAGCCCTGTGACTGGGCTGTGTCACTGTGTCCACAGGGACTAGAAGAGTCTAGAGCTCCTTGACTGGGCTGTGTCAGTGTTCATATGGACTAGAAGAGTCCACAAATATTTGCTTACAATAACCACTAACAAGAATCAGTTCTGTAAATAACCCTTCTTTTCGTAAAGCTTACCAATTTTTTTTCTATCTTTTGCACACGCCTTCTAATATATTTGACATCCACATTACTGTAAAATAGTGAAGAAATATGTTTTATTATTCTCACAGGGTTTTTACACACCTTTTCTACTTGCATGTCCAGTATGAGTGTTCATGTTCCATGCTTGTCCCTGCTGCTAACCTTTAAGTCAGCTAAGCAAGCTGTAAGCGGTTTATGTAGCAAAGCAAACGAGCTACATTTCAAAACAGAAATGCCTCAAGTGAAAAGAAGCATCTGCATCAGGCCCTGCATCCCCGTACAACAATTTATGTTCGGAACAATTCTGTCATCCTTGCTTCAGCTCCCTTTTATGCCGGGCATTATGCAACAGTCCTATTGTCTGCGACAAACGACTTTACCATTTAGCTTGTCTATTTTCTGTGTGTTTTTTCCTTTGTCCTCTGTTCATATTTTCCAGTTTCGGTATTCAAAACAGCAGCGCGAGTGTTATTCTTAACATAACGAGCAACAGTGTTATTTGAGGACATTGTCAATGTTTCCACTGGAGAGCTAGAAGAAACAGGGTGACCTTCCGAGAAATGGGGACTCGCTGAGCACAGGGGAAATAAAATAAAATAGGCCAGATCTGGCCAAGTTGGGGGGTCAATGTCAGAAATGATTAAACGGCAGCCCTTTCAGCTCCCTGGTGATTTTCTTCAATGTCCACTGCATTTGTCATTTTTAACCCCCACACCTTTCTCTTGATGCATCGGAGTGTTGTAATGTCCAGTAAGTCAGCTAGTGTGCGTATTAGTCTCTCATGCATTTTTGCTTAACGTCAGGGTTTGATTAACGACTCCATGTCCTGAATCCTGATCCTTTAAGGCAGTGAGTTGTGCAGATTTTCTACCTCTTTCAAGTGAACAGGCTGATCTCTTCCTTGACTCTAGGTCTTAAAGTGATGATGGCTTAAAGGACTAAATAACCTCAAGATCCCTTAGATGGGAGGTGGCTGATCCTAACAGCTTGGTAGGATCAGAGCAGGAAAAAAGACTGACTTTTCATGCATACAGAAACCGTCTGACCCCTGTCAGCCTCTGTGTCCCTCTCCTCTTTCTCATCGCTCTCAGTATCTCCACCCATATCTCTTTCTCTCTCTGCCTCCTCATCTCCCTCTCTCACTTCACTCCCTGTATACAGTGTCAGCGTTCTTGTTGCGCAAACACAGAGACCACAAAACCACAGCAACAACTGGGGGAGGAAACAATGTATTGCTTTGAGTTTCCTCTGGTCTCTCAAACTGTGAGCAACTCACACATTATACAACATAACAAAACAAAAGTGGGCTACACTACAGTTAGTGCATTAAGGCATTGTTCTAGTCCATTGCCACTGGACTGAAATTGCTGCATTGAGTAGTTGGACTGGTTGAACATCACTGGACTAGAGTTACTGAACTGTGTAACTGCACTGGTTTAACATCACTGGACTGGAATTACTGCACTGTTTAACTGCATTGGTTTAACATCACTGGACTAGAATTACTGCACTGTCTAACTGCACTAGAATAATATAACTGGACTGGAACTACTGAATTGTTTAACTTCATTGGTTTGACATCACTGGACTGGAATCACTGGACTGTGTAACTGTAGTAGTTAACATCACTGGACTAAAATCACAGTACTGAAGTGAAATATACCAATTTTCAAAGACCAGATCAGACTTGCATTGCCGCTCCAGTGTCAGGACAGCAGCCTAGAATTGCTGTACAACTGTACTCAGATAAGCATTCCTGGAGTTTCAGATCAATGGACAGAACTGAGGTACATGAAGCTACTAGAAAATAAATCTTGATTCCCCTTTTCCACTGCACAAAGACAACTGAAAGAGGCACAGATTTTCCTATGAGCCCTATCAGAGTGCCAGTTCTCTGATTTACATGACCAGTTATTCACTTTTTCTTCTCTCTTCATCTGTCTATCTCTCACTTTTGGTTTTGTGGGAACAGAAGGGGAATTCTTGACAACAGGACTCCCCTGTATATCATTTTTTTAACAAATATTCAAATTCAGCCCCCCCCCTCGTTGTAGGAAACTAGATGTTGGGCAGAGAGGTGGAATCTCTGAATGTGACACCGAACCAGCTTCACGTGAAAAACCTCAAAGGGGGAGAAAGAGGAAGAGGAAGAGTGGGGGGAAGTCAAGGGGAACCAGGTGGGAGGCAAGAACAGAAAAAGAGCAATGATGAGGATTGTGGCTGGTTGTTGCAGACAATCACAGACAGACCTGTACAAATTCTTACTTGAAACTATACTGAATACACACACACCTGGAGTCAAGACTCTCACTGGACACACTGTATATATACACACACACACACCTGGAGTCAAGACTCTCACTGGACACACTGTATACACACACACACCTGGAGTCAAGACTCTCACTGGACACACTGTATACACACACACACCTGGAGTCAAGACTCTCACTGGACACACTGTATATACACACACACACCTGGAGTCAAGACTCTCACTGGACACACTGTATACACACACACACCTGGAGTCAAGACTCTCACTGGACACACTGTATACACACACACACCTGGAGTCAAGACTCTCACTGGACACACTGTATATACACACACACACACCTGGAGTCAAGACTCTCACTGGACACACTGTATACACACACCTGGAGTCAAGACTCTCACTGGACACACTGTATACACACACACACCTGGAGTCAAGACTCTCACTGGACACACTGTATACACACACACACACCTGGAGTCAAGACTCTCACTGGACACACTGTATACACACACACACCTGGAGTCAAGACTCTCACTGGACACACTGTATATACACACACACACCTGGATTCCAGACTCTCACTGGACACACTGTATATACACACACACACCTGGATTCCAGAATCTTATTCTACACACTGTATACACACACACACACCTGGAGACCAGACTCTTATTGGACACACTGTATACACACACACCTAGAGACCAGACTTTAACTGGACACACTGTATACACACACACACCTAGAGACCAGACTCTTACTGGACACACTGTACACACTGTACACACACACACACACACACACACACACACACACACACACACACACACACACACACACACCTGGAGCCCAGAGTCTTACTGGACACACTGTATACACACACACACCTGGATCCCAGACTCTTACTGGACGCACTGTCTACACACACACACCTGGAGACCAGACTCTTATTGGACACACTGTATACACACACACCTGGAGTCCAGACTCTTATTGGACACACTGTATACACACACACCTGGAGACCAGACTCTTATTGGACACACTGTATATCCACACACACCTGGAGTCCAGACTCTTATTGGACACACTGTATATCCACACACACCTGGAGTCCAGACTCTTATTGGACACACTGTATACACACACACACCTGGAGTCCAGACTCTTATTGGACACACTGTATATACTGCACACTCATGACATACAGTCAAAGGAGAGCTGCCATTGTCAGCAATCCTCCTTACTCATTAACACCAGAGGGTACCTTCAGGTGATCACGGACACAAATGGGCGACACATTGACCTTATAGGTCCGGTCTTCAGCAAATGCCCATGAGGTGGCGCTAACTCTCATTTCATTAATTCACCATACAAGTGTCCCAGCACCTCCGTCCGTCCTCCCACAGATGTTCGAGTGAGCCGCCTTGCCTTATTCGAAGCCTGCATCTCTGCACGTCAGGGGTCATGTGGAAAGACAAGAGTGTGGGTTTCAGAGCTGCAGAAAAACAACGATTTGAATTAGAGGAAAATGTGGTAATTTAGACACAAATAATGAGTCACCAGCTGAATTGTTCCAACCAGAACACCCTTTGTTACCTCCCTGGCACACATGCTGTGCCTCTCTTGATAAGAAACCACAGACAGCATGTGACCTGTGCGCTCCCGAAACCACAGTCTTGCAGGCTAATTCTCTAGGTTTAGGGTTCTGATTCTGAGAAATCTGAGCCTGTAACTGTACCAGCCTTATAAGGACATATTTTAAAATGCAATCAAGTTAAAAATATAGCCTGCTTAATAGCTTACATTACAAGGAACTCATCTTGTACTGGAATCCATAACAGCTGTGCTACTTTAAAAGCATCTTAAATTATAGAAATTCATATTGACATATACAGCACTGTACAAGAATGTAGGTTATTAAATGAATTATTAAACTCATCTTGTACTTAATATTTTTTTTTAAGAAATAATGCTTCATAGCATTGCTTTCTTATTGTACAATGTGTAGCAAGCTTTAACTGGGCAAATGTATTATGAAATAGTGTCATTTGTCATTTCCAGATTTGTTTTTTCATTTTTCTGGCCTCTACGTGTTTAGTTTTATTTCCAACTGGAGCAGTGCTGCACAAATCGCATGTCGGATCTCTTGGGAACACGCTCCGCTACTCCAGATTCTGAATGTTTCTGTCCAGCGTTGTGTAATCACAGAAGGTCAATCAAGGTTTATTTATTTTTCAACATCCGGACAGCACAGCACACAGAGGTGTTGTCGGCATTGAAAGGCTTTGTCCGCGAGCTTGTTAAGAGAGATAAAAGAGTAGAAGGACAGGAATTTATAAAAGAAAGAAAAAATGGAAACGGGGCACTTGGACTTTGTCGGATATCATTGAATTTCCAGCAGGGCTCTGCAGCGATCGAAAATGCAGGGTTTCCACCCTGTTATCTAAATTATACAGTTTTAAACTCTACTGGGGCATTCCAGATTGCAGGTCTTGAGTAAATTCTATTTCCTAGGATCTAAAATTACCCAGACTTTTCTGCAGCTCTGAAGACTCTGTCTTCAGTGCAAATTCTTTGGAACACTTAAGAAATTAGTGTTTTAATTAGTTTAGACTCATTTTTGCAAGTCGTCTTCCACAAAACTCATATAAATAGCAACGCAGGTCTGTTTAATCCTGGGGTGTCTGCAGGATTTCATTACAGCTTAGATCTTAATGACCTAAATCAGTTTGTTAGTGGTTTATTTGGACATATTGAACGTGTTCTTCCAGCGTGTCAGTTGCTGGTGCATCTCCCCACCCCAATTAGGAAGTTTGAATTTCTGAATTCAAACTTTCTGAAACCTTGTCAGGAAATGGCAGAGGTTGCATTGCACCTCATGCATCAGTTGGTTTGAAAAACAGGCAATGTTATCAACGGAAACCCATTAAAAACACCTCAATATTCAAATTCTTCAAAAGTCAGGATCGTTAAGACCAATTCACTTGGATCAAGAACCAGCACAGATACGGGGCTCAGTGAAAAAGCCCTCTGAAGCCGGCGTCACACTACAGGACCCGACAGGACTTCTAGTCGGAGAGCATGTCGAATTTAACGACTGCAGTTGCTGAATCTTGCTGCCTTTTCTGTCTTAGAGGTTGTCAAATTATACGACTAATAACCGCAGGGGGAGTAACTAATGACACAATTCCCTCACGACTTTTCATCACGGTTCCAAATCTCGTATTGCGCCGCGAAAGTCCCGCGAGGTCGTTTTGGGCAGCCAATCACCGTGGAGCACAAGAGGAGCATCGCACGGAAGTAAACAAACAACGTGGAGAAAAAGCACTTAACCATCTTGAAACGTGTAACACTGGCATCGTTTCCCACAAACATCTTCAAAAATATTATTATTCTTTATAAAGATAGAACCAATTAACAAAAATAAAACAGTTAAAAATCTAAAACACCTTTTAAAACAAATATTGTGAACAAGTTAGTATTGCACTCTAACGTGTAATACTGTTTATTGGGCACATTACCTCACAAGGACACATCTTGCTCCTAGAAAACTTAGCAATTTCAGCTCCCTTCTCAGACAGAATATCTTTGAAGTGCTAAAATACTGCAGAAAATTCTTACTCTAAATTCCTTCCAAATAATCTTCTAAGCTCCTACCTTGCTTGTCTGACCTGATAATTTCCTTAATTACTATTTTCAAAAGTACAGATGAGACTGTAGCCCAAGCTAGAGTCAGGATGCAGTGAAACCGAAAAATAAGGCAGGCACTTAACAGAAAACACATACTGTATCACAATGTTCACTCAGAACAGAATACGTTTTTTTTTTTTGTTTAAATCATGAGTTGGATGGATGTAAATAGAGGGCAAAGGTTGTTCATGTTCATGTGTCAGGGGAAAACAAGTCTGATTCTGAAACAGAACTTTTTAACAAAGTGGTTTCTGATAAACGTCACTATCCTGCTCAGCATTATTTCATCAAGTTCACTTGCAAAAGATACGCAGAGGGATTAATAATGACAATAATTAATAATAATTGCTTACACTTTTCTGGACACTCAACTCAAATTGTTAACAGGTAATGGGAAATCCCTCTACCACCACCAATGTGCAGCCACACCTGGATGATGTACAGTAACAGCAGCCATAGTGCGCCAGAACGCCACCACACATCCGCTATTAGTGGGAAGGAAAACAGAGTAATGAAACCAGTTCATAAATGGTGAGTATTAGGAGGCCATGATTGGTAAAGGCCAGGGGGAAATTTGTCCAGGGCACCGCGGTTACACCCCTACTCTTTTCGAGAAACACCTTGGGATTCTTAATGATCACAGAGAGTCAGAACCTCTTCCAGCAGCAACCTTCATTTTTCCCAGGAGGTCTCCCATCCAGGTACTGACCAGACTCACACCTGCTGAGCTTCAGTGGGGTTGCCAGTGGTGAGTTGCAAGGTGATGAAGGTAGTATACCATCGAACCATCTCATTGTCAACTGATTTTAATACACTTTCCTGAATATCCAGGTTCTGAAGTTGGACAACCACAAAATTCTTAATTGACTTTAAGTATTTTACTTAAGAAATGCCAAATCTTTTCACAAGACAGAAACTGAGAAACACACATAACACAAAATACTTAATACACAACTGCCAAAAAATTAACAAAAAGCTCTAACTTGCCCGTGCCTTTCTTAAAGTTGTCTTGTGGAGATACTGTTATATTCAATATCTAGAGATGGGGGGGTCTTACGTATTGCTCAAATTTAAGTGTAATGCACAAAGCTGCTAAACACATTCAAAGCCAGTAACCGAGCAAAGGAGAACGGGGCATTCAAGTCGATAGAATAGATAGAATAGTCATAACTAGCCTGACTACTTTTAGAAACGAAGACCATACTGCAACTAAGGCTTGACCTTTAAAGTTCAGTGTTTCTTCTCAGCGGACTCTTCACTGCTGTTTGTTAGCACTGAGGAGCTCGGCTGGGAACTAAACCAGTGTGTAAATTAAGATGCGTTTGTGCTTCCCGACAAAGTTACATTTGGCTACTACCGTACCTGCAAAAGCTGCAGGATTAGGAATGTTGTATTTTTAGTCTAATTCGGAGCTGCCAACGTAGTGGTAGAGGGCTTAAGCTATACTAAATTACTATTAGATTTTGTTTCAAATAAACACGTCCAAATAGGTGGTTACAATTGCAATGTGTGCTGTCATTACCTTGGAATCGAAAATACTACGAAAATGAGTTATCGTACAGCACCGCTGCCGCTAAAATTAATTAAAAAAAACACCTAGGAGACATAACGAGCGATGCAGATAAATGGAGGAGGTGAGAAAGATTATAAGAATGTAAAATTTACATTCCTTTGAACCCTTGAGCTCGTGTTTTATCAGGTAACTGACAAAAAAAAAGCTTACGATTTTACATTAACGCTTTCATTGCTAAATAGATTGAATCGCAGCCCCATTCATTTTAACGCGTGCGTGGATTTCAGTACGGTAAAATAATTGGCTGATCAATGATATCAAAAACGTTTCCTTAAACGTAATCTGAATTACAAAAACGCAATCTCTTTGTGCGTTGACGTCAGATGAGTGCTTAGAAAGGCTACGTTTATTCGATTTTGTGAGACGATGTGGATCGAGCAATTCAATTACTGCCAGCTCTTTTCAGTGTTACCTGATCAAAATCGATTCCTGATCCAAACCTTTACCTTAAATGCCCTCCTAACGTCGCTACTCCACACTCCAAGTTTAATTTCGATTATATGTGCAATATATTTGCAAAACACGTAGTTCACGCATTCTTGGCATACTGTATATAACTCGAATAAGAAACGAAGCAAACAGACAACCAGCACGAGCATTAATAAAACTGTGACAACTCACATACCTCAGAGACAGATGACAAAATAAAACCAGATCTGTCTCATTTAACAGTTACTGGACGTCTGTAAATGAACATATCCTAAATGTATGTAAAGTCATACTGTGAGGAAGCAATACAGCAAAATCTTAGTAAATACAAGCGGAGAATTTCAATCGAGCAACATTATCTTACAATTTTAAGACCTCACTGAGAATCTGATGCACCTGTTGGGCACCACATCACATTATTGTTCTTGAATCAGTCTAGAGAAGATCCAACCAAATACGTTCTTCTGTTTGAAGAAATGACGTGGACTGGTATGATGAAAGAATTTCACCTTGTATAGTTTTAAACAGGAAACACCCCAATCCTCACATACACCACAACAGATGAAATGCATTAAGTTATCTACTGTAAGTCAGCCCAATGGATTTCATCAGAATCAACAGTGAAACATGAGCCACAGAACATGAGTGGAAACTACTGGGAAGCGCGTTTAAAAACAAGAGCGGGAGGCACTTGTTTACACAAAGGGTTGTGGGAGTATGGAACGAGCCACCCAGCCGTGCTGTGGAACTCCTGTTTTCACCATGTAGAGCCCCCTCCTCTACCACACCAATTGCTTTGCACGGGTTCTTTTCTAACGCTTTTAATGTGGAAAATTACACACATCTGGCCTGTTTGGCAGTTAGCATCTAGCTGGCCTGAGGAACTCATCTAGCTGCTCCCTGAAGGACGTCAGGATATCGGCTTCGAAACCATGATCAGGGCCAGGGTTATTGTTCTTCGGCTGATTCCTGACAGCTTCATTCGACTTCCTCCAGAGTCAGAGGGCAGCGAGAGCCTATCCCAGCAAGCAACGGGAGCAAAGGCAGGCACCTTACAGGGCAGATGGACACAGACACATAATCACGCCTGGGTCCCTTCCCTCCAGAAGCTACTGCTAAGTCTCCAGACTGTGGGAGGAAACTGGAGAACCAGAGAGAAACCCAAGAAGACACAAACTCCACACAGGCAGCACCCAAGGAATGGTACCAGGGCCCCAGCACTACAAAGCAGCAATGCCAGCCACTGTGCCACCGTGCCCTCCAATTATAATTATTGTTGCTAACGTTACTATTATTCCTTTATTCATTTGACTAACGGGTTCCGATAAGCTGGGAGGATTCACGTAGGAGTGGTGTGAATGTATGAGTTGATGTCCGTCATGTAACATTTATTTTTAACGCAACACTGACATGCGCCATTTGAGTGTTTTTGTGCGTTTCTGTCTGAGTAACACGTAGCTGCTGAGATGCGTTTCTGAGAACTCAGCCGGAACATTTAATAGAGTGTCTGTTGTTTTGTAATGCTATTGTCCAGACATATTTGCAGCCATAAATATATATACAGTAACTGAGCATTTTGCAGGCGCGTTCCGAGTAAGGCAGCTTCCTCAGGGGTGTACAGCCGAGATTTGAACCCGCAGCTCTTCCGTGTCAAGCCAATAATACCTTACCACTACCTCAATATTTAAAATATAAAAGGGCGAAAAGGGGTAAGCCGAGAACTTCTAACCACAGGGGTTTCGGGCCGTGCTAGCTATCGAATACAGAAATAGAACAATCAGGCCGAGCTTCTTGCAGAAAGGAAACTGCTAATTGAATACAAGGGCTTAGCTGTTTTCCAGTAATGCTGTTTTGATTTCAGCCGAGAGGAATGATGATAAATGCGCTCACGTCATGAAACCACCTTAAGTTCCATTCAGACTGCTTATCATCACTAAATCTAAGCAGTCAAGACACCAGTCTGTTTTGAAGCTTGATTGCTATCGCGCTATTTGCATGTGCTTGTGCAAAGACCACCCCTTGCTATCACTTTAAGGACTCCCCCCTCACTGGGGATGAGTGACTCATGGAGAAAAATCGTTTCGTGATGCTGAGGGGGTCTGAACAGCCCACTAATGTAACACTCTTAAAAAAAACTATAATAATAATAATAAAAAAACTTTATTCGATATAGCACCTTTATGATGGCTTCTGAAAGCGCTTTACAGAATGACAACAACAATAAAAAGAATACACAAGATAAGACACAATTACAATACACAGAGGAGACCGTGGATGGTGGTACTAAGTACAGTAGGAGCAGAGGGGTGAAGAATGGAACCAGTTCAGTAAAGGCTCTTCTGAAGAAGAAGGTTTTGAGTCTGGATTTGAAGGAGTTTAGAGAAGATGACTCTCTGATATCCTTGGGCAGAGAGTTCCAGAGCTTGGGGGCATAACAGGAGAAGGCCCTGTCACCCGTACAATGTAGATGGGCTTGGGGGACAGTAAGGAGAGCAGAATTAGAAGAGCAAAGGTTGCGAGGTGGGGAGTAGGGCGATAATAGATCGGACAGGTACTGAGGTGCCAAGCCATGCAGAGCCATATAGGTGAGCATGAGGATTTTAAAGTCCACACGGAATTTGACCGGAAGCCAGTGCAAGGACTCCAGGACAGGAGTAATGTGATTCTGAGTGCTGAATTTTGGACATACTGCAATTTGTTCATAGTAGATTTAGATACCCCAGCGAGTAGAGCATTACAGTAGTCAATTCGAGAGAACACAAATGTGTTGATCAGCTTTTCAGCCAAAGTTGCCCTTTGCCCTTTTAATGCCCTTTGCCATAATGCCCTTTTAACCTGATAAACCAATGTAAAAACAAATTCTCATTGACAAGGGCTACCTGGAGAGAACCAAAGGCAATTAGTGAAGTAGTACAAAGTGAAGATACCATCTTCATCAGTAAAGGTGAACTGAAAATGGGGAGGTAAAGTACTGAGTACAGGTGAAGTATTGAGTGAGGTAGTGAGTACAGGTGGAGTATTGAGTGAGGTAGTGAGTACAGGTGGAGTATTGAGTAAGGTAGTGAGTACAGGTGGAGTATTGAGTGAAGTACTGAGTACAGGTGGAGTATTGAGTAAGGTACTGAGTACATGTGGAGTATTGAGTAAAGTAGTGAGTACAGGTGAAGTATTGAGTGACATAGTGAGTACTGGTGGAGTATTGAGTGAAGTACTGAGTACAGGTGGAGTATCGAGTGAGGAATCGAGTACAGGTGGAGTATCGAGTGAGGAATCGAGTACAGGTGGAGTATCGAGTGAGGAATCGAGTACAGGTGGAGTATCGAGTTAAGTACTGAGTACAGGTGGAGTATTGAGTAAAGTAGTGAGTACAGGTGAAGTATTGAGTGACAGTGAGTACTGGTGGAGTCCTGAGCGAACTATGTCCTTCAAGTGTGAAACACCTGGATACAGGAGCACTACCTGACACACCAACGCAACCCCAACGCTCACAGTCTAAAGCAGGAACAGCATGTATCCTCCTATTCAGAGTGTCCAGTAGCAGACTAGACTCTAGTCACTAGAGAATTTCGGCTCCACACTCCCATGATCCCTTGCAAGTCACATGATGTCATGCTGGACAGAGGTATCTCTGACATCCCTAGAATTTACAGGTCATTCAAGTTAAACTAGTCTTTGCCTGAATGAGGCTTGAGATACACAACAAAGTACAGTATATAAAACACCACACGCATGCCGAATGCCTACACTGTGAATGCTCGCAGCTACATATCCTCATTGACGAGTTCTGGATCGGCTGCCGGGCACCGCTTTCAACAAGCAAGATTTTCATTTTTTTATTGCACAGTCAGTGTTTGTGTGCATGCCGACCGATATGACTCACGAGCACGTCTTTCCTTTGTTTAAGCGAGCCTGTATTTCATTTACCTCATAAGCAGTTTTCAGTGCCTACAATATGCAAATATTGCTGCAACCTTTCCCCCAAAAAATAACAGCTAGGCTTCGTGCTTAACTAGGGCAAGGCAGTCATCTGGATCCGATGTCTCTGCAGAACCCATGCAGGCCTGGGTAGAGACTCTTGTGTAAAGAGGAGGAAGATACTGTGAGGTGCTAGAATGCAGTATGTCCAGGCTTCAGTTAATGAGTGCTCTGTATGAGTAAGCCAGGCCTCCTTCATTTTACACTCCATGAGAACATTGACCTCCCCCCAAAAAAATGCTTCCGGAAAACGCTTTGGGAATCTTCTAGAATTTCCAAAGGGGTTCCATTCAGATGGTTTATGCATCCATCATACTGGACTCCCACCCCATCTCCGCTGACATTGAAACCGCTATCAATGAAAGCGCTCTTAGCATAGCAGCAGAAGAGAACCTATCGCAACAAGCAGTGCCGGGCTCAGATAAAACCCCAACAGCAGGACGGGAGTGAGCGTTTTCCACGGGCCACGGAGAGGAAGAAAATCGAAACGCGCTCAAATATTAGGCACTCGTTTAAGGACGAGCGGAACAGTCACAACAGCCGGCGGCCCAAGTGAACTTGACTTCAAAGGGTTACATGAGTGACTGTGAGACTGTGAGTCAATTCTCCTCTCATTGTGTAAAAGTATCGCCTCAAGATTGCCCGGCCACATTCTGTTCACCTCATTACTGGAAGAACTGCGGGCTCTTTTAGCTGACAGGCGACTAACTTTAAAGAATATATATATATATTCTAATTCACCCAGGAAGTTTAATTGAACTTCAAGAGCTGCTTGTTGTTTTAATGCCGTGGTCGTGCGGGTCTCCGTTTCCAAATGCACCGTGCGTATCAACGTTAAAACTAAAATAAGACGACAATAAATACGAATGCTACATTTACAAATTCAAATTTTCAAAAGCATGTATGTGTCCTCTTGTACACGCGAGGCCTGCGTAAGCATTGCTTCGAAAAAAAGCAAAATTGTGTTTAACGCACACGGTGGTCCATGCCCAACAGGGTATTTCTGTGCGGTGCATTAAGACAGTGGTGAGAGATCTTCCTTTAGACCCAGCAACGCACCTGGTGGCACACACGCAGACGCTAACTGTCAATCAGCTGATGCAGATTTTCTGTTGTGATCCTCGAGACTTCTGATAAACCCCTTGTTTCCGACTCGCGTCACACGCCCAGTCTGAGCGACATCAAAGCAGCCTCAGAAGTTCTCGGTTCACATGTGACGCATTTGGACACAGAAAGAGACGCCCACCTGCCAGGGACTCCCGTTCCTTAACGCGCCTCAGTTCAAAAGAGAAACTCCTCAATCCTCTTGAGATCAGACCTCGTACCTCCTTCGCGAGTGGCGCCTTGGGACCGAGATTAAACTGGCAAGAAAAGATAGGAGTCCAGTCTCCACCCGTGATATTAGTTCAACAAGAATTCAATCCGTTAAATTCAATTGAGCAGGTGGATTAAATCGCATTTGTTTTAAAATCACGTTAAATACTACAACTGTTGCTTTGGAGGTCAAACGGAGGACAAGATGCGACTGATTGCATTGGTTGTGTGGACAATCCTGTGGGCTTCTGGTGAGAAATAATTAATTTATGGTTCTAGCTATTGTAGCAGTAATAGCTATTTTTTGCAATAAAAAGATGTATTGAAAACAAGACGGGGCGTTATCAGTTCGGGATACCATTGACAGGAATCTAATTATCATTATGTAGAATTGTTTAGTCAATAAGTGAGTTATAACGCGATTTTGTGTTTTAATAGCCTAACGAAACCTTTTTCTGCAGGGTCTGGTGTCTTATCGTCCCCGACACCCAGGCTATTTTGTTTCTCTCAAATTCTGCCTAGAGCTCTGAAACTTCACTGTAGTCACTAGCATCACCTTCTCCCAGAGCGTCTGTACTGACGGCGTTTATTGAGGATCTGGTATCCTGCGGGTCTGCTTTCAGAACCACGCTTCTTACCGGCGCTGGTTACGGTGATGAGAAACTTCAGTCCGATTTAAACTTTTAAACTGCGGGTCCTCATTGACATGTATTTCACGAAAAGCGGCGGTCCTGTCAGGAAAGACGACGGACTTTACGAAGAGTTTGATTGCATTAGTTTTAACTGAGATTATAATCCAGACCCCACCAACACTAATGCTAACAACAGGAGCTACTCCAGGTTCGACTGCGCTGATTGTACTGTGGCCCAGTCTACTGTACTAAACTGTTAGTATTACAATTGAAATTACTGCATACTAAGTTCTGCATTGAGGAACAAAGACAGAGGAGTGACAGACAATAACTTGTCGGCTGGACACTGTAGTAATGAGAAACTGTAAAATACATTGCACAGGTTTAGATTTGCATGGCTTTATAATTACTCTACTGCAGTAATGTATCCTAATCATCTCTATTAAAGCCTATGGCCAGACATCGCTGTGTATAGATTTTCAAACAAGTTGGGGAGCAGTTGTGGCGATTAGGAAGTGATGTTATGGCTAGTGCAAATAATAATAAACTATTTTATATAGCGCATTTAACGGTGGCTTCTCAAAGCGCTTTACAGAATGACAACTACCACACTCAAATCAAATACACGAGATATGCACGATGAGAATACACACTGAGAGGAGATAGTAGATGGAGTACAGGAGGTGTGGAAAAAATCTCTGAATGCCCATTGCCAGCGCGTGGAAAGCTGTAATTGACGCAAACCGAGCCGCATGCGCAGGCTGGAAGTGAAATTCAAGTGTTTCCCCATCCTCAGAAAGCGGATTCCGAGATTTTGTCCTCCCGTTATGTCAAAAGGGAATGGGCGAGAATCCCCAGAGGTCCTGTTCTGTGTGCGGAGAAGCAGGGCCAGTTTCTCCTCTCTGGAGAGCACAGCCTAACTGCCAAAGACCGTGGGCTGATCTGTAGTGACAAGGTAGCGGACTGGAACGTATTGGATCGGACTGGGTCTGCATCACCAGTGACAATGCTCAGACTATACTGTAAGAGTAGAGTAGGTCATGTCAGTTTACAGCGCTTGGATCCTGGGTCCAAGTCTGGCCCAGTCTGTTTGGAGTTTGCACATTCTCCCAAAGGTTTCCTGGCCAGGCTCAGCCAGAGGTGAAAAGCCAGCCCTTACTGTACTGTACTAAGAGAAATGATACCCCTACACAGTAGCAGCGAAACATTGTGTGAAGGTCATGTTGGATTTCAATGCATCACCATACTTTTGGGGTGGCATGGTGGTTAGCCCTACTGTCTTACAGTGTGGAGGCTCGGGCTTCAATTCCTGGGGTGCTGTCTGTGTGGAGTTTGCATGTTCTCCCCAGGTTTGTGTGGGTTTTCTCTGGGTTCTCCGCTTTCCTCCCACAGTCCAAAGACTGGCAGGTTAATTTGGCGTCTGCAAAAACTGGCCCTGGCGCGAGTGTGTGTGTGTGTGCCTGAGACGGACTGGCACCCCATTGACGGTGTACCCTGCCTTGGCTCCCATTGCTGGCCAGGATAGGCTCTGGCTCCCCAGGGGACCCTGAATTGAATAAAGCAGTAAAAAAAATGAAAAGTGGATAATAAGTGCTTGGATTCCATAACAGTTTCAAGGTATTAAACCCTCAGATTCTTTATAAGTGTAAGCAAAGCTTCCTTCATCACAACAGCTTCAGGGCAGACAGGGTAGATCAGTAGGTGTCAGCAGGTTAGGGGGACTCTTTGGTGCAGTCTTGGGCAGGGAGAAGACAGCGCAGTGCAGGTGTCACACAGCAGACATGGTACCAGTTTGTTCAAACCACAGAGAAAAGATTAGATGAGTTCACTGTCACGCGGGCATTGTTCTGTTGTTGTTAAACAGGCTGTTTAAAGAGAACATGCCAATGTCTTCATTTAAAATTAACTTTATGGTTATCTTATGGGGGGGTGGGGGAGCACTGACAGTCCCCAAGGTAATACAGTAATAATACAGTTAGAAGTTAATATAGTAATGTAATACAGTAACACTGTAAGTAGGTAATATAGTGATATGATATGTGTAATAATACTATATAAGTAGATAATAGAGTAATAGAACACATGTAATAATACTGTAAGGAGGTAGCACATGTAATAATATTGTAAGCAGGTAGTACATATAATAATACTGTTAGCAGGTAATATAGTAGTAACATACATGTGATAATACTGTAAGTAGGTAATACAGAACTAACACAGATAATAAAACTGTCTGCAAGTAATTTCCATATTTAAATGCAACATCCCATCAGGACAGAGCTTTCCACTAGGACAAGCGCATAGAGTGCACATGACCCACCTCCCCAGAGGAGATGGCAGCCCACCACTGCAAAGCTGGTCCCCATTTACTCTATATAGTCGAGTGGACTGGAGCAACTGGGGGCTATGTACCTCACTCCAGTTGCAAGAGCAGTGTCTGCAGCACAGATACAAACCCAACACTCAGGAGTCCAGAGACTTCCCCACCATGCTACTGTACACTGCCTCCTAATAATACAGTAACAGTATGAAATAAGTTACTTTCATCCCAGGATATGCTGTATTAATCAAGACTAACAATGAGTTGGTGTGCTCTGTGCTTAATTATAATACACTGCACTGCTGTATAGTAGCAGCATATAAGGTTTAAGGGATCATAGTATAAGGGATTGTTTAAGGGATCTTAGTATTTTGCACTGAGTCAGTGTTTAGCAACACTATATGTATGGTGCTGTGTGCAGCTCTGCAGTATTTTCACAAAATGGGCTACTTGCATATTGAAAGTGAATTCCCACATGCTATAACTTAAGATAATGCTTTCTATTAATCATATTTCTGTCTATGAACAGTGACCCAGGGTGAGATGATCGAAGTGTTTGCTGAACGCGGATCAACAGCAGTCCTGCCCTGTCTGTCTCATGCTCCTCTAAAGAATCCCCTCACCGTCCAATGGACTAAACGCAATAACATGTAAGTGTGTGACAGTATCTCTCCCTCTCTTTGAAATAAATCAGAATCAGTATTCATCTGTGTTTATGCAGGGACATGCAACTGTCTTTCTCACTCAGTTAATGTACACTTGATGTCCTGTAGGATCTAATTACTGTGCTGTAGTGTCCAGTCAGTCAGTCAGTCAGTGTCTCTGTGCTGTAGTGTCCAGTCAGTCAGTCAGTGTCTCTGTGCTGTAGTGTCCAGTCAGTCAGTCAGTGTCACTACACTATGTCTATAAGTATATATTTTCTCTTTTAACATGACTGACCTCATCTCTTGTCAGGATGGAGAGCACTGTCTGGAGAATGGAACGTAGTGGGATGGAGTTTTGGGGTTCCCCTGGGCCACAGAGGTCTCAATGCCCACACTCTGGGTTCCAGGATGGAGATTTCAGGCTGATAATACAGGAAGTGAGAGTCTCGGATGCAGGAGAGTACAAGTGCACAGCAAGAGGAAGCAGAGGGATCGTGCAGAAGACCGTAATTTTGAGAATCATCACAGGTACTGGCACAGCACTCCTGAGAGCTACTGTACTGTAGTGTCCAGTCAGTCAGTGTCAATGTGCTGTATGTCCAGTCAGTGTCAATGTGCATTAACTATTCTTCTCCTCTGCTCCCTGCCCACTGTCTCTCTCAGTCTTGGTCTCTCAGTCTCTCCCACTTGAGGGATCTACAGTGTCTCTGAACTGCAGCATTCAGCCCCAGCCACAGAAGGCAACAGTGAGCTGGCTCAACAACGGTACAGTCGTCGGGAACTCCCCAAAGACAGAAGTCACAAAGAAAGGGTGGACATTAACGGTCAAGCGCTTGACCCTGGCAGACGCAACTGATTGGTCATGTGTCGTCCATACCGCGAGACAGACAGGAAGAGGCACACAGAGACTGACAGTACGAGGTACGTGATTATTACTGATGTTATGCATTTGATACAATACTCGACAATATTTGGTAATTAAAGTGTTACACTGCCCTCTGGTGGAGAGATCTTAATTTTGTGAGAATTCAAGTCGCGCAGGCCATCGATATTACATAGTCCCCCAGCTAGACTTGTGCCATTCTCGGGGGATGAACAGGATTATCCCCTCTTGCAGGAATCGCTTCTCCAGCCAGTGACGGTACCATGTACGGGGCGGTGGGCTCCAGCCTGACTCTGCCCTGCCTGTTCAGTGAAGGCCTCATCCCACAGCAGAAGGGCTGGGAGAGGGAGACCAGGGGCGCTGTGCCTCAATCCATCACCCCCTCCCCCCCTTCCCCCTCCTCCTCGCCCTCCCTGGACGCGTCGCTGCGCCTGTCCGCCGTGGAGGAGAGGGACGGGGGGGTGTACACCTGCTTCGGCCTAGTGGAGGACAGGAGGATCGAGAGGAGGCTGAGACTGGTCACGGCAAAAGGTAAGGGGGAGGGAGAGGAGGAGACCGGGGTTGAGGAAGGACTGGAGACAGAGAGGGGAGGGAGGGTAAGGGAGCAGGGCGCGAGAGGAAGACACAGTGAGGGGACAGGAGCAGGGGAGAGACTGAGGAGGAGGAGGGGTGACGGTGTGTCCACCTGATTGTCCACCATGACGTTAGACCACATCCGCACAGTACTGATGGAAAGAGAAAGAAAAAGGGGAAAGAAAACAAGAGAGAAGAAGGTAGACGCAGAGAGAGAAAGAGACAAGACTGGATAGAAAAGACAGGGTGACTACAAACACCAGTCGGTATCAATTTAACAGCCTCTCCCCACCCCCCGCAGTTGGAGTAACAGCCCCACCCAAAGCTGGACAGCCCTTGACCCTGACCTGCGACCTCAGCGACGCAACGGGAGTGGACCGGTACGAGTGGTTCAGGGTGACCTCTGACGCCAATGGCACAGAGGTCACGACCCCTCTGGGCACGAGTTCGGAGAAGAGCTTCCGGCTCGCGGGAGGGAGCGGGGAGCTCTCCGGCGAGCTTGTCTGTCAGTTCCACGGGAAAGAAGGAGCGCTGGGAAACGTTAGCTACCACTTCCACACTTTGGGTACGTTGGAATTTCTTGCTGCTTTTAATAGCATTAAGCCCCCATTAGGAATTACGCCATTATGTAATGAAACTTTGTTGAGCTTGTGGTTTTATAGTCATAATTAGGAGCAGTGTGTAAATTCGGCGGGAACTAGGGGTTCTCTTTATTAACAGAAGGGGAAAAAAAGAGAGGCACAGTCATCTTTGAAAATATTTCCACTTCTCTACAATATTGACAAAGATTGCCCTAAAATAAAATTAACTTTCCAACTGCTCCAGTAGCCAAAAAGCAAAAAAAAAAAAACTCTTCCCTAGAAATGCCACTATCTAGGACGTCGATTGACATGATACACTTTAAACTATTGAAGTGGTAAACCACGTGACTGATGGAGCGAGCCAAGCGACCATCACTTCAATACTTCTAGTTTGTAGAACAGCCGCCAGACAGCGTCCGATTATTGATTTGGAGCACCTAGAGTCGATCGCATGCGTGTTGGTTCGGCTCGTTTTGTCGTTAGTCACTAGTGTTTCCCTCCTTCGTCGGCCCTAAAAATGTCGTAGGCCCTCGGCCATGTGCCTGCAGTGCCTCATGGGAAATCCGGCACTGTCTGCAACGTTTTGAGAACATGTTTGCTGAGCTGCCCTGACATGTCATTTCCCCCCCTCGTAGTGCTCTAAAGCATGCTGGGATTTTTGTCCAGATGCTGGTCACAGCCACTGGAGGAAGTCCCAGACAGGAAGCCATGTCTACCATTTCAATTCACCAGATCCAGAACCATTGCCTACTTATTTCACATTAAGAGCAATCCTCTTATCACAGTGAACCAATATCAGAGTGATTAAACAGCGCCCCATCTTTCTGTGCTAGGAACTGCAGTTTGAAGTTCTAATACAATCTGCCGTTACCAGAAAGTCATTTGTTCCGAGTCATAGAAAACCCAGAGCTTATCCCAGAATCACGGGTCTCAGAATGGGACTAGACACCCTCGACAGAATATCAGCACAGTCAAAATAAATAAGTTCCTTTTTCTTGTTAAATGTTTCTATTTCAATTTTAGTCACTAGAAGGGTGGATTTCTTAAGCAGAGGTGCCCCCCCGCTTAAATTAATGTTTTAGAGAAACGGAAAGCAAACTTGCAATTCTACACTGATGCACTGAAGCAACTGATGCCCGAGACCTACAGTTTTGTGCCATAAAACTCAGTAGGAGTTTTCACCTTTGTCATCTCTGCACAGGTCGCCTGGAGGCCACCACGAAAGGTGGGTCTTCGAGTCAAGTTGCCATAATAACCACCTTCAGTTTCCTGGTCCTGGTGCTAATCTTAATTCTGCTCCAGATGTACAAAAACCACCGGAGAGTGAGTTCCACGTTGTTACTGGCTCCCTGTCAGCTTGGTTCAAACTGTGTCTCTTTGCACGCCGGGGTGCATCTCTGTGACTGTTGCCATTTGATTTTCTTTGCATCTATTAGCTTGTTTTTTTTCTGTTGGCTCTTTATTTATCAGCCCCTTTCTGCATACGTCTAATGCACTGCGGCTTGAATGTACTTTGGTATCCAGTTAGAATGTCGGTCCTCTCCACTCTCAGCCCTCAATTTCCTGTCCTGTCTCTCTCAAAGCAGTTTTTTGTACAGCAATGTCACTAATAGTGGAACTAATGTAAGCAATGCTAATGTACAGTAGTGTCCAGTTAATACTTATTTCTTAACCTCTGTTTAAATGTACAGCAGTCTTCAGTAAGACAGTATATCAGAATTAACCCTTATGTGTATCTCTGTCAGTACACTATCATCCGGTAACTCTGTACTAAACCGTCTCTCTCTCTCTGCAGCGGAAGATGATATTACCATACCCAGCCCTAGAGACAGTTATTCACTCCTCCTCTCGCGCCCAAGAGAGGACAGAGAGGAAGAAAACAACTGATCCAGAACCAACGACTAACTAGTGCATCTGCAGAACCCCCTACCAATGTTCAGACAAAGCCTAGAGCAAGACTGCTTGGCATTTCAGTTGGCTGATCTCTGGTCCAGGGTCTTTAGTGGCAATGAAGCTGAAAACTTTGATAGATATATATATATATTTTTTACGTGACTTTATATAGAATTCCAAATATATAAACACAGGTTTTTTTTTAACTCTAAATAATTGTTTTGGGTTTGAAAACCAAAAAAAAAAACTGTACATAAATGTTCATGTATTAATCTATCAGCTATTTCAGAAGTATTATTAAGTCTGTATTTCAGTAAGGGTGCCTCAATGTGTCTCTCTGAGAGAGTCTGTGAGTGTGTGTGGGTGTGTGTCAGGATATGACTGCGTTCCGAGTGTCAGCCTGTACATCAGGTGTGTGTTTGTCAGGGCGTGTGCGCGGACGTCGGTTTGAGTGAGTTAATTTTCCTATCGTAGGTCACGTCATGCAGTAGCATCCCTGTGTAACTGAAGTTGCATGGTTCTGAAGGTTTGAAATGTATAGATTCTCGTCTCAGTTTTCTTTGTACATAAACGTATGAGTGAGGCGTTACCACATTCCTTTTAATTAAAATAAGTCAGAAAAAAAAATCATCCACCTTTGCATCTTTTCTCGGCAACGATTTTCAATCAGCTCTGGTTCACAACACCGAAAAGCAGAACAGAGCTCCAGTGCAGATGGTTCAATAGGGTCACCATTACATTTCCAGTTTACAAAGGCCTGGAACAATTTCATTGAGATCATTGTCGGTTCTTTTTCAGTTTTTAAGAATTACTCCCCTGTTTTCCCTGTAACTTGTGTATTTTCAAGCGTTAGGAAAACAAGGAAGAACCTGGGTGGCCAAAATGTGAATAATTTAATTTCTATATCATTACAAAACATCCGCCTACCCCAAAATCGTAGTATTGTGAACAGAAAAAATTTCTTAGAAATACTTCCGTCACAAAATCCATCTTCAAAAGCTGTATGTGCTATTATTAGCAAATTTAGCAGGTGTTTTGTTAATTTTGGAATTTGAGTTTCTCCAGGACCAGAGCTCGAGACCCCAGCTGTAAATGGTTTTCTAATTTCACCAACATGCACTTAGTCAAAGTTAGCAGCCACAGATAGCCATTTCTCCCTCACCCCTCATCAGAACAGCACAGCTCCAACTTGACCAGGGAAAGACGGTAGAAGACAGATATGTCTTACAAAGCACGCCTCGGGGGTTCAGGAAATCTTTTAAGAGTGAGCACTCGCAATGTGTTTGCCCTCATTGAGCCCTGACGGTTTCACACGGAGAAGCAGAACCTGATTGGGCCTCAAATTCTGCTGTGAAGATACACTCAGCCGCTGTGGTTGATCTTAAAAACACAGCAATGGACCCAGCTGATGAGTTCCAAAAAGAGGGAAAACAGCTATCCACAGCTGCTAACATGGACTTCTTCATCCTAATTATTCACATCCATCATTGCCTCTCTACACAAGACGTGAACGTGATGGGCTTTTTTTGTAAGACGGTCTTATGTACAGTATGTTTCTGCATCTTGACTCATTGCTGCATGTACTAAGAAGCATTCCCCTAAACACATTGGCATTGATGCAAAATGACTGCCATGTTTCACCCTTTAAAGGTGAATGAAGTGGTTCCCCTCCAACAGTAAAAGAGCTTTGGATTCCTTGAAGGAACTGCTCATTATTATGCACTGGCTTCCTGTCAAATTCCATGTGGACTTTAAAATCCTCATGCTCACCTATTAGGCTCTGCATGGCTTGGCACCACAGTACCTGTCTGATCTATTATCGCCCTACTCCCTACCTCGCAACCTTCGCTCTTCTAACTCTGGTCTCCTTACTGTCCCCCCAAGCCCGTCTACATTGTATGGGTGACAGGGCCTTGTATGGGTCACTCAGGACTCCACCAGTACTCACTGTCACTCAATACTCCACCTGTACTCAGTACTTAACTCGATACTCCACCTGTACTCGATTCCTCACTCAATACTCCACCTGTACTCAGTACTTCACTCAATACTCCACCAGTACTCAGTACCTCACTCAATACTCCACCAGTACTCAGTACCTCACTCAATACTCCACCTGTACTCAGTACCTCACTCAATACTCCACCTGTACTCAGTACCTCACTCAATACTCCACCTGTACTCACTACCTCACTCAATACTCCACCTGTACTCACTACCTCACTCAATACTTCACCTGTACTCAGTACTTTACCTCCCCATTTTCAGTTCACCTTTACTGACGAAGATGGTATCTTCACTTTGTACTACTTCACTAATTGCCTTTGGTTCTCTCCAGGTAGCCCTTGTCAATGAGAATTTGTTTTTAAATTGGTTTATCAGGTTAAAAGGGCATTATGGCAAAGGGCATTAAAAGGGCAAAGGGCAACTTTGGCTGAAAAGCTGATCAACACATTTGTGTTCTCTCGAATTGACTACTGTAATGCTCTACTCGCTGGGGTATCTAAATCTACTATGAACAAATTGCAGTATGTCCAAAATTCAGCACTCAGAATCACATTACTCCTGTCCTGGAGTCCTTGCACTGGCTTCCGGTCAAATTCCGTGTGGACTTTAAAATCCTCATGCTCACCTATATGGCTCTGCATGGCTTGGCACCTCAGTACCTGTCTGATCTATTATTGCCCTACTCCCCACCTCGCAACCTTTGCTCTTCTAATTCTGCTCTCCTTACTGTCCCCCAAGCCCATCTACATTGTACGGGTGACAGGGCCTTCTCCTGTTATGCCCCCAAGCTCTGGAACTCTCTGCCCAAGGATATCAGAGAGTCATCTTCTCTAAACTCCTTCAAATCCAGACTCAAAACCTTCTTCTTCAGAAGAGCCTTTACTGAACTGGTTCCATCCTTCACCCCTCTGCTCCTACTGTACTTAGTACCACCATCCACGGTCTCCTCTGTGTATTGTAATTGTGTCTTATCTTGTGTATTCTTTTTATTTATTGTTGTCATTCTGTAAAGCACTTTGAGAAGCCACCTTTAAAGGTGCTTTATAAAAAAGTTTATTATGATTATTATTATTATGATTATTATTATTATTATTAAGAACCCAGTTTTGGCAGAGCTATAAACACAAAAACCTTTAGCACTTAAGCTGCGGACTGAGATGAGTATAAGTCGATTGAGTTATTTGGGTCCGTTACACAAGATTGCTCACAGGGCCAAAAAAAGAGAAGTGGAAAAAAACAGAAATATACACAGGACACCACTGTGCTTCCTTAATACTCTCGCACTTGCTGCCTTTCTGCTTAACTCTGGGGAGGCAGTGTCAGTGCGTGTTAAACCGATAGACTGAGTCAGCCAAAGCATCAGTCAACAAACCACTTGTTTTCATCAGCTTCTCAATCAGTTAGAGCATTTAGTCAGCCAGCTTTCCACATCAATGTCTGAAGAAGTCTGCTATTCCACTGTGAAGTTCTATAGAAACTACGCTCCTAAAATAACTGGTGAGTTACTCAATGTGCTGTCATATCCAGTCACTCTGTAGTGTCCAGTCAGTCGGTGTCACTGTGCTCTAGTGTCCAGTCAGTCGGTGTCACTGTGCTCTAGTGTCCAGTCAGTCGGTGTCACTGTCACTGTGCTGTAGCGTCCCGTCAGTCAGTCACTGTCACTGTCCTGTAGTGTCCAGTCAATCACTGTCACTGTGCTCTAGTGTCCGGTCAGTCGGTGTCACTGTCACTGTCCTCTAGTGTTCAGTCAGTCAGTGTCACTGTGCTGTAGTCTCCAGTCAGTTTCTGCACTGCACTGTCCAGTGAGTTAATGCTGATGTGCTGTACTGTATAGGTAGTTTAAAATATATACAGTATGTAGCAGCACGGTGCTTTATTATTTATAAATGTTAAGTTTACATAATTCCAATATGGCTTGGAACTTTAAGGTCATAATTCCAATTTCATCTCAAGAGTATACCTTTAGAAAACCATATATCAATGGAAAAATAAAACCACTGTGCAAGAGGCGTTGTTTTCTGTTCATGCAAGATTAATTTTCCACTTTAAAGTTCCAATTCTGGCCGGCAACCTGTTGAAAGAGTGGCAAACAACAGCACAGGTGCGTTTCTGAAATGGCTGGTAGGAACAGGCCACGCACGCCAGAGCCACATATCTGAACCTCAGAAAACCCAGAATAAAGAGATCACTATGGGGGAAAAAAAAGCAAGAAGAAGGAGAAAATTGTTTTGCAAAGGAGGTTGCCGACAGAGGTGTGTCACAAAAAAAAGAGAAGTTGAAAATCTGTTATACCTTAGGAATGGGGCGTTTTTGCAGCTGTGTGCACTTCTTGCTGCCCTCTAGGGCTGAAACCCGAGAACTGCATGATTTTTATTCAGGATAAAGTCTTCCTGCTTTTATAAAGCATTCTTCATCCTCTTGACATTACTTTCAAAGGGAAACTGCAGTCCCAATTTCTCAGACTGGCTAGCAAATCTATATAACAAATTCACTGATGATATAGAAAAAAAACTGAATTAAGCACAAAATCATGAAGTTTGTAAAAGTACTGTAATAATAACAATAATAATAATAATAATTGCTTACACTTATATAGTGCTTTTCTGCACACTCCACTCAAAGCGCTTTACAGGTAATGGGGAATCCCACTGTCACCACCAATGTGCAGCCCCACCTGGATGATGCGACGGCAGCTATAGTGCTCCAGAACGCTCACCACACATCAACTATCAGTGGGGAGGAGAACAGAATAATGAAGCCAGTTCATAGATGGGGATTATTAGGAGGCCATGATTGGTAAGGGCCAATGGGAAATTTGCCCAGGACGCTGGGGTTACACCCCTACTCTTTTCGAGAAGCCCCCTGGGATTTTTAATGACCACAGAGAGTCAGGACCTCGGTTTGCGTCTCACCCGAAGGACTGTAAGTCGCCATGTTGCAAATCTCTGGTCTCGCCAGCGTCTTGTAACAGAGCTACTGGGTTCCATTTATCGGCAAACCCTCTCAAAGTCAAGAGCAATATTTCTATTGAACTGTAAGTGATGAATTCACATGCCTGCTTGTTTACAGTGTAAAAGAGCTGCTTCACCTCACCAGATTTTTTGTTGCCATGTTCTGAATTGCAGAACATGGCGCTGTGCAGACCTGGAAAGTTCATCTATCTTGTGATGTAAATTCAAGGTTTTCCAAGTTACTGTGTGCATTTTACTTTCGTTGTGTGTTGCAGTTCCTCTTTAAAAGAACTTGGAGATACTTCTCGAAGTGAAAATCACAAACATTTGGACCTGAAGACAAAGTTAACTGGTCCTACATTCTTGCCTGGATCATTTTCATCTGATTCTTAAAACTGAGATTGGATTCACATCTCACTCCGTCTGACAATAAAATAGCTCTGTATGAATGTTAAAGAATAAAAGGTATCTTGTGTAATATCCATCTTCCAGTTATCTTGATCATTACAAATTATCGATTTCTGATAAATGTGACCTGTCCAACTTAAAGTGTAATCCTTATTTCTATTGACTGTAATAGAAACTGCACATTGGATGGTTTGTTTAATCATTAGGCAGTGCAAATGATGACCATAATTTTAAGACAATGGAAATAGCCAATTTGGAACAAAAATTATTGTAACTGATGGGTTGATTCAAGTGAAACTGGATAAGATTTCAAGATTTCCCTTTGAGGCAGCAGTGGTTAATCTTGCTGCCTTACAGTGCTGAGCCTTGGGCTCAATTTCCAAGGTGCTATCTGCATTGAGTTTGCATGTTCTCCTTGGGTTCATGTGGTTTTCCAGGTGCTTCAGTTTCCTCCCATCGTACAAAGGCTTTATGGTAGGTTAACTGGCTTCTGGGAAAACTAGTCCTGGTGTGTGTCTGTGTGACTGCCTTGAAACACACTGTCCAGGGTGGTTTCTGCCTTGCTCCTATTCCTTGCCAGAAGAGGTTCTGGGACACTGTGGCCCAGAATTGGATATGCAGATATTGATGGATATCGCACGTACTGACAAGTGCATTGATCCTACCAAGATCAAAACCTGCCTGTCTTTTGTAAATAATAATCCCGGGGGTTCCTTAAGGCAGCCCTGCATTGCTGACTTAGAGAGAAAGACAGGAGAACACATCTGGCCTCACAGCTACACAGAATATTGTTGCTTGTTACCTTTTCAAATTGCTTTCAGAAAACAGAAAGCAATCTAACAATACAAGGTTACAGCACATACACATTGTCATGTCCAGTCAGTTCTTCCTCTGTCTGTATTGTACTGTCCAATCCATCCACTTTCTCTGGATAAGCAGTGCCTGGATTTTAATATGAAGTTGGCTCTACCTCTTTCTGCTTGCCTCTTCCTCTTTCTATTGTGCTGTAGTGCTCAGTGTCTGTAAAGGACCTTCTTATGCTTTTTTTCAGGGAGACAGGATGAGGTGGTCTATGCTGAAGTCAAGAGAGCAGGATCTCAAACATCACAGACAGCACCCCCTGCTGGTCCAGTAGGTCAGTCACACTCTTCTCTTTCATCAGACCATGAGCTAGAAGTGGCTCCTTTGTCAGACTGACAGAACTGTGAGATGTGATTCTGTTACAATATGGCTGAACATTAATACTGTGTCAATGATGTGTCATAAATGTGAGCTACAACTCCCTTACTGCTCCACATATATCTGTCCGCGCAGTTCTGCTCAGAGCCTGTGCAGAAAGAGGAGGTATTCTCTTAGGATGTTATCTGAGCCGCCCATATGAATCTGTGATGCATCATGTTCTATCAGGCTTCTTTTTGTCTCACTTTGGCAGGTCATAGTGTAACAGTGCGTGTGCTCTGTTTGTGTCCTCTAGTTTCTGTGTCCACAGTGAGCGCTGTGCCTAAACATCCTCCTTGCAGACTGATTGCAGTGTGTCTGGGGCTGTCGTGCGTGGTCTTACTGACCATCATCATAGCCCTGAGTGTCCACTGTGAGTATGACACAATGTGTGCATTTCACTGAAGATTATTGCGATTATAGCGGTGAGGGATATTCATGAATGTGAGGATCTTTTCAGTAAAAATACCACTAATGAGGATATTATTTTTACCGGAGACCAGTGGGAAACTGTTCCACTACAGGGCTGTGTTACACCCATAGATTGAGGCCTGAGGCCCCTGAAAGGTCTGGTAGTTGGGGACAGGGGTCACCCGCCACGGCGATATCACAGTTCCAGGCATCACTGCAGGGTGGATGGTAATCTATTGCAATCTGAGAAGACTGAAGTCCACACTGCACCATTAGTGCTTGGCCAATTGTGAACTCCTGGTGAACGAACTCTGTTTGGGGATGGTTAATGACCTAACACAAGCTGGAACTGTTGATGTCCCAACATGAGGCTCAGCCCTGAGATCTCTGCGGCTCCTTTATGGGTTGAACCATTTGGTAGTCAGATTAAGCTCCTATTTGTAACCAAGTGTAAATCAAACACTCTACTTTTGGCAGAAGTGCAAGGATTTACAGCCCTATCCAAGTTAGTCTTTAAGATTACCTGTTACTAATTATTATAAACACCCAAAAAATAATGATCAATTGGGCAAGTAAGCTCTAATCCTTGAAGGCTGAAGTTGACTCAGAATTTCTAAATTATCCCAAAATGTATAAATAATTAAAACATCTCCTGTTGTATTGATCATAATAGAATTATTCCAACCGTTTGGAATCTGGGGATTTAATGGTGACCTATGAAACGTGATGGATTTGGTCTCTCCAGGATAAGGGAAAGAAAGGAGACTCCTGCTGTAGTCTGACTGTTTTTTTTGAGAGCCTAGAGGGTAGAACATATATTTTCTTACAGATGAAGAAGTTATTCGGAGCATCAGTGAAAAATACAACAGCATGTCACAGAGTATTCCTAAGCAGAAGGATGAACTGGATGAACTCCGAGTGAACTACAGCACCCTGGCTGCATCCAATCACAAATTAGAAGCAGACTACCGCACCCTGTCCACGGCCAATCAGAGGTTAAAGGCTGAACACCATACCCTGTCTGAAGCCAATAAGAAGTTACAGACAGACTACTTCACCCTGACTATGGACAAAGAGATGTTAGAGAGCGAGACACAAGACCTTCACAGGCAGGAAAACGTACTTCAGAGACAGAAAGAAGACCTAGAGAAAGAGATGGGCACATGCCAATTGGGAAAAGACGACCTGCAGCACAAAAAGCAGAAGTTAGAAGATGAGATCCATAAAAAAGCAAGGGAGTTTGCAGATGCCCTCAATGAACTATCAAAGAAATGTGAAATTGTGGATCAATACTGTCCCACTGCAAACCAACCTCTACAGGGTGAGTGTCTATATTTTTCTGTTTAGTTCACATGGTAAAGCTGTAATCCAACCCACCACATAAAACAAGCTCACAGAGGGGATAAACAGTCCATTGTTCAGCAACTGAAAATTAGCTGGAGGTCAGCAGTCTCACACAGAACCAGTTCACTCTCTTAACACCCTTTTTGAAAGACCAAAGTATGGCACCCATCCTTCTTCCACAGTAGAAGGAGGCCAAGGCCAGTGGACAAAGATGCATGTAGCTTTTCAAGTAACTCTTAATATCTTTGCTAGGACAGCTGGACAAGGACATTTTGCGGCTCTGACATAACCTGGAAAATGTATGCATTTAAAAACTTCCAATATCTTGAAAAGGGTGACAAAGTCCACCCACTTTTCATGGAATGTGGTTTAACAGCCAGCTGACTAAGATCAGAAATGTTGCAGGTAACACAGTGTCTGTCAGCTGTAATACTGGTCTCACTCATATTGCCCACTGTTTGCATAGATCTCTGGTCCAGACCCAGACAAGTGGGCTACACTACTACTGTTTAAAGCTTTCAAAGAGCTAGAATATTAGTGCCACTTTATACACATCCCATACATGCAATTGAACAATTCATCACGTTAACTGCATTCCAATAGTTATCTGAAAATGGGGAAAGGGGCTAACAAAACTTTGGGATAAGGTGTTAGAAGTGTCGAAGTGACATTGTGATAAGCTCTGCAAAGATTACATGTACCACTAATCCGATGTAAAGAAAATATTTTGGAATGTCATTGCAGAAAAAGAGTTCAGAGCTAAGCATCTGTTCTGCATGTGTCATGCAGCTTGAGAAACCAATCTTCAATCTTAAACAGGGAAGACCTCGAGGATGTAGGTCTGAAGCAACTGACAAAATTAATCCAAGACACCACTTCAGTCTTAACAGCGAAAAAAATTCCTATGCTCCCAAGTGGAAATGAAAGTAAATTTAGTACCGTGAACAGGAGGCATGTCCCTAAACAGGTGGCGATAGGTACAGTAGGTGGAACAAATTGCTCAGCCATCAAATTGTAGAAATTCTATAAGAAATGTCGGGGTAATTCCCTCCAGTAATTAAGCTACTAGCAACCAAATAAGCTAGATGATTTAAATTTGACTCTCGTGTGTCCTCAAGATTTCTGTTAAAATGAACTAAACTGAACGTGTGATTGTAAAGAACAAAACAAGTCTGAATCCTTTGCTTCTGATCCTGAGCTATTGTGGAACCCGAACCTAACTGGGGACAGCTGCACTGTGAAGACACGGAGCAAGGAGGGCGCACTGTGTGAAACAGAGAGCTGCACCGACATGAACTGTTTCCGTTGTCTGTTTCTATCTTACAGAGCGACTCTGTCAATACTGTCCTCAGGGCTGGGAGCTCTTTAACTCCAAGTGTTACTACTTCTCTACTGATAAACTGAGCTGGACTGAAAGTCGAAAAAGCTGTAAGACGCAGGGGGCCAACCTGCTAATGATAGACAGCAGAGAGGAACAGGTATGAAAGTTGTGGTAGAGAACGAGGTAAATAATGTAGGAAGACAGGAGCAGTAGAGTTGAAGACACCACGATGGGTGGAGGGAGTGAGAGCTGAGGTGTCTATACCTGGTCCTGAGCTGATGGAGATTAGGACCAGAGAGGGCGAACCTGAAGCAAAATCAGCCAAGGAGACTCATCCCACTTGGAACTCATCAGCTAGGGTGCCAGAAATGATGAGGCAGAAAGGAAACAGAAAAGGGAAAGCCAAGGCCAGAAAAGGAAGCTGTCCTGCTTAATATATGTCAATGTCAACGTTGCAGATGTGTAACACTGGGCTTCTTGTGTGCAGGAGTTTTTCACATACCACTCTAAAAAAGGTTACTACTGGATTGGACTGAGTGATTCTGACAAAGAGAACTACTGGACCTGGGTGGACAACACTGTATTGATTACAGGGTAAGAGCTGTGAAAGAGTGCAGTACTGACCTACACACTGTATATACTCACACACTGACCACACAGTTACAGAGTGAAAGAGTAGTCCAGTACTGACCTACACCCTGACTGAACACACTGTATATACTCACACACTGCCCACACAGTTACAGAGTGAGAGAGCAGTCCAGTACTGACCCACACCCTGACTGAACACACTGTATATACTCACACACTGACCACACAGTTACAGAGTGAGAGAGCAGTCCAGTACTGACCTACACCCTGACTGAACACACTGTATATACTCACACACTGACCACACAGTTACAGAGTGAGAGAGCAGTCCAGTACTGACCTACACCCTGACTGAACACACTGTATATACTCACACACTGACCACACAGTTACAGAGTGAGAGAGCAGTCCAGTACTGACCCACACCCTGACTGAACACACTATATCTACTCACACACTGACCACACAGTTACAGAGTGAGAGAGGAGTCCAGTACTGACCTACACCCTGACTGAACACACTATATCTGCTAACACACTGCCCACACAGTTACAGAGTGAGAGAGCAGTCCAGTACTGACCCACGCCCTGACTGAACACACTGTATATACTCACACACTGACCACACAGATACAGAGTGAGAGAGCAGTCCAGTACTGACCCACGCCCTGACTGAACACACTGTATATACTCACACACTGACCACACAGTTACAGAGTGAGAGAGCAGTCCAGTACTGACCTACACCCTGACTGAACACACTGTATATACTCACACACTGACCACACAGTTACAGAGTGAGAGAGGAGTCCAGTACTGACCTACACCCTGACTGAACACACTGTATATACTCACACACTGACCACACAGTTACAGAGTGAGAGAGCAGTCCAGTACTGACCTACACCCTGACTGAACACACTGTATATACTCACACACTGACCACACAGTTACAGAGTGAGAGAGCAGTCCAGTACTGACCTACACCCTGACTGAACACACTGTATATACTCACACACTGACCACACAGTTACAGAGTGAGAGAGCAGTCCAGTACTAACCTACACCCTGACTGAACACACTGTATATACTCACACACTGACCACACAGTTACAGAGTGAGAGAGCAGTCCAGTACTGACCTACACCCTGACTGAACACACTGTATATACTCAAACACTGACCACACAGTTACAGAGAGAGAAATACAGTAACAGACTAAGTGAAGAGTCCAGTACTGATCTACACTGTGGCTGAATGGACTGCAAATGCACACATATTGACCACAGAGAGAAGGAAATACAGTACCAGAGTAAGACAGGAGTTCAGTACTAACCTACATTATGAAACAATGCACTGTATATACTCACACATTGACCATACACTGTACTTACAGAGAGAGTGCGATACAGTAACAGAGAAAGAAAAAAAAAAGAGTCTGGCACTGAACTACAACCTGAATGAATGGAAAGAGATCATCGCTAAGATCACATTTAACAGCCCAGCGACAGGATCCCTGCCCTGCTAAGCCAATAACTAGGGTGCAAACCTAAAGCAGAGTAGCAACCACATCAGCTCCAACTCTATATGAAAAGGCTTGGTTTGCTGCAAGGACTGTTTGATTTCCAGAAACCTAGCACATAATAATAATAATAATACTCACTTACACTTATATAGCGCTTTTTCTGGACACTCAGCTCAAAGCGCTTTACAGGTAATGACAACTCCCCTCCACCACCACCAGTGTGCAGTCCCACCTGGATGATGCAACGGCAGCCATCGTGCGCCAGTCCTCTCCCCACACACCAGCTCTAAGTGGGGAGGAGAACAGAGTAATGAAGCCAGTTCAGAGATGGGGCTTATTAGGAGGCCATGTTTAGTAAGGGCCAATGGGAAATTTGCCCGGGACGCTGGGGTTACACCCCTACGCCTTTCGAGAAACGCCCTGGGATTTTTCATGACCACCTTGGTTTTACATCCCATCTGAAGGACAGCGCCTTTTTTACAGTATAGTGTTGCTGTCACTATACTGGGGCATTAGGACCCACACAGACTGCAGGGTGAGCACCCCCTGCTGGCCCCACTAATACCACTTCCAGCAGCTTCCTTAGTTTTTCCCAGGAGGTCTCCCATCCAGGTACTGACCAGGCTCACACCTGCTGAGCTTCAGTGGGTTGCCAGTTGTGAGTTGCAGAGTGATATGGCTGCTGGCTAAATCAATAATTTAATAATCAATTCTGCATGAAAATGTATTTCCACTGTAAAACTAAAATGCCAGCAAATATCCACTCAGTGACTTAACCCAAATTATAATTTTAATATATACTCAAATTCTAATATATATATATATTCCTGCTGATCCTACTTTGTGCAGTCACTGAACAAAGGCACTAAAAAAAGATGCTGTGTTGCAGGGTTAAGAACTTTGCTTAAATGTATTCGGCAACAGCCCAATTATCAGTAATGGGGGATTTTACGTTCAAAAGTATTTACTTAACCTGTAATATGTTATAATGAAATAATGAAATAATGTTAACTGTGCAGTACAGTTATATAAGCAGTACCTGTATAGTTAACATAAAATACTGTACATGAGGTTTTCACAGCAATTTCCCCCAAATTCTGAAAGACATTTCAGGTGGTCTGAAATTGCAGGTGGTCTTGGCACCTCAATACCTGTCTGAACTTTTATCGCCCTACTCCCCACCTCGCAACCTCCGCTCTTCAAATTCTGCCCTCCTTACTGTCCCCCAAGCCCGTCTACATTGTATGGGCGACAGGGCCTTCTCCTGTTATGCCCCCAAGCTCTGGAACTCTTTGCCCAAGGATATCAGAGAGTCACCTTCTCTAAACTCCTTCAAATCCAGACTCAAAACCGTCTTCTTCAGAAAAGCCTTTACTGAACTGGTTCCATTCTTCACCCCTCTGCTCTTCTTAATGCCACCTTCCAAGGTCTCCTCTATTGTTATTGTTGTATTGCTGTAATTATAATTGTGTCCTATCTTGTGAAATCTTCTTATTTATTGTTGTAGTCTTCTTATTTATTGTTAGTCATCCTGTAAAGCGCTTTGACAAGTCACCTTTAAAGGTGCTATATAAAATAAAGTTTATTATTATTATTATTACACAAGTAACTGCATTTTCTAGAGTAACTCCTCAAACATTAAGTATATGAATATGCATGGTGTAAAAGATAAGCTGATTTACTAATTTATAAAGTAGCTACTTTGTGCACTTATCACAGAGCCTGTATTTCTATGTTGCAATGTTTGAGATATAACGCTATTTTTTTTATGCAGGTGGTCTGCAGCTACAAATAACTGGAACATAATCAAAAGACCCCAAAATAACATATTTCCCTATCACTAAATAAAGCATATACAGGAAGTGGTAGCATGAGATTTATTGAAGTGCAGCACTCTGTGCAGAATATGACCAGCTCTTCCTCTATTTCAGATACTGGAGCTCACCAAAGCTCGACGGCAACAGAGCCAACAACTGTGCAGTCATAAATATAAATGCCAACAGTCTGAATAACTGGGTTGATGTAGGCTGCATATCAGCTCATCGAAGGATATGCGAAACTAAGGCCCTGTCATTTTCCATGTAAACACTCCCCTCTGTGTTAACATGGCAGGGGTGAAACTGAACGGCTGACTCATTGCTGTAGCTCTCGGTCCCGCCTTCGCACAATACAGGAACCACAACTGAAACCCTGCAAGATCATTCTAACACCTTCTCTACGTGTGCTCAGTCTTAACACAGGTGATTTTGGCTGCTATAATCTCTGATGCTCACCTGAAAGCAAATCTGTCTTTGAATCTCTCTGCCTCTTGTCTAAATGTAACTGATGAATAAGCCTTCACTATTGCCAATTTTCCCACACTGCCATTTACATTTTAATGATGAAAATGCCTTTGGGCAAAAGATGTTAAGAGTGACTATGTGGTGTCTCATCGCCAAGATCAAAAATAAAAAATATTGTCCCTGTTTGTGTTCACTTCTGAGGTGTACCTGTATGTTGAAGAACATGGCCTGGTGGGATATGTTTTGTAAATCCAATCCCTTTGTATTTTGTGGAAAGTTGGTGATCAAGTGTGTTAAGAATGTCTTCTACCAACACCATAGGACCACTCTGAAACTCCCAGGCATTTAAAAGAATTATTGAACTCATTTGGAAAGATGTAGGTCACAAAGTGACCTTCACCAGGAAAGGCAAAATAAGTCACATTTCCCCCCCAAAAAAAAAATAAGGGCAAAGGTTCCCCAGTGGCAGTTTTACACAAAAGCTGAAGATTTAATGAATTTCACATTGTTCTGAACAACCCCGGCCAGCAGGCATAATCAACCTGCAACTCACAACAGGCAGCCCACCGAAATAAGCAGGTGTGAGCCTGGTCAGTACCTGGCTGAGAGGCTCCTAGGAAAAACTTACAGCAGCATCCTTTAGTGGTTAGTGAGTACCCCCTACTGGCCCCATCCTGCAGTCTATGTGGATCCCCATGACCCAGTATAGTGACAGTAACACTATACTGTAAAGAGGCACTGTCCTTCAGATGGGATATAAAACCATGGTCCCGACTGTGGGCATTAAAAACCCCAGGGATTTTCTTGACAAGAGTAGGGGGTGTGAACCTGGGGTCCTGGCCACATTTCCCATTGGCCCTTACCAATCATGGCCTCCTAATACTCCCCATCTATGAACGGTTTCATTACTTTGTTCCTCTCCACTGAGAGCTGATGTGTGGTGAGGGTTCCGGCGCACTATGGCTGCCATGACATCATCCAGGTGGGGCTGCACACTGGTGGTGGTGGAGGGGATTCCCCATCCCCTGTAAAGTGCTTTGAGTGAAGTATCCAGAAGAGTACAAGCAATTAGCCTACTGCTTTTCACACCTCCTTTTCCCCACTCTCTGACCTTGAAGCCTTCTCCTTCCCACCCTGGAATTAATTCCTACTACATCCACCTCTAGAAATAAAATAGCCCCTTTTTTAACATGGTTCAGTACTGAAACCAGCCCCACCCTGTCTGAGCAATTCACTTTACAAACTTCAGAGGGCTGTCCATGTAGAATACCTATCATCCCACTTCCATCACTATAATTTAACACCACCCCAGGGCTCAAACATTGAGAAGGCCAGGGAAATTCAGTCTTAAGTTGTATGGGGCTGGAGACTTTTCTTGGTGCTTTTTTACATTCCAAAAAAATTGGTCAGCGAGCTGATTTTACGCATCCTTGTGTGTATTGTTTCCGTAACCTTATGCCCCTCTCAAAGCACGGATGCAACACAGGTTTGATACAACTGATAACTCTGAGAACTTTATTGCAGGGTCAGAGATTTATACTCTTGAAACCCAACAATTTCTCCAGACTTCAGTATAACAATGAATTGGTTTACACTTTTTTTTTTTTACAGCTTGCATTCTACAGTAAAAACCAAAGGAAACTTACAAAACCATCACCCAAAGAAGGCTCCATAGCCAAAAGTGTTTTTCAGCATGGAATAAACCTTTACTTGTTCCTTTGCAGTCTGCACAGGTAGTGTACCTACAATACATGCATTTCAGTCCCTACAGGCTTTATGAGTAGGTCTACTCTGCACAGAATGATATACAGTACATACCACATGCTACAGCTTCCTATCCTTTAGGAAAGGATATTTCCTCCATTCAGTGCATACAGCAGTTCATTTGCTTCTTGAGAAATCCTGATGCGGACAGCTAAGGCATTCACTTTTCACACAGGAGTCTGCTACTTTCTTCTCAAGAAAGAAGAGAATCGGGCAGACTGGCACTTATTTTCTAACCTCCTCGAAAATCGGTGCCTGCTGTCACGAATAAATCCTTCCATCGCGACTCGGCACCTCTGAGGGAGAACATTTAAGCATACACAGGCAGGTCACAAGAGAATTTAAAATTTGGAGAGCCAATGGTTGCCCTACAGTACATTCAAGCCCCGACCATTCCCCACAGACGCACGCTTGCGACCCTACTGTATCTATACACTCCCAATAGGATTCGGGATTCAGCGCGCTTTGCAGCGTTCTTACGAAGTGCGTTACCAAGAAACAAAAGCCAGCATAAGTTATTTTACAATACTGTAAATTAAAGGGCTCACGGAGCTGTTTATTATATCATAAATTTACAGCCCAAAATGAGATATCCGACGCGTATAACTAAATTAGCGACATTAACCGATGAATAAAAGCTCAAAATGCAGTGCACGTTTTCACTCAACCATACAAATGTGTTAGTTACTGCTTACCTATCAGTGAGAACATTATTTAAGCATGCACATGCAGACTACACGAGAGAGCTTAAGAAAACTGCAAGAACCGCTGACCACTCCCGCATTCAACACTCCACCGACACTCAGCCCCCTAATCCCCCTGTTTATACACGCCCTATGATTTGCGACAGGTGTAAAGTCTGTCGCTGCTGCAAATCAGGGTAACTCACTAATTAAGGCAACACCTCTCTTAAAGAGAGTATAACTGCATGCGGGATACATTGCGGTAAAAAAAAATCAAAGGAAAATTATAAAAAATATTACTATATTTATTACTTTAAGTTTATATTTACATATGAAACCTATGGAAGCTTGTTAGCGCCACGGAGAAAAACAAATTGCGTGTAAGCGAGATAGTATTGCGTTTATACGAGATAAGACTGTGCTAACACGCGATAATTAATTCGAATGATACAATTATTGAATGATACAATTATTGCTGGAATCTGTGAGCATAAAGCCCTGAAAAAAAAATAGACTATTCTTACATCAAATACATTTGAATTTGGAATTACACATCAAAATGCAGGAGAATTACTGTAGCATTTGAAGGGAGAAGGCTCTGTATTTCTGTATCCGTTTAAGAGATCTTTACGTTCATGTCTGTATCATGTCTTATCTTAAAGAGACGGCACATAGGCAGTTCTACAGTTTGTAGATTGTTGGTTTGTTACCAACAATAACAGTAACAGTAAGCCAGCACTAGGTATAAGTCTTACTGTTAAGTCACCATAAATGTATTCCGTTCAAAGTTCAAAGAGTAGGCTAAAACCAATGTAAGGTACATTTTTTTTTCCCTGCAGTCTCGCATCAAGAATAACTTAGGTTTGGAAAGCTGTTATTTCTTCTTTTAGCACTAACCGCGAAAACGACACGCATTTAATCCAGGAATGCCCGCTGAAAGGTGTTCTGCTTCACGTACTGTATACAAAAGACAGTACACGTGCTCCTGTAGACTAATCCTTTGGCACTAACAGCAGTGTGACGATATTCTTCTGAGGCTCGGTTCAATTGAGCTGGAAGTCAAAGCTAGTTTGCCTCGGATTATACTATTGCATGCGTATTGCAAGATATTAATACAGTAAGCAATATTGTGCAAGAATTAATTATATAGTTTTGACGCAAGGCTATTTTGTATAAACGCGAAATGTTTCTCGTTTAAAAGAAATATTATATATCACCAATATCTGGCCTCTAGGTGTCACACATCATCCCAGCTCATCCCACAAATCTTCAATGGTGCTCGCGATTGGTCGAGAAGAACATACATAGCTGTCACACAATCAGCTCTTAGGAAAGCCACTCGTACATGAGCTGAGTAAGGATGTCAGGTCAGGATGGATCCACAGGATGAGTGCTGTCCCGCTGGAATGGTGTCACACCAGAAAGAATCTGCAAGAAGGACATTGATCAGTATAGCACCTTACAGCCAGGCTGCCATCAATCACTCACTACAAGCGGGGTCCTGGAGTGAATACTGTAGATCCAGGTCTCCATTTCTGGTCCTAGAGAGCCCCAATACCCATTCATTAGTTGTAGACACAGTGGATTCAATGAGTGTATACCAGATGTATGTTTGCAGTGGTTTGAAGAAGACTTTTCACTACTTAAAACTACGCAATGTAGGGTCTTTTTCAAGTTAGTTTGTTTGAACAGGCCGGACACCGACAGGACAATCATTTCACAATCTCTTTCCCTGGAATGTACTGTTTGTTCTGCTGTTTGTACTTTGAGTCTGCATTTTTGGATCTTAACCATTAGAGACCCGACGATAACCTGTCTAAGTCACTGAGTCAGTGTGTCTCTGCCCTGGCTGAGTGACGGCCGTGACTGCAGTGACCCCAGCCAGAAACCTCACTGTTATTTTCATTTTTATCATTGCTATTTCATTGATATAAAAATGTGACATATTCTGTATATGCTGTATCATTTCACATCTATTTCTTTCCTAATTTCCTCACTGTCTTCAGTCTACCTTGCAAGGCAGGACTTGCATTCCAATTTCCTCTGCCTGTGTCTTCTCCTCTGTTTTCATGGGATGCCTTGTACTCTTGCTGTTTTCCAGAACTTTTTATCACTCCCCTGCAAGACACATGTATATCTAGAGTCCACTGATGAGCTCCTCAACAATGTCCTGTTCAGGCTGATATCTGGAGATCTACCGTCCTCTGATCACTTCCACACAGTGATCGTCCACAAGAACCTCTTATTGAGTTCGCCACCTGTTATACGACAATCCACACTGATCACCTCCCCAACAACCGTCCACTGATCTTTTCCTCAAATATTCCCAGTTCAGACTCACACCCCTGTATCTGCTGTCTGCTGATCACCTTCTCTACACTTCCTGTTCCTGTCTCACACATCATGCCTACAGGTGACTAGCTCATACAGCGAATGACACAGTGGCTGACTCACAAACCAGGTCAGAAACTGCGAGAGAGCTGAGGTTTGCCAAAGGCCCATGGAGATCTTCAGAGCCTGTCCGGGGGGGACAAACCAGCACACAACTATGCTACCTACTGTATGCACTAGTACAATTTCAGTACGGAAATCGTCATATTGAAAACAAAAATGACATTTTACTGATGGCCACAGGGATCACGGCATGTGTAAAAAATAAAGTCTGAGAAGTATAAATCATAAGCAAGGGTGGCGCTGTGGTCAGCATTGCTGTTGTGGCGAGTTATTCCGAGCCCTGTGCAGGTCTCCAAGAGGGTCCGAATGGCTACGAGTCCGAGAGGGGCGAGATGAAAGGGTTGTCGAGAGGTCCAAGGCTAGAGGAGTCTTCGTAACTGTCCCGATCGTCATCCCTCCTCTTAAGGGCGCTCCTACCCTTTTGTATTTTAGTTCATTATGTGCACCTGCCCCCTGTTTAGTCTGTCATTATTTAAGCCTGGTGCTCCCACTATTCCTGGCTCAGCATTGGGAGATAGACGCCCGGAAGCCCACCTACCAGTGGGTCCAGGAGAGACCCGACGGCATAGGCGTCCTGACCGTCTGAGTCCGGGGCTCGGAGCGCCTGGCCACGTTACCCTGGTTTTACTCCTTGCTCCTGTTCCGGATCCGGTTCCGGATTTTAACTGTGTCTGTCTCGGATGGATCCCCCAGGTCCTGGACCCTCGACTGCGCCCCGGATTCCCCCTTTGGACTGTCGGGATTGTTTGCCTGTGCCACGCCCCCCCCGAGCACCGGATCACCGCCGTCACGCCCCCCTGTCTGTCCACCCCTCCTGATTCTCGTCGTCTCCTCCCTGTTGTCCTTCTCCACTTAGTTCTGGATTATACCATCTGCTCAGGGTCCTGAGCTACGCTTCACGGGAGCCTGGACCAGCTCCCCTTAAAGTAATGGTGGTCAGAGGTAGAGGACGATGCGAGCTCAGGAGGCAGATAGATTCTTAATACCGAGCGAGGACTCGAAGTGAACAGAGGGTTTTATAGTGAAGGAAGGGGTGTGGAAGAGAAATTGGATAATGAGGATTAATTGATGCCAGCTGCATCCGTAACAGGGGCACTAGGTTCACCTCCTGGGGTGCTGTCTGTCCGGAGGTTGTGTGTTCAAATGGGTTTCTTCCAGGCTGCTCTGGTTTCCTCCCAGTCCAACAACGTACTGGTAGATGAATTAGCCTCTGTAGAAATTAGCCCTGGCCTGAGTGAGTGTGTGTCTGTGTCTGCCCTGTGATGGACAGGTGTCCTGTCCAGGTGTTTATATCCCTCCTTGCACCCAGTGCCTCCTGTGATTGGCTCTGGGCTATCATGGCCCTGTACTGGATAGGTGGAAGATGAAAGTTATAATGCTGTGCTGATTAAAGTGACATGTAGCTTGTTGGATTGCACCACCAGATGGAGCCAAACGTCTTGTTCATTCACATAAAGGAGTTCCCTACCTGCATTCACCACGATCAGACAGATGATAGTTCCAGGTAGGGTTACAGACCCCCAGAATCCTTGAAACACAGGATGGCACTCCTGAAGGGACTCCAGCTATATTGCCACCAGCTCACCTACCCTGTGTGACCCTGTCGTGCCACTGTGCCACCCAAAATAAAAACAAGTAAAATAATAACACACTGATGAATATTGCAATACAAAAGGAGTAATTTTTAGACCTGCTTGACCAGTGTATCATTGAGTAATGTGTGTCCTGCTCGTGTCCTTTTAAGATTTGTGGTAAGTATACAGGCAACAAAGATCTTACAAAGACGGGCTGAGCTAAGACACGGATCAGTGCAATTATAACAAAAAAAAACTGAATTAACATTTTTAATCACAGCCATAACACCTTTTTTTACAGAAGGTGGAAGGTGACAAACAAAAACTGGACCTTAAAACAAGGGAAGCTTTTAGAGAAATCAGAACATATTAGAATATATACTGTACATTTTAACAACTTAGCCACTCCGAAAAAGTTTCTGATGGGCTAGATTCAAGTACCTATGTCTGATTGGAACAAACAGGCTTCAGTGTCTGTGACAGTGCATCAGTGCTGGCAGCTGTCAGTCGGTGTATGGGCATGCCAGGGTGTGGGTGTGAGAGAGAGAGTCAGTGTGTTATCCAATCACTTGGTCAGGCAGTTCATCAGTCTCCCAGGTTGCCAGTCAGTCAGCGTGTCAGACAGTCAGTCGGTCAGTCAGTCTGTGTCAAAGGGTCAGTGGGTCAGATCTTCACAGCGCTCATTTCGCAGATGCGTGGATACTGGAAGTCGCAGGGGACGTCGAACCAGGATTTCGAATGAGAGTTGAGCACTGCGCAGTCCTCCCCATGAAGCCCACCGGACAGGTGATTGTCAGGCTGCGACTCGAGTGCATTCCAGTAGCTGTGGAGAGAAAGAGGGCACGCCGACTGAGTGAATGACTGCCCCCCCCCTGCAGAAAATGGTGCACTGTGGCAGACATGGACTTACGTTATGTTGACGGGGGTGTTGTCCACCCATCTCCAGTCCCCCTCTTTCTCAATGTCGTTCAGCCCGATCCAGTAGTGGTAGTCAAACCCACCGAGCTTCTTTGCCTCCTGCTCCAGGAAGTCCTGAGTAGATCATGACACAAGAACAGACAGAGGGTTACACTGTAACACACACACTGTAATATTGACTGCTACACTGTAATAGACTGTTATACAGTAATACATACTGAAATACAGATCGTTACATTGATACAGGTTATTACACTGTAATACAGATTGTTACACTGTAATACAGACATTTATACACACTATACTACATATGGTTACACTGTAATTACTACTGTAATTACTACAGTGTAACAGCCATGATGTATTTCAGTCACCCTGTCAGAAACTCACATGCTGTTTGTGGCTCAGCAAGATGACCAGCCTCCCTCCCAGCTCTACACAGCTGTCACGGCTCTCGTTCCACTGCATTTTGTCTTTGCCGAAAAAGTAACACTTGTCTTCGTGCAGGAGCCATGAGACGGGGCAGGGCTGACACACTTTCACTGAAGACAGACAGGGGCAAGGGGTTAAGACAGATATCCCCCATGACTGGAGATCGTCACCATCCCGAGAGAGAGAGAGAGAGAGTGAGTGCGAGAGGACAGCTAATGGAGTAGCACTGTGCTGAGGGAGATGTGAAGTAAGAGTTTCATAAGCCAAAAATACTGGGGCCTTGGGTTCAAATCCTTAGGTCCAATTCATATCAAGTTTGTATGTTCTCCCCCTTTGTCTGTGGTTGCTTCCTTCTAGTGTTTCAATTTCTTATGTCAGAAAAACATACATGCTGTTTTTTTCAGCCCTGCCCGACGTCTATCGGTTATAAGATCTTGTGTAAAGCATGTTTTTTTTTTTCCATCGAGGAACCTTCACACTCTTTTGTTCAACGAATCCCAATTACTCTCCTCAGAACACCGATTTAGATTTGCCAATCTAAGAACAGAAATTTTCATTTTTCATTTACACTTTCAGCCGCATGTCCATTTGTATTGTATATTGTCTATTTCTGTTTTTTTCTTTCTTTATATTGACCACTGCTGCAAACCAAATTGCCCCTAGGGGATAATAAAGACTCTATTTACTCTCTACTTACTCAGTCCAAAGGCACACTGATAGGTTAACTGGCTTCTAGGAAAACCGGCCCTGGAGTGAGTGTGTGTGTGTTTGTGTCTGTATATGCCCTGGGATGGACTGGTGTCCTGTCCAGGGTGTACCCTGGCTCGTTTCTGTTGGTTGCTGGGAAAGGGTCTGGATCCCCCATAACCCTTTGGCTTGGCTGAAGTCTGTATTGGCTACAGCAGATGTGGAGTAATGGATGGATAGGCTGATCCTCACTTGTAGTACCCGGCTGAGGACACTTTTCGGCCAGGCTGTTATACTGCTGACACACTGCAGTGTATCGGCTCTGCAGGTGGTTGTATCGGAACTCGAGTGCTGCCTCTGTCCTCCCTTCCTCACACGCAGGGGCACTGCTGCCATTCAGAGACCTCAGCTTTGACATACAGGGCTGCTGGGACTTCTGGTGAGATACTGAGAGAAGGACAGAAGACAGAAGTATGATTGCAAACACCTAGAGAATAGCAGTCCATATTACAAAAAGTGATGTACAGTGATGGTACAAGTGTTATATATTAACATACCGTATAATATGAAAGAGTACACTACAGAGTAATAGCAATGTGTTGTACTACAACAGTGATTGCACTATACTGCAGCTGTGACTGTATCGCACCCCAGCAGTGATTGCACTATATTGTATTGTTACAGAGGGAGTACTCACACACAATGCCAAAGGCAATATTTGCAGCAATAGACAGCAGAAGAGCTATGGTGAGAAGAATCACACACTGTCTTCTCACACATTGGCCGTTGTTCTTCATGGAGGACATGCCTGCAACACAAGGACAGCCATCATCATCATCACCAACCACCACTATCATCATCAACACCATAATCCCAACCATCAGCACCATAAGTCATTTCACTATCTCCATCATACTGTCACTAACAATGGCAACAAGAACGACATCAATAAGAATGAGGATAATGATGATGTTGTGCAGCATGTGTGGCACAAACACGCGTCAGCACCAAACAGCTACAGGCGGAGTCGTGTCAGTGCAATGTGTGAATTACGAGGTAAAGCTCGAATGTCAATGGAATGTGAATGTCTTAAATATTCATGACAAACATGGCTTTGTTTCTGCGCAATACAATTATGATTACAGTATAACATGTTCAGAGTTTTTTAAAGACATATTTCATATATTTTTATACATATACATATTATACATATGTCAAAGTGGTTATGAATAAAATGGAAGGGCATTTTATATACTGTACAGTGGGTTCAAAGAGTTGTTTTTGGTATATATGTATGCAGTATCTCTGTCACGTTAGTGTTTGAACAGGTCAGACACTGAACATTTCCCAATCTCTGTTGAAAAGCACAGAGTTGCAGTGGTTGTGTTTGTTTTGGTCTTGTACTTTGAGTTTTTTTTTGGTTTTCCAAAGTATGACATTTCTAAGAAAAGTGTATCTAAGTCATTGAGGCTGTATTTCTCATTGCATGGCCTTTGAGCACCAGAGAAACTGGACACCTACAAACAATGCAGTATCTTAAATCTGCTGTGAAGTAACTAATGTATAAAATCAGAATACTGGAAATGCATAGTTAGTTACAGTAATTATATCAGTCGCTCTGATGAATTATCAGATTTGAGTAGATCAGATTTTTCTTCCTCAAAACTCTCCTATTCAGTAACACCCCTAGATCCACAATTTACTGATTTTTTTCATCAATATTGTCCTGCTCATACTGGCACCTAAAGATCCGCAGTTCATTAATCACCTCCTGAACAATCTGCTGTTTAGACTGACACCTGCAGAATAATAGTCTACTGATCACCCGCTCAGCAAACTACTATTAAAAGAGACATGCAGAGTCAAATTCCAGTGACCATCACCTCAGGATTTAAATGTTCAGAGACAATTATACTTTACACAATCCACTGATTACCTCCTCAATAATGCCCTATTCAGTTACCTGTAAATTGACAATCTTCTGATCATTTCCTCAGTATCTATCTGTTCGGACTGGAAATCCATTCATCAACTCAGCAATCTTCTTCTTGGACTGACACTTGTACTGATTACTATCTACTGATCATCCTTTCATTAATCTCCCTTTCAGGTGCGCTTGCCGTCTGATTGACCGATTGACTGGGCTGACATAGTGGCAGCCAGACTCACTGCTCTCCTGACTTGCTGAAGCACCGTCCAGTTCCCAAGCCAATTAGCCTTAATCACCCACAGCTGCCCAGTTAAGCAAGAGGATCCCCTACCTTGCAGGCTGTCATCAGGGTTCAGGGATGTTAGGATGGGCCGGTTGCTCTTGGTGGACATTTCCTCAGTGTAGTCTTGCAAGCTGGTGTAACGTTCACTGACATCCATGCTGGCGTTCTCTGTGCTACCAAAATCAAGCCCGACATGGTTCCGCTCAGTGGCTCAACTATTTCAGTACTCATTCGAATGTTTCATTAGTACCAGAAACATCAGCATTGACAAACGTAATAGTCATTCTTATTGGTAGTAGCACAACTAGTAACTGTAGTAGTGGCAGCAGTAGTAGTCACAATAGCAGAAGACTTAGAATTATCAGCAATGGGAAGAACCAATTCTAGTGGCAGGAGCACTGTTAGGGGTGGAATTAGAAGAAGTAATATCAACAGAACTCAAAATATTAGGAACAGAAGTAATAAAGCAGAGGACACAGCATACTCACTATCTCAGTCCAGTGGCTGTTTCTCTGTGTAACTGCAGCTCGCTCCTCACTCTAATCCACACTGACTAACCCTCAGCTTCCAAAACAAACTGTTTCCTGTTGCTTTTTCGCCTCCTCTCTTTCGTCTGAAGTTCAAGGGGACCTCCTCCTTCCTGTGCTCCGCTGCCCTTGTGGTCGCTCCCTCTCTCGGCTCCTGCTGTTCCTGCAGTGTTTATATTTCCAGGGAGAGGTGTGGGGGCGTAGGGGGGAGGGGCTGGTGGCACAGGAATGTACAGGCTGATAGCAGCAGCGAGGGGGGGGGAGAAAGACAAACAATTTGGAAGAGAAAGTTGTGTAGCAAGACTGGATGGGCCAGAGTGAGGAAATGTTTGTACGCCTTCCCTCTCGGAGGTCGTATACAACAGTGTCCAGTCAGACGGGCAGTGTTCAGCAGTGCAGTGTCCAGTCATACAGTGTGCATGGACTGCAGTGTTCAGTCAAACAGGCTGTATTCAAGTACGGCAATGTCCAGTCACACAGACAGGCAGGATTCATATACTGCCTACTGTATCTGTGTGTCCAGTCAAACAGGCCATGTTAATATACAGTACTACTGTGTTAATGTACTGCAGTGTCTAGTCAGGCAGTGATCATGTACTGTAGTGTCCGGTCAGGCAAACTGAGAACTTGATGTATTGTACTGATAAAACCAGTTCATACCTTCCTTCAGCAAAATTTATCGGACTTGAGTTTCACTGCAGATCTTAAATGTTCTCTTAGACCACTTTAAAATCCCTGCCTCTCCTATTAGTCTGACTCAGATCCTACAAGGAGAGGTATTGCAAACAGCTGGAACAACAGGCCAGCAAGGGCCTGGGGGATAAGGTCTAGATCAGATTCCTCAGGGTCTGGAACCCAGCTGGTTTTCTGAAGCTGGAATTCCTAGGCCTTTTGTTGTAAACAGCTCTTTATCTGGGAGGTCATAAGATCCAATTAGATTTTGAATGGACCAATGCATCTAGCATCGACAGGCTTAAGCTGTGGACAATTGAAAGAATCTCTGCCATTCCAGATTTTACACTCCAGACCTCAAGATCCCGATCAAAGATCATCTAGCTATTATTAACTTTGCATTTAGTAACAGACTTTTGAACAAGCCCATGCATAAATGCTACATAAATAAATGCTTATCATTGTGTACAATAAATTTACCGCTGTCTGCTGCACATTGAAAACGTGTTATGTACAGCTCCTAAACAAATATCTGCCTACCACAGACAGAGAGACAGCAGAGACACACTCTGCACCATATCAGATGAGTGTTGCAGCAGGCAGGGAGAAGAGAGAAGAGCCCACATGGAATTAAACAGGAGGGAGGGGGAATGTCAATATTGTTTGTATTCTTTCTGAACGGGGCATTTCTGCTGTTCTTGCTGGGAAGTTGGGGGAGAGTGAGAGTCAGTAGTTAATGTTGAACAGGCTGATTATTGCACTGTATCTACACGGTACCACTGCCATCAAACACCATGTACTTTGGCAATGCAGAAACACGAAGGCCGTGCCAAGTCGGAGTTTTGAAACATCCATTTTTCGCTCAGAGGGAGGGAGAGCATCAGAGATAAGCAATAACTACCAATCAGGCCAGCTGGGTCAAACAGCCAAAATCGAATCTCGTGCTCTTTCGATGGGTACCACACAGAAAATATCATAAACACAGACAACACTAAACAGACACACAGTCATTTACAGAAATTACAGCCAATGTACACTTAGTGGTTTAGGAAGTCTTGTTTTAATTTTATGAGATGCAAAAATATACAGGACGTGATTTGCAACACATTACAGCAGTACAAAAAGTTTATACATGCGTCAATTATGTCCAACTTGATTACAAATCAACTTTAATAACAAAAATCATTTACATCCAAGCCACAAGACTCACACCAACTGCAGATTCAAAAAGCTTTGACAAAGAATAGTTCAGCGTCTGTTTTTATTCTATTTTATTACTGAGGGATTCTCTCACCTCCTCCCTCTACCACTGTGCCTCCTGTTCTGTTGTGTGTGTTTATCACTGAGGGCTTCTGTGTTATCTCCACTCTCTTTCCCAAAACAGACTGCATTTTAAAAATATACTTAAGTATTTACATGTATATACAGTACAGAAGAGGGTGGACTGGAAATAAAAGTGCTTTATCTTCAGAGGAAAAATCCTACATTTCTGCTCTTCTCCCTCATGTATGGTAGAATCCTCTGGGCTTGGGGCTGAAAGATATGCATTAGAGAGCAGAGTGCCCATTAGAAAGATGGCGAGTTGATTGAGAAACAGGTGAAGAGCTACAGGCTGGCGAGTTGATTGAGAAACAGGTGAAGAGCTACAGGCTGGCGAGTTGATTGAGAAACAGGTGAAGAGCTACAGG